>NW_028234407.1:29472048-29504548 GCF_977035675.1 Penaeus japonicus | reverse complement strand
TCCCTCCATCAACACCCTCCCCTCCCCTCCCCACCCCCACCCCTGTCTCCTCCAGGCATCGCCATAACGCCTTGAGTACGCATTAGGTGTCCCTCCAGGTGTGTGTGTGTGTGTGTGTGTGTGTGTGTGTGTGTGTGTGTGTGTGTGTGTGTGTGTGTGTGTGTGTGTGTGTGTGTGTGTGTGTGTGTGTGTGTGTGTGTGTGTGTGTGATAGAGATATAGAGATATAGAGATATAGAGATATAGAGATAGATAGGTAAATAAAGATAGATAGAGAGTGAGAGAGCGAGTAAGTGAGTGAATGGGTGAGTGTTTGCGCGTGCGTACGTGCGTGCAAGGCACATGATAAAGAGTAATTTATGGCCGCGAGGAGTTGGGAGGAGAGGGAGGGAGAGAGGGAGGGAGAGAAAGAGAAAGAGAAAGAGAGAGAGGAGGGAGGGAGGGAGGGAGGGAGGGAGGGAGAGAAGGAGAGAGGGAGAGAAAGAGAAAGAGAGAGAGGAGGGAGGGAGGGAGGGAGAGAGGGAGGGAGAGAAGGAGAGAGGGAGAGAAAGAGAAAGAGAGAGAGGAAGGAGGGAGGGAGGGAGGGAGGGAGGGAGGGAGGGAGGGAGGGAGGGAGGAAGGGAGGAAGGGAGTAAGGGAGAAAGAGGAAGAGATACATTTATCACAGAAAAAAAATCTATCTCAAAGAAAAAGAAAGAGATTATGAAAAAAATAGAAAATTCGAAACAAAAACATACATTACTAACAAGTACCGGAAGAGTACAGTCGCGTGTATACATAATCTGCGTGTAAGTATATGAGTATAGCCCTTGTGTGTACGTACCTGCATGTAAATCGTCTCTCGTCTGAATGCAAATTGCAATGTTTAACAGATCGCGATTTTTCCCCTTAAGTGAATAGCGAGCAAATTACAGCATCCACAAGCGACTTCCCCTTTCGATGTGAACGAACACCGCGTGTATTTTGTTTTGCGTTCGGGGGTAAGTTTTGATTTCATGCTCTCGTCATTTTGAATTATTATTATTGATTTTTTTTTTTTTTGAAAGCTCTTAAAACTGTATGTATTTATGCAAGGGGAGGGAGGGGGGGGGGTTGCTTGTATCTTATCTCGTTTTCGTTTTTTTATTCTTTTTATTACATTTCGCTTTCCTGTTATCTTACTTCGTCTCTATTTTCAAAAAATAACATTTATAGCACTTGTCTACAGCAAGAAAATTACTCGAAGTAGATAAAAATCCACAATGAAAAAAAAAATAATAATAATAATAAAAAACGAGAAAATAATCGTAAACAGCAATCGAATTAAAACGAAATCGAAAGCAGAAGCGCAACATCTGTTCAAAAGACTATACGTATAAACAACAGGTGTAGAAAGGGCATCGTACGATAACAACAACACCGACAGGAGCGGTAGGCCAACGAAGGCTAGGGGCAGGTGAGAGCAGGCCAGGGCAGCCCAGGACAACCCAGCGCAGGATAACGCAAGTAACAGCAGGCTATGACAAGCCGATGTATGCTAGAGTAAGCCGCAGAAGGCCAGCGTATGCCAGAGCAGGCCATGACAAGGTGAGAACAAGGAAGAGCAAACGAAGACAGGCCAGGGCAAACCAGAAGCAGCCAAGAGCAGGCCAGGGCAGGGCAGGGCAGGCCAAGCCATGCAGGCAGGATATCGGGCGCAGAGACGTCGCAAGGTGGTAAAGACCCCGGAGGATGTCCCCAGGCAACCCCACAAGAGGTTAGATACCAACCCTCAATTCTGCAATAATAAACTAACGCGCAACCTCTTCCCTTTCGGCCGCCGCTTGCTACGAGAGGGAAGAGCAGGTAGGAGTGAAGGCTCTCTGATTTTTTTTTTTCGTTTTGTTTTTTTTCCCTTTTCTACGTTTTGTTTATTGGGGGTTTAATCGGTTTTGTTTATCTGTTTATCGTTACACTTTATTTAACTATATATCTTTATTTTCATTATCTATACGTCTACTATTTTTGGAGAGTTTGCTTGTGTCTCTAGCTTTCCAGTCTGCTGTTTTGTTTATTATTTTATTAATACATCTAGTCTTTTTACTTACCTATTTATCTATACCTAAATCTAAATATATACATTTTCTCTCTCTCTTTTCTTTTATCTGTCAACAATTTTGAGAGGTTTGGCTATGTTTCTTTAGGTCTAAGGAGAATATTTTTATGTTTTTTAGGGATTGTTGGAAAGATAAAATTTGGAAAAAAAATCCAAACGAAGAAAAAAATAAGATGACAAAGAATAAGAAGAGACAGAAGAGGAAGAAGAAAAAAACACACAAAGAAGAACGAGGAGAATAAAGATGATAGCAAAAGTAATAATTCTAATGATAATGATAATAGCAATTACAATAAAAACGTAATAATAACAACAAGAGCAATAATACTAATACTTTATAATACTGATGTTCATAATTATAACATAATAATAATAATAATGATAACAATAATCATTTACATGTAACGACGATTTATTTAATCATTGTAAATAATAAATAGATAATAATGATAATAATAATAATTACACCAAGTAATAATAATGACAGTAAAACACAATAACGGAATCAAAGTATTTCTATCCAAATCAAAGCAATCAAAACTTTTTTTTTTAATCTGCCATGTCCTTCTCTCCAGACGCGTCCCATGGCCAGCCGGGGTTCCGCTCCTTGGCCAACAAGGGCCAGAGACGTTGTGGCCATCACTCATGAGAACGATGACCCTTTTAAAGTGTCCTCCCTTCTTGGATCTCCTCCTCCTCCTCCTTCTTCTTCTCTTACTTCTTGTTTTACTTCTTCTTCTATTACTTCTTCTCCTCCCTCCTCCTACTCCATCCACCTCCCACCTTGCCCCCTTGATCTCTACCCTCCCTGTCCCCGAGTACTCCCCCCACCCTCTCTACCCCCCTCCCCCTTCACTTAGTCCACCCCTTCTAACTCCCACCCCTACCCCACCCCCATCCCATCTTTCACGCGATGTGTCTACCTACGCGACAACCTCCTTCCCTCCCCCCCCCTCTCTCTCTCTCTCTGTCCGTAGTGTCTTTATGGAGGGTAGTATAATGGGCTGGCACTGCAGGCCACACCCGAGGCGCTATGGGCAAAGCAGGGGGAAGGGAGGGGAGGGAGGGATAGGGTTAGAGTAATGGAGAGGGGAGGGTGTGGAGGGTGGGAAGATGGAGGAGGAGGGGAGAGGGGGGAGGGCTGGGAAAGAGAAGGGGTTAAGGGGGACTGTTCCTGTCTACCTTTTTATATGCGATTTACGGGTTTCTCTCTTTTTATTCTTTATTCTGTGCCTCTGTTTCTCGCTCTTTATCCGCTATTTTATATCTCTCTTTATTGGCTATTCTCTTTTTTCTCTCTCTCTCTGTCTCTCTATTCTCTCAAACAAAAATAATTTTAAAAAGTGAGAAAAAAGAAATAAAGATGACAAACAAAAAAACAGAAATATATACATATTAAAAAAATAGAAGGAATCAACAACAGAAGAGGAAAAAAATAATAATAAAGAAATAAAAAAAGAAAAAAGGGGAAAAAAACAAGAAAAAGAAGTAAACAAACTACTAAGATAAAGGAACGAAGCAATCAAGGGGAATCAGAATACAAGAAGAAATGAAAGGAAGAACAAGAGAACGGAGGAGACAAAGAAAAGAAACAATATAACCAAGGCACGCGACTGAGCCTCTGACGCGTGGCTCTGTTCGACCGTAATTTTTTGAAGTTTTATTTTCGAGTGAACGCGACTTTTCGGGTTTGAGTTTCGTTTTTAATTTGATTTTTGATTTTTTTTTACTTTTTGATTTGGATTTTTTGAAAGGGCGATGATTTTTTTTTCGAGTTTTAGACTTTTTGATTTTATTTTCCCGTGAGCGCGACGATTTGAAATTTGATTTTTTTTATGATTCAGCCGATCTGATTTTGAATTTGATCTTGATCTTGACTGTTCGTGAATGAATAATTCAATAATGTTTATGATACTATTAATAATGATAATAATAGCAGCAGCAGCAACATCAGTAGTAGTAGTAGCAGTAATATTAGTGATATTAGTAATAGCAGTAGTAGTATTAATAGAAGAAGTAGAAGTAGTAGTAGCTGCAGTAGCAGTGGTATTTATAAAAATACCAACTAAATGCTACGGTACTAACAGTTCTACTTAAGTAGTCTAACACACCTTGCTATCATATAGTTTCGAAACATGTACCATTCACCAGTTTTTATCTGTTATCATGTGAACATCTGTTGCAAAACCTGCAGATAGTATGAAGTGTATGATATGCACTGTACATTTGATAAAGTTTTTGCGTTGCATTACATCTTTTTAAAACTTATTATAATAATTGTATTAATGGTTTAACGATAGTAATAATGATAATAATGTTAGTAGTATTAGTAATATGAGTAATAGTAATAGCAATAGTAATAGTAATAATAACAATAATAAAAATAATGATAATACATAATAATAATAACAATAATGATAATTATCATTATCATTACCATAAGGATGATGATGATGATGATGGTAATAATAATAATGACAATAATAATAATAATAATAGTAGATAAAAATAATAACAATAATCATAAAAAAATGTATCATTAAATATTTTTTTGTTCTGAACTGTCAAGTCTATCTTCCCACTGCCCAATTATATGTCTGTCTGTCTCGGTCTACCTGTCAATCTACATATAACCCCCCCCCACCCACCCACTTAATTCATATCTATCTACCAACCTACTGATCTATCTACCTTCTTCTCTCTCCATATTCATCTACCATCCTATAAAGCTACAGATCTGTCTATCTATCTATCTATCTATCACTCGACCCATTCTTACGACATCTACTTGTCTATGTGGTATGATGCAATGTTTTATTCATGGTGACCGGAGTGATTACGTCATGAGGGAGGGAACGTTGACCTCCTATCACCCCCTACAGGATAAGAGCGCCCTTGGCCACACCCCTCCCTCCCTCCCCCTTGGCGACACCCCCTCCCCCCCCTCCCCTCCCTCTTCCCTGGCAACTCTCCCCCCCCCTTCTCTCCCTACTCTACTCCCGCCCTTGAGGCTGTATGTGTGTATGTGTTGGGTGGTGAAGGGGGGGGGGGAGTGGGTGGAGGAAGGGAGGAAAGAAGAGAAAGAGGAAACGAGGGGGGAGAGGGATTTATACATGCATGCCTGCATGCATGCATACATACGTACATACATACATAGATACATATATATATATATATATATATATATATAGAGAGAGAGAGAGAGAGAGAGAGAGAGAGAGAAAGAGAGAAATAAATAAATATACAATAAGTAAAAAGATGGATAGACAGATAGTAAAATCATCAAATCGATACAAACCGATAAACAGACTGACAGATAAACAGACACCTACATAGAAAATAAAGACTCCGAAAACGAAACAGACAAACAGCAAGAACAACGACGTCAAACAAACAAACAAACACGCCAAAATAGCGATAGGCGCCTGACCACCCGGCCGGTCTGCGCCACTTTTCATTTCGTTAAGAGTAAAACCTTAGGGCAACCGTGAGGCTTTGGTTCATTAGGAGTTTGTGTGTGTGTGTGTGCGTCTGTCTGTGTGTGTCTGTGTGTGTATATGACCCCCTGGCAACGGCGACCGAGGGACCTCACGTCTGGAGCGTCCACGGCAACCGCCATCTTGTTCCCTTCGGGCTCATAGCTCCGTCGGTCCGAGGGCCTGTGTCGGTTCCCACTCGGGTGTGGTTAGAGGCGCTCTTTAAAGGGAGAGAAAAAAAAGGTGTGTATTCCCTTTTAGATTTCGAATGTATGAGTCCTTTTAGAGATGAAATGTGTGGTTGCTTGAAAGAAAAAAAGGTATGGGTCATTTTAGAAAAAAATAAAAAAATGTATGGCAGCTTAATGAAAAAAAAAAAAAAATATATATATATATACATATGAGCCGTTCTATTAAAATGTATGTGCCTTTTTCTTTTAATCCTTTGAATACATTATCCTTCCTAAAAAAAAGAAAAAAACATTCTATATACAACTGTGTATACCAATTAAAAAAGAAAAAAAAAGAAAAAAAAATGGATGGATGAATTAAACTGCTCATTTTCCTAATATTTGGGTAAGTCTCCTCTTTTGCACGAAACAAAAATGTACGAAAAAATAAAAATCAACTAAATGATTTTTAACAGCATATTTTAAATGAAACAAAAAATAATTAGAAACAAATAACTACTGCCCCATCTAATAAAAACATGCCATTCAGTAAAGAAAAAAAGATATGCGGTTACATTTTAAATTAACAATTAATGCCCCAATGAAAAAGTGACAAAAAATCTGGGCTGTTTCCTGGTGATGTGTGAGAGAAAAGAGGTTTCATCTTTAGCAGTATCTTGTGACTATGCTTCATCTTCAGTTATAAATGCTTCTTTGGGTCTTGGCTTCACTGTAGGGGAATTTATCTATTTGTCTATTTTTGGTCGTTGATATATATATATATATATATATATATATATATATATATATATATATATATATATATATATATATAGAGAGAGAGAGAGAGAGAGAGAGAGAGAGAGAGCAGAATCTCAATGAATTTAGGAGAATCATAAAAAAAAAAAAAGAGAAGAAAACAAAAATAAAAATGAAACGACATTGAAGTCCTTTGCCCTGTTCATCAAACTCCATCTTTACTATCCCTCCACCCCCACCCCCTCTACATCTACGTGAACTAACCCAGCACTTGCAACCCCCACCACCCACCCACCCACACCCCTCCATATCTTCTTTCCTAAAAGACCCCTCGATGCCTTAGGGGAAAAAAAAGAATGAATAAAAATAAACAGTTTGAAACCAAAGGGATGCAGCTGCAAGAAAGAGGGGGTGGGGGAGGGGAAGAGAAAGAGAGAAGAGGGGGGGGGGGGGAAGAGCAACACCGGAAAAGTCATTCCGTACCAGTCACAGCGACCTGAGAGGGAGTGACCCGAGAGAGAAAGAGAGAGAGAGTGAATGAGTGAGAGTGATTGAGAGAGAAAGAGATAGAGAGAGGGAGGGAGAGAGGGAGAGAGTGAATGAGTGATTGTTAGAGGAATAGATAGAAAATAAGGGTGAGAAAGAGTGAGAATGTGGGAGAATGAGAGAGAGAAAGGAGTATATAACAGAGACAGGTAAAAGACTGACATAGACATATAGATAAATAAATATACATACATACAAACAGACAGACAAAGAGACAGAACGACCCAACCCGGACCAGAGCACAACTCCCCCCCACCTCCCCCTCCCCCTCCCCCCGCGTGTGCCCACCCCGACCGTCCAAGCAGATGATGATGAGGGTATGATGCCCGGCGTGAGCGCATTACACGCCGCGCCGGGTCTCGTGGTACCAGGCACAGCGAGCTTCTCGAACTTCGCTTCGCTGTGCCCTGGGTACTATACTACCCCTACCCCCCACCATCCATCCCCCTCCCCCCTCTTTTACCTCTGATACATGAGTACCACCACCCCTCCCTCCCTCCCTCCCTTCTTACTAATCTCCCCCTCCCCCCCTCCCCCCTGGTACGCAAGTGTACCCCGAGCTAACCTGGACTACTTATTGCTCGCTCTTATTTTTTGCTTGATTTATTTTGATTTTTTTTTCTTTCTTTCAACTTGAGCATCCGCATTACAGCATTCATTATGGCGAAGGGAGGATTTTGCACGCCGTAATATTGTGACAGAGAGATGCTTATAAACTGATGTATTTTTACATTTCCTTTCTTTTTTATTCTTTTATTTTCCTTTCACTGCAGTGTTGTTGCATGTCGTCTTGATTTCGCTCATCGTTGGTTTTGTTTTTGTTTTTCTCTTCTGTTAATCACCATCAACGTCATAAATCAGAATATTCATCATTTTCATAATCGATGCTGTTATCCTCATTCTTATTACTGTCGCTTGCATATGCAATACCATCAACCCATTTATGCAATACTATCGGATTGCATATTTTCCCTCCACAATCAACATTACAGTTACCATTGATACAATCGCTTACATTATTCATGAATACATCAAATCTTCCAGTTCCACCTTTACCTACATTTTACTTATTCATCGAAAAAAAAATCACCGAAGACGGAAAAGAAAAGCGAGAGAATACCACGCCAAATACCCAGCTTCCACAGGCATCCCGAATGTCCCCTAATCATGACAAGCGACTTAACATAATCAAGCACTTCAGTCCCAGAACTTGGTATCGACCCTGGTACGGCCAGGTACTTCTATAACACGCCAAGAACAAGATAATCGCCAATACCCAATTGGCGCTACCTGCTGCCTACCGTTGCGCTTAAAACCAGTTATTTAATAATTACGCTCGTATCCCTTCATTCCCATCGTCCGGTCAACATTACGCGCTTCAGATGGCGATTAGTCCCTCTTATTAGCCCTCCCCCATCCCTTAATTTCACCCTTTGCCCTTATCCTTTTGCCTGAGGTTATGTGCAGCGTGGGTTCTAAATAGTGGGGTAAATATGGCGGATGGATGATGCCTTCTGCTGGGACGGGAGGCTCGATCTTGCGTTCTGTCTCGCTCGGTCTCGGTCTGTCTTTGTCTTTGTGTCTGTTTTTGTATCTGTCTGTTTGTCTTTGTTTCTGTTTCTCTGTATTTCCCTCTCTGTCTGTTTGTCTGTCTGTATTTGTATCTGTCTCTTTATCTCTATATTTCTCTGTCTGTCTGTTTGCCTGTCTCAAACTCTACCTTATTCTGTGTGTAATCTAAATTTCAGTTTTACCAAAATCTCATCGAGTCAAGGTCCAGCCTATGGTTCGGGGCGACGGGCCATGTCCCAAACACACCTAGAAACGCGGGGGTAGAGGGGGAGGGGGAGGGAGAGGGGGGAGGGGAGGAGGAAGCCCTGCATTACACACCCAAATGATTGTTGTTATTCTCACTTGTGTTTGGCCTCCTGGTGTTTACTCGGAACAAAAACGTAATGCGGTTTCCACCCCGAGGTGCCGCCCGCCAGCCCTTCTGCCGCGTAAATACCAAATTATCCGAGAAACGGCGGGATGCAAGTCGCCTCGCCTTGCCTTTTACGCCGACGCCGCCCCTCCCTCTCGCAGGAAAACAGACTTGGCGATCGCAATTTCGACTCGTAAGTAAAAATGGAGGAATGTGGTTAGTCGCCCTCCTCCTCCTCCTCTCCTTCGACGTGAGCCATTACAAGGCCTCCTACCTCCGCAAGGACACTTCTGTTGAAGGTCATCGTCGCGCGTGTTATCTTAATATGGGATACTGCCCGGATTCCTGGAGACGGGGGCTGCCTTCGATTCCTCTGAGCCTTTAGCTTCGGAGGATTAGCAAAGTTTAGTGCGGTTTCTCGTCGGGGTGACAGGAGGATCTTTTGGCATGACGTGATCGCTATCTTTTCTTCCGTCTTCTTAACTTTTAAACCTAAGCTCGCAAACGTTTAAAAACTGATAATATATATATAAAAAAGGATCCATCCCTTTCGTCAATGCATTAGAATCAACAGCAACACACACAAAATAACAATAAATAAAACTACAACTCCCCAAACAGCAGCGCGCATTAATGCCTATTATTTTCCTGCCTCGAGTCCTCTCCAGAGTTAGTGTGACGAGGTGAATGTTCAGTGTGTAACCTGGGGCATCGGAGTCGCTGCTGGGGGTCGCACCGTGACGGAAGGTTCGCCTATTGACAAAGGGAATGAGGAAGGCGAAGATCGAACCGTAATTAGCACGCTTTGATTTCGAGATCATTCAGTCTTTGGTAGCTTGAATAAACCTCTTTAATGAGTGCAGTTTTTTTGTTGTGGTTCTCAGTCTTTATTCTCTTTTTTATGCATAATAAGCTAGCTATAACTCCAGTACCCATCCCTCGACTCTCTTCACCGCGACGTCTTTAAACACAAGGTATTATGGCAGCACCCAACCTACCAACTACCACCTGTGACCTATGGCTCCCGCAACCGCAAAACACGTTAAGCATCACGCCATCTGGCCATTGACCCCGATGGAGTCAAAGTCCTTCGAGAACTTCAATTCAACCGACGACGCAAGAGGCTGTGCAAGGGGGAAGGGGGGTGGTAGTGGTGGTGGCCGGAAAGGGACACCTCGACACGTCCCCGCAAGCCTTGGGTCTTCAGCCTGCTCCTCCGCCTGCTAAACCCGGCGTTCTTGGACCGTGAGATGGCACAAAAGTCGAAGGCCGGTGGAGGAATAGGAAGAGGGCAGTGTATTCAAAGTAGAAGTAGAGAGAAAGAAAACAGAAAGAGATAAGTAATTGTTTTCTTCTGAAGGCGAATCGGGTTAGAATCCACCGACAGAGAAAACCCAAAAAGAGATGTCATTCCTTCTAACTCTTTCTATTTACCTTTCTTTCTCATTAACCCCCCCCCCTCCCCCACCCCACCATAAAGGGATTCCAAAGACAAACAAATCCCCCACACCACGCCCTGGATACAGAACCAACTAAAGAGCAGAGAAAAGGGGGGAGTGGGGGGGGGGGCAGGGCGTGGCCTCGTCGTGCACCAGAAGCAACAGGATGAACCGCCGAGTTGTCGCCGGGCCGGTGGTTGGTGTTGGAGGCTGCCAGGAGACCCCAGTGTCAGTGACCAAGGCCGTGCTTCACCTGCGGATATTTCTCTCGAAGCGTGGTGGTTCGTGGGTGTCCGGTGGTAGCCGAAGAGCCCCGATATTTACGACGCGTGCCGATGCCCTCTCTTAGACGGTTGGCTTGGTTGGTCGCCTCTCCCTCTCTCCATCCGAGTCTCGCAATCTCGGTCTCTTTCTCTTACTCTCTCTTTCTCTCTCTCTCATTCTCCTGACGACAAGCTCTCTTTCCATATCCCTCGCCAATTCCCTCCCTCTCTCCCTCCACCTCGGGCTTAGATGTCAAAAATCGAGACGGGGAAATGATTCATAGCGACGTCGCTCCCTTCCTCGGCGCATAGGCCGCGAGGGGGCGCACAGAGGGAGGTCTTTGCGATTTGTCTGGGCGCGGGCTAAATTCAAGGTCGCAAGGGCATAGGCTCTGGGTTTTAAAGAGGCCCCTTGTTTTAATAACCAATGATGCCGGGGTTGGTTATTGTGGTCTTTGTTTTTTTGTTGTTGTTGTTTTTTGTTTGGTGGAAGTTTTCTGGATGCCTCTTGGTTCATTCGTTCGTAATTTGGAAGTCTAATCATATTTGAAAATTAGAAGAAAAACAAACTAACGCAAATGGAAAAAATCATAATATATCAAAATTATTTATAATTAGGTTCATGCCGTCAGTTAATCTAACATCGAAATTAATCACGCTATTTCTCACCATATTGGATTCCGAAAATAAGTATGACGTATGCGTAATTATGCTACAAGAAAATACCTTTGGTAAAAAAAGACGACATCCCAGTCCTCTCTGCCACACAAACCTTCCTCCGCCTTCGCCATCAACCCCATTTAATCCCTTCTTCATCATCAGACAAATGGTATCCTTCGACACAAAGTTGATGACAATTTATCGGCCGATTCGAGTCCTTAAAAATCGTCCCGAGATGTCCCTCAATCCTCCAGCTATGGTCAGTGATCCTAATCTCAGAAGACAAATGCCAAGGAGCATCGAGAGGGATCTGTGTTGCGTTGGATTATATGTCTTCGTGCGAGGGACTATTTCGTCCCCTCTTTTTAAATTGGGATTCGATCGAGGAGATTTATCTCTTGGTGAAGCGGTCTTTGGTCACAATTGATGTCGTGTATGATGGAAAAAAGAATTATGAGGATTTAGAAAGAGGTTTAGGAAGGTTTAAGAAGAGTGAAAAGGCACTGCGATTCAAGGGGAAAATATAAAGAAAAATCAAAATCAAGAAAAAAGGGAAAAAGACGAATGAAAAGAATAAGAATAGAACATAAAATTGAAATTCTAAGAATCCTGCAAATAAGAAATAAAAAAGAAGACGAATCTGAAGAAAAAATCATAAAAATCTTATAATAATCCCATTAAAATAAAGACTATAAACCACTAACAAAATGCCCTCTATCCACGAAGCCAACTCTCACTCTCAATGCCATCAGAAAAGAGACTCAAAGAAAGAGAAAACGAAGACTTTCCTCCTTTCTCTTGAAAGACGAAAATAAAACACTTTCAGCGCAGGGGGACCTTAACCTCTAGAGCCGATGGAGAGAGAAAGAGGGGGAATGGAGGAGTGAAGAAGGAGGAGGGAGGGGAGAGGAGGGGGCAAGGACAGCAACGAAGAGGGAAGGATATGAAATGAAGGCAAAGGAAAAACAAAAGGGCTAAGGAATATGCGAGGAGGAAGTAGGCAGAGGAAGAGAGGGCGAAAGAGAAGAAGGAAGAAGAGATAGAGAGCAATGGAAAGATTGAAGAGACTACCTAGGAAAAAAAGAAGACAAAGACGAAAAAAAGGTCGGAACGCACGAAGCAGGAAGGCAGTGCGAAGTAGAAGGAGGAAGAGAGTGCGTGGTGGGAGGGGAGGGAGGGAGGGAGGAGAAGGAGGAAAAGGAGTAAGTGGAGGAAGAAGAAGAGGGGGGCGCAGGGGGAGGAGCTAAGTACGCCCTAGGTGAGCCACCTGAGGGCAAGAGAGACTGAGGACCTTGGCTATTGCCCTCCAGACCATCGGCCACTCACCCGGCTCATCGAAGGTCTTCAACCCTTGGGAAGCCTATATATATACACATCCTAATCATATGGAAGGAGGATGGAGGAAAAGGAAAGCGGGGGAGGAGGGGGGGGGGTGAAATGAGAGCGAAAACGATACGTAGAAGCGTTTGAATGGAATAGGTGACATTGAGAGTCGACGGAGACGCATTTTTGGGTGATTCTTGGGTCTTTGGAAGATCACCGGTTAGCTATTTTCGTTAATATTTCCTCTACGTAACTTTTACTAGTTGGGGTTAGAAGTGGATGTGCGATGAAATGCCTTATTTAAAGACTCTTCTTCTCTAGAATTTAAAAGACAATAAAGAAAAGAACACATAAAATGGCGACCGAAAACTCGAAACCTCACTCCTTTTTCTGACACTCTTTAAAGACAATTTGAAAAAGAAAAATCCACTCGAAATGCCCCCTAACCAATAAAAAAAAAGGAAAGAAGAAAAAACAAAAGCATACATATATACCAAAAGGTCTGAGGAAAACATTATCTCCCCCAAAATACACAAGTCCTCTCACTCACTATTCCTTTTTTCTTCATTCATTTTATATATCCACATCCTGGTCGCTCGAAGGGGTCGGTCGTGTATCAAGGGGGATTTGAACTACAGGTTAGTCCCCCCTTGCCTGTCTGCTATCACCACGTTGCGAGACCAGCCGGCGAGGAAGAGGCGCACGTTAGGATGGCGCCATTTTCTTTTACGGCGGCCGGTGTTGGGGTGTTGCAAGCTCGTGGGCTGGAATTCTTGTAGTTTCTTTGTTTGTTTTTGGTTTTATTTTTTACGGAGGACTTTATAAGTTTGTTGTGAGTGGGATTGTTGCAAGATTTTTTTTGGGTAGTTTTCGTTGTTGTCTTTTTAATATAATTTGCATGCATGTTAGCTGGGATTTTTTGCATGATTATTTTTGTCTGTTTCTTTTTTTTTTAAGGAAGTAGAGATCTATCTCTTTCTTTATCATGTCGTGTTGCTACTAGTTGCGTAGTACTTTCAAAGGCATTACTGTTCTCGTTTTTAGGTTGTTTGTTCGTTTTTAGATTTCGCCAATCAATAGGCCTAGTCATTCACCAAAAAATATAATGAAAGTAACTATGAAAATGAAAGTATAATTTATGGTGTATTGCAGACTAGTTGAAGGAGGTGAGGGGGGACTTTTTTGTTTTTAATTGGTAATTTTAGCATTTTTAATTTCTCGTCTAACCAATCGAATATTCACTAGGCGATCTTTTAGTTTTTTTTTTTCTTATCTAATCATTCGTTTAATGCTGAAGAGATGTCTTTCATTTTTCCTTTTTTAATTTCATACTTTATTTCATACTTTATTCGTTTATCTATTTATCCCCGTATTCATTTATTTTGTGTTATTGTTTTTGTACATAACAATGATATAACACGTGAAAAAATAATATATCCCAGTGAAAAATTATTCGAGCTATCAATTTCCGCTTTGCACTATATTCAATAAATTTTGTAGATAACATACAAGATGTCAAATACTCCATGTTATAAATGCGCAAGAAACGCCGCTTCTCTCTCTCTCTTTTCCCTCTTCCTCTTCCCCTTTCTCTCTCCCTCTCTCAAACGATGGTCTCCTTTTTCCGTTCAAAAAAGGTGAAGAAGAACAAGAGAAAGGCAGGGAATGGGTATGAGAGAGAAAGAGTGTATAGGAGGGAGGGAGGGAGATGAGAGAGAGAGGTAGAGAGAGAGAGTTTGCTCCCCACCCCCTCTTCTCTCTCTCTCTCTCTCCCTTCTTAATTCCTCTAACATAAAAAAAAAAATCATATAACCATGAAAATATCCTCCCACGAAAATACAAGAGACACCTGTCACTGAACACTCTCTCGCCCTTACAACAGGTGTCGCAGCACACGTGTTTCGTAATGATATGCAGCGCCCACGTCAGAGTGAGATCAAAGTCTAGATGTATGATAGCTAATATTTTCTCGTTCCCACTCAATAAAATTTGTATGATGTAATAATGGTTTTCCTTTCGGAGAGACACGATAATTTTCTTCCTTCTCTACATTTTCCAACATGGTTTTCCTTGAAGCAAAACAAAACATATAGACAATAATAATAATTTACTTCAGGCGGTAATTATTCTCCATCTCTATCTCTTTTTTAAGCGTTATCATTATCTAAGACATGTATATTCCCCGTTCATTAACTCGTGACGAATATTGGCGGGGACGAAAAAGGTCGGTTATCAATAATAAACAAAACAAAAGAAAAACGAATGTGCCATAAATCTCGTGCGGTGTCCAACTTCTACTCTTTAAAATCACCATTCTCAAAAACAATAAAAAAAACTATTTCATTAATGCTGCGTTTCCTATTGTTAATATTTGTTTTCTGTCCATTAATTCGTCTCGAAAATTGAAAAGAATGAGAACGATCGGCTAAAAACAGGTGCGCTTCAAACACTGTAAGATCAAAAGCAAAAGTTTGCATAAAAAGATTTTTCAAAACGACAAAATAAGTTAAACAAAGTTTCAACTATTAATTCTATGCATGAAGGAAAAATAAAATTAAAAGTGTTCTCGTGAACTACATGCACTTCTAGGTTAGCAAAAGAAAAGAAAAGAGAAGTTTTAAATGAAACTGATATAAATTAATTTCCTTGCAGTGTATAATGAAAAAAATAGATATGCGACTATATAATAACCTTTATTTACCTTTCCCGGCAAAGATAATGATATACAACAGTTGTCACATATTTAAACATCACCTGTGGCCGCCTCCAACACCTGTTGGCTCCAAGTGAGAGGGAGAGGGAGAGGGAGTGGGAGTGGAGGTGGGGGTGGGAGAGGGAGGGAGAGGGAGTGGGGTGGGAGACGGAGAGAGAATAGAGAGAGAGAGAGAGAGAGAGAGAGAGAGAGAGAGAGAGAGAGAGAGAAAGAAAGAGAGAGAAAGAGAGAGAGAGAATGTTATCGTAAAAGAGAAAGTAATCAGAAAGCGAAAGCAGAAAGACAGACAGACAGACAAACAAACAAAAAATGCAGACAACCAAGGTAAAAGTCAACAAATTAATCAATAAATAGAACAGAGGGAGAAAAACAATAAAAATACAAACAGCAAAAGACGGAACATGTCGACACCTCAACCGCCAATGCGTAACCCTGACATTGGTATGATTCTAGAAGAAAAAATGTCATTCTAAAATCCCATTAGATAACAATTCCTTTCAAGTAGACCTGTTTTATTAATTTTGAATTAAACAAAAAAAAAATATATATATACAAATATATATATATATATATATATATATATATATATATATCTTGTAACATGATTAATGTACTTTTATTTATCATTATTATTTTTGTTTGTTTGTTTGTTTGATAAAAATATTACTGACATCGAGTCTTCTACTTTAATCAAGTCCGTTATTCTTTAATCACGAACTTTATGTAATGTAAATAAAAAGATCGAAATTAAGATTGGCATAATTTTCCTCATTAGGCATACCGAAATGAATCATACTATTTTAATTGCCTCGGTAAAAATGAGGACTAGATATTTCGTTACCAAAAGAATGCTTCTAAAATAAGAAGGAGAAGAGATAGAAGAAGAGATAGAAGAAGAAGAGGAGGAGGAGGAAAAGGGAAAGAAGAAAGAGAAGAAGAAGAGAAGAAGGGAAAGAAGAAAGAGGAGAAAAAGAAGATAAGGAGGAGAAGGGAAATAAGAAAGAGGAGAAAAAGAAGATAAGGAGGAGAAGGGAAAGAAGAAAGAGGAGAAGAAGATAAGGAGAAGGGAAAGAAGAAAGAGGAGAAGAAGATAAGGAGGAGAAGGGAAAGAAGAAAGAAAAGAAGAAGAAAACAGAAGACGCAACCAATGGAATGAAACGTTCTGCGAGAATTTCCTGTCCCTGCATGACATACGAAATAAAAAAAATACAATAACAAAAACAACTAGAACACATCCTCACTTCAAACAGAATTACGAACATAACGAAGTTCAGATAACGTTCAAAAATAACGTTATTCTTTCGGTGAACGCTCCCGGCCGCAGGGTAGGTGTAAGGGGGTAGGGGGTTGGGGAGTGGGGGGGGGGAAGGGGGAAGGGGATGTGAAGGAGTAGGAAGGAGTGGGGGTGGGGGAGGGAGTGGGGAAGGGGGGGGTGTTACAAAACCTCAGTAATGTATTCGTAACCACAAAACTATATCGCCCGTGGCCATGTTTCGACGCCTTATGCTGGGCATCGGCGGACACACATATCAGGAGGTTGAAATAGTTCGGGAATTCTTGGGAGTATGCTTGAAGGAGGAAGGAGGGAGGGAAGGAGGGAGGGAAGGAGGGAGGGAGGGGGGGGAAGGAGGGAGGGAAGGAGGGAAGATGCAGGAAGAAGGAGGGGGAGAGATGTGGGGGGAGGAGGAGGAGGAGAGAGAGAGGTGCGAGTGGAGGAAAAGAGATAGGAAGGGAGGGGGAAAGAGATGCGGGGTGGGGGAGGGAAAGAGAGGGAGGAGGAAGGGGGAGGTTAAAGAAAAAGAGAAAGAGAGAGAGAGAGAGAATGAAGGAGAAAGGAAGAGAGCGAGATGAATAGAGAAAGTAAGAGAAACAGAGATCTAACCGCCCTGCATTACACGAAACCAAAGCCAAAGTCAGATCAGAAAAGCATCTCAAACCCATGAAGAGGAATTAACACCCACCTCCCTCCTCCAAGTCTTTCATCAGCTGCCTTCCGAAGGAGAAGGAAGAGGGAGAAGAAGAGGAGGAGGAGGAGAAGGAGGAGACGGAGGAAACGGAGGAGGAAGAGGAATGAATGAGAAGGTAGAGGATCAGGAAGAAAAAGAGAAGAAACAGGAACAGGAAGAAGAAAAAGACCGAGAAGATAAAGGAGAAAATAAAGAAAAGGATGAAGAAAGAGAAAATGAAGGAGAAAATGAAGAAAGTGGAGAAGACGAAAAAGAAGGAGAAGACGGAGAGGATGAACAGGAAAGCAAATAAACAACACAACACAACAGCCAGGGAGGAAGGAGGAAGGGAAGGAGGGAGGGGGGGCAGGGGGGATCTGAAGCCCTATGGTATTACACAATAAACCTAACAATTACCTCAAACCCGACAGAGGACGTAACCCTTTTCCCCGAGAATGACTGACAGTGATTACCCATACAGGTGCCACGAGCCATCGCCAGGCCAGGACAGGGGTGGGGGGGGGGAGGTTGAGGTAGGACTTTCTGGGACTGAAGGAGGTAAGAAGGGTAGGAGGGGGAGGGAGAAGGGGAGGGGGGTGAGAGTGTGAGAGTGATTTCATTTGTGGGCTGGTGGGGAGAGGGTGATTTTTTTCTTCAGTCTCTGTCTCTGTTACTCTACTTACCCTTATTATCATCACTATTATTATTATTATTACTATTATTATTTTCATCATCATCTATATTATCATTATCCCTATCATTGTTATTTTTATCATTATCATCATTATCCTTATCACCATCATTTTCATCATTATTATTACTACCACCATTATTATAACCATCACTATCTATATCACTACTAATAATGATCATTACCAACGTTGTTCCTGTCGTGCAATCAACATTACTCGCATTATGATTACCATTACCATCATTATCATCATCAAGACCCACATCTTCCAGTGTCGAACCTGGAACACCGGTTTGGTTCCAGGAAGTCATTTCTCTCTGGAAGGTTGTTTTACAGGGAGAGATGTTACAAAATGATCGTTCTCCTGGAGAGGAATGTAACATCTTTTATGGGGAAAGATGTTACAAAATGATCGTTCTCCTGGAGAGTAATGTAACATCTTTTATAGGGAAAGATGTTACAAAATGATCGTTCTCCTCGAGAGGAATGTAACATCTTTTATGGGGAAAGATGTTACAAAATGATCGTTCTCCTGGAGAGGAACGTAGCATCTTTTACAGGGAAAGATGTTACAAAATGATCGTTCTCCTGGAGAGGAATGACCTTTGGCTCGACTTGTATTTTCCTTGATGTTATTACTGTGTTTTGAACGATTTTTTTTTATTTTAATTTTTTTTTTGTGAGATGGGAAGGGAGCAGATGTTGCTGTTGCTTTTTTTTCTAATAATAATTTTCATTGTATGATTTTCTTTTTTCTTTATGTTTTGCTATTGTTGTTGATGATGGTGACGATGACTGATGAGGTAATTATGATTTAAAAAGGGTACTGATAATATCAGCAATGATCTTTAATGATGGCGCAATCGTTATACTATATATGACATACACACACACACACACACACACATACATACACACACTCATCCACAAACATAAAAAATAACCGCACCTGCAGGAACACGCATCACATATTAATCACACAATAAAGACATGCAATTAGTCCCTCCCTTACCCCCTCTTCCCTCCCTCCCTCCCACCCTCCTCCCCTCTTCCCTCCCTCCCACCCACCCTCCTCCCCTCTTCCCTCCCATCCCACCCCCTTCCTCCCCTCTTCCCTCCCTCCACCTACCCCCCTTCATCCCTCTCTCCAACCCCCCTCTTTTCCCCACCTTCCCCCACCCTTCCCTACCGTCCGACACCACTTGACATGTGACACAGGCAAGACGTAGATGTCATGCAATGTAATGAAGCGACTCTTAGTGAAGACTTAACAAATGGAGGAAGAAGAAAAAGAAAAAGAAAAAGAAAACGTCATTAAGATATATATGCTTTTGACTTTCTTTTTTTTCGGCTGCAGTCTGGTAGGTAAGTAGGTAGGTAAGTGGGTAAGTAAGTAGACAAGTAAGGAGGTAAGCAAGTAGGTAGGTAGGTAGATATGTAAGTAGGTAGATAAGCAAGCAAACCGGCAGGTAGGCAGGTAGGTAGACAGGTAGGTAGGTAGGTAGGTAGGCTAGTAGATGAATAAGTAAGTAGGCTAAGAGACTAAGTAGGTATGAAGGGAGGCAGGCAGGCAAGTAAACAAGCAGCAAGTAGATGTGCAGATAAGACACACATACTGTTCAGACAGGCACGCTTACAAACACGGATGCCTTTACACTCCCTCTCTCTTTATGCTCCCTATGCTCGCTTGCTCGCTCGCTCGCTTGCTCCCTCCCACCCACCCATCCTTCCTCCCTCCACCCGCAACCGCAACCTCAGCCTCGACCGCAACCGCAAGGTCAAGAACGACTAGGGGACGACTCGCTGGTCTACGATGATCTCTCCCGTAGCGGGTCGTTTGGCGATGGGTCGTGGTGATGCTGAGGGGGGAGGGGGAAAGAGGAGGGGGAAGAAGAGGGGGGACGGGAAAAAGGAGGGGGGAGGGGGGAGGGGAAGAGGAGGGGATAAGGGAGAAGAAGGGAAGGAAGAAGAGGAGGAGGAGGAGGAAGAGGAGGGAGAAGAAGAGGAAGAGGAAGAGGAGGAGGAGAGGGAGGGGGAATAGAAAGGGGAGGGGGGTTGTGGTCGTCCAAGAGGTAGGGGAGTGGGGTTGGGGTCGTCCAAGAGGTAGGGGAGTGGGGTTGGAGTCGTGGAGAGGGGTAGGGAGGGGAGGGGAGGGGAGGGGAGTCGTACATGCGTGAGGTGATAATTAGTAGTGTGGGAAAGAGGGTAGCATTATCGTTTTTTTAAGGAGGGAGTCGTAACTATAGGTGAGTCGGCGTGAAAAGGTCGTATATTCCTTGACTATATGTATTTTTTATATTTTGCATGTGTTTTGTTTGTGTCTCAAGTGTAGTTCAATTCGATTTTTCACAAATATTTCCTTCCATACGATACATACAGCAAAGACATTCTCTTACTCTTAATAAACCTCATTTAGACATTAAAAAAAAAGCAACTAATGCAAAAGTGCCAAGTAGACTACATACCTATTAAAGACCCGATAAAAAAAAGCGATCACATCAATTTTACAAAAGACCTATGGAAAAAAAATATATATATATCTTTCAAAGTGACGACATCTGGCAGCCGCGCGTGACCTGGGGCGCGTGGCGACCTTGCGCCTCACGCTGACACACGCCGGCCCGTTTAGCGTGAAAAGAACCACTAAATACATATTTTACACACATTTCATACAAACTTCATACATATCATATCAAATATAATATATATATATGTATGTATGTATGTATGTATGTATATATATATGCGTGTGTGTGTGTGTGTGTGTGTGTGTGTGTGTGTGTGTGTGTGTGTGTGTGTGTGTGTGTGTGTGTGTGTGTGTGTTTTAGCTGTATATCCAACCATTTGTCAAAAAAAAAAATATATATATATATAATAAATAAAATAAATAAATAAATCATACAGGTACATAAACATATAAGAAAATCAAACACTAAAACTAAAACACTACAACTATAACCCATCCTGATAGAAGGAGAAGAAAACAAAAACCATTTCTTCATTTTTTTTCTCAAAGATCAAAACACTCCTGGATCAACGACAAGTGAGGCGAGGGAAGCGCAACGAAGAGAGGAGGGGGGAGAGGGATGGGGAAGGGAGGGGGATTGGCAGAAGGAGAGGTAGGAGGGTTGGGGGATGGGGAAGGGAGAAGGGGATGGGGTAGAGAGAGAGAGAGAGAGAGAGAGAGAGAGAGAGAGAGAGAGAGAGAGAGAGAGAGAGAGAGAGAGAGAGAGAGAGAGAGAGAGAGAGAGAGAGGGAGGGAGGGAGGGAAGGGAGAAGGAGGAGGAAGCAAGGGAGAAGGAGGGTGACACAAAGGAGGGAAGGGAAAGGGGGAGGGAGAAAGAGGGGGGAAGGGAGAGGGAGAGGAACAGGGAGGAGGGAAGGGGGGACTGTTGGGCAGCGTATGTGACACGGAGAGAACGTAAAAAAAACCTTTTCGCTGATGAAAAATGAGGCAAATTAGAGGCAAGAACCCCCCCAGCGTTAACAGGGTTAATCTGTTAGAAGAGTAATGACCATCTCTCTCTCTCTCTCTCTCTCTCTCTCTCTCTCTCTCTCTCTCTCTCTCTCTCTCTCTCTCTCTCTCTCTCTCTCTCCCTCTCTCTCTCTCTCTCTTTCTCTCTCTCTCGCTCTCGCTCTCTATCTCTTTTTCTTTCCCTCTTCTTATCACACCCTTTCCTCCATTTCCCTCTAACTCTCTCCTTCCTCCAACTCCCCTCCCCCTCCCTCCCAACCCTCCATCTCCCTCCCTCCCTTCCACCTCTCCCCCTCCCTCCATCTCCTTCCCATCCTCCATCTCCCATCCCATCTCCTTCTCTTTCCCCCCTCCAATCCCTCCCTCCATCTCCTTCCCTTCCACCAACTCCCTCCCCTCCCCTCCCATCTCCTTCCCTCCCTCCCTCCCTCCCTCGACAACAAGTGTAATAAGCGTTATGGAATGTTTTCTCCGCTCCCGTATTTGGTCGCCTTCCATGTTTCCATTTGGCTGTTGGTATCGCGTGTTATTACCATGAACGAGGTGGTATCTATCTTTTAGTAATATCTCTGGGAATCTAGAAAATTTTGATTACTTTCTTCTATGAGGCTTTTGATTCATTTTGAAAATAACTCGTATATCTGATGAATGGAAGGTTGTTCATCTTTTCGTATTTCTTTATATAAATTTATGATATGGACAGTACTGAGAGAGAAGAATTATATATATATATATATATATATATATATATATATATATATACTTACATATTTATACATACATACATATATATATATAATAATATATATATATATATATATATATATATATATATATATGCATATATGTATATATGTATATACTTACATATTTATATATACACATATATATACATACATATATATATACATATATATATACATATATATATATAATATACATATATATATATATATATATATATATATATATATATATATATATATATATGACCGATGTACGAAAACATACTAGAATTTATAATATCAATAAATCAAGCATCATACAAGACCCAACATCAACGCAAAAAATAAAAAATATACAGACATACATAAAAACTTTAAAAAAATCACACCCTCCACCCAAAAAAAAAAAAAAATAAATAAATAAATAAACAAATAGAAATAAAAATTTGTATGAAACCTAAGTTCCCATGACAACCAAGGCCTACACCTGACTCAGATAAAAATCAAAAGTAAAATCCATTTAAACTATTTCAGGTGAAGTCACCCCCCACCTCCACTCCCACCCCTCCGGTCCACTAGGCGCACCTGCCTTGACTATTACACCTTAATCTATTTTTTTTTCTCTTTAGAATAATGAAAGGTCTATTCGCAAGGAAGGGTTAACTTGGAATAGTTAATATAAGTGTCCTTTTTTACTGTTCTTGCTGTTGTTGTTCTTGTTACTGTGCTTGTTGCTGTTGTTGTTGTATTGTTTTGCTGTTTTCGCATTGGAGAAAGGTGACCAAAACAAATAACGACGAAAAAGATGACGAAAATCAAGAAAACAAACAAGGCGAAGGGGAGAAAAAAAATATCATCAAGAAGAAGAAGAAGAAGAAGAAGAAGAAGAAAAAGAAACGGAAAAAATAAATAGAGAAAAAACACGAAAACAAGAAAAAAAATAAAGATAAAAAAAATGAATAAACAAATAAGTAAAAAAGGCAAAACAGGAAAAAAATAAAAAAAGAAGGAAAAATATCAGCAAGACCCAAGCAAGCAAAGTGATGATGGACCGCTTGATAAACAGGACGTGCTTGAACCTTTGTCATGTGCCTGGAGGGAAAGGGAGGGAAAGGGAGGGAGGGAGGGGAGAGGGAGGGGAGAGGAAGGAAGGGAAAGAAAGGGAGGGAGGGGAGAGGAGGAAAGGGAAAGGAAGGGAGGGAGGGAAAGGGAGGGAGAATAGGAAAGGAAGGGAAGGAGGGAGGGAGAGAGGGGAGGGAGAATAGGAAAGGAAGGGAAGGAGGGAGGGAGAATGGGAAAATAAGGGAAGGAAGGAAGGAAGGAGGGAGGGAGGGAGAATGGGAAAGGAAGGGAAGGAGGGAGGGAGGGAAAGAAAGGCAGGAGGGGGGGAGAATGGGAAAGGAAGGGAAGGAGGGAGGGAGGGAGAGGAAGGGTGGGGGGGGAGGGAAAGGGAAGGTTAGAGGAGGATGGGAAAGTGAGGAAAAGGAGGGGAAGGGAGGTGAGGATGAGGGGAGGGAGGGAGAGAAAGTGAGGGAAAGAGTGAGGATGAGAGAAGGGAGAGAAAGAGAACGACTTGAGAAGAGAACATTGACCAGCCTGAAGCCAGACCATGAGGTTAGCCTTAGGGAAGAACACTGAGAGAACAACCTGGAGCCATGTTCTTAAAAGTTCTCCAAGCACAGAGAGAGTACTAGAGAGGCGAAGCGATATTTCCGACGAAAAATTACTATCGGAACATTTATTTACATTCCGATTACATTAAAAGAACTACGATGATATAGGGTCTGTATCAGCAGCGTATATCAAATTACAACTGTGATTGACCTATCACCCATATCGTTCATAATCTTAATTTGTGGACGTACAAAAAAATACCCAAAAAATAGGCCTATATGACGCCCGATCCCAGCGTCTCTATCTCTCACCCCTTCCATTCATCAGTGCTTGTTACAATAGGCCTATCAATCCATCTTAATTTTGGGTAAATCAATTCATACTGACAGGCAGGTCTGTTAACCCGTTATTACAGTGGCTATACCTGTCACTTTGCTTTCAAGAAAAAAAAAACTCTCTTTAAATAATAATAAGAAAAAATAGTTTTTTTTCTAAGCTATTTTTTGTCGACGTTTAAAAACAACTACAATGGAGAAAGCCTTATATAGGAGAACAGCTCAGAAGAATCTTTTTGGTAATAGTGATGACGGGTTTAATATCAGTGATGCTCTCTGTGATGATCTTGCGTTGGTTCTAGTTCTTTAGTTTAGTTCTTTAGTTCTTTGGTTCTCTAGTTCATTAGTTATTTTGTTCTTGGTTCTAATCAATTATGTAGGAGGAAGAAGAAAATAAGTTTCACGCTGTCGTAATGAGCGTCATTTAACTTGTTCGATATAAATTTTGAAAACTATATTGTGAAGTTGAATAGAGAGAGAGAGAGAGAGAGAGAGAGAGAGAGAGAGAGAGAGAGAGAGAGAGAGAGAGAGAGAGAGAGAGAGAGAGAGAGAGAGAGAGAGAAGAGAGAGAGAGAGAGAGAGAGAGGGGGGAGAGAGAGAGAGAGAGAGAGAGAGAGAGAAGAGAGAGAGAGAGAGAGAGAGAGAGAGAGAGAGAGAGAGAGAGAGAGAGAGAGAGAGAGAGAGAGAGAGAAAATAAGCAAACAAAAACTACAGTAAAAAAGAGCCACGAGCGTAAAATAATAAACATAATTACGTACACAAGAAAGAGAGGAAAAAAAATCCCTTGAGGGGAAAATAAACCATTACTTATGCCTCTCTTACCCGTAATGTCTTCGCCGTCTCTCTGTCTTCCTACTTTGGTTAACCTTAGTCTTTCTTTCTTTCTCTTCTTGGCTCTATTCGGGTTTACTCTCTGTCTCTCTGTTTTCTCTTTTTATACCTCTCTGCCTTTGTCTCTATCTCCCCCCTCTGTCTGTCTGTCACGCCCTCTCCCTCTCCCTCTTTCTCTCCCCTCCTTCCCCTTCTCCCTCTGGTCGTCTTTTTTCGCTCACCGCTTCGTTATCATATTTCTCTTTAACATTCTTCTCCGAGCTCTCCCCCCTCCCCCTTCCCTCCCTCCTGTCCCTCTTTCTGGCCGTAAGGGAAGCTGGAAGCGAAACATTAAAAAGAAGAAAGAAAAAAGAAATATTTATAGCGATCCCAGTATTTCATGCTAACTTTCCAAAGCTAATTGTGTGAGAAGAGTAAACTTTAGTGCAGTTTCCCCTATAATTGGCGCATGGTGCCGAGAACACGTTTTCTATGCCTAGTGCTATAAATCATTACTGAAGGTAAAGTCCTTGTAAATAATCGTAAATTGTAGTTCTAAAGTACATACATTCTTGAACATGGATAACAAATCTACCCTTTTGATAAACGAACGAGAAATGTTAAGATAATTCATGAAAATACCTATTTTGTCCATCTATCTATCTACCTACCTATCTATATACACATACCAAAAAGGACAAATATTGATGACGAGATATTTTAAGACGAGAGTATACATAAACCCTGAGGCTTACAGCTACAGGGTATGCTTAATAACAGGTACGTAAGTTTATGAAGATGTAGTGGCATGCGATGATGACTACCCAAATGCAAGCACACGTGCATACACACACGCACTCATGCACGAATGGGCAACACACGCAAGCATACAAAGACTCATATTTACAAACACTGAATGATACAGTGAGGGACGAAGGTGGGGAGGGAGGGAGGGAGGGAGGGAGGGAGGGAGGGAGGGAGAGAGACAGAGAGACAGAGGAAGAGGAAGAAAGAGAGAGAGAGAGAGAGAGAGAGAGAGAGAGAGAGAGAGAGAGAGAGAGAGAGAGAGAGAGAGAGAGAGAGAGAGAGAGAGAGAGAGAGAAGGGCAAGGAATGTGGAAGAGGGAAAAAGACAGACAGAGAGAGATATAGAGATAAACAGATAGACAGACAAACAAAGACAGAGACAGAGCAACAACAAAAAAAAAAAAAAAAAAAAAAAAAAAAAAAAAAAAAAAAAACATAATCAACCACTCGCCCAACCACCCATCCACACACAAACACAACCACACAGCAGAACAACACCCGTAAGAACCCGCACCACCCAAAACGGGAGAACATACAGTAGAACTCCATAAATACCAACCGTCACTATAATTTGTGTCTTGTCTTTTCGCGTGTGCGCAGACAGACACACACACATAGACAGACAGACAGACACAGACAGACCCGAGGGCATTATGGCATTAGAACATTCATTCCTTAACTACACCTCGAGGGAATACACTACAATGACACTACAGTACTGGGAAACGCACCTTTTACATTGTGTGGACAGGTGCCTTGGGGAACTCTGTTTGCGCTGGTTAGGGTACGCGCTCTCATGGGGTTTCTCGGAGTGCTGTGGTGGTTTGTTATCGTTATCATTAGCATCCTTTTTTTGGGGATTATTATCATCATTAATCGGATTTTGAAGTGGTTATCGTTTTCATTGTTGATATTTTCTGTATCTGTGTTTCTGTAGTCATAATCATTATTTAACATCGTTTATAGGATTTTTTAATAGTTATCTTTTTCATCATTGTTGATATTTTCTGTATTTGTATTTCTGTAGTCATCAGCATCACCATCATCATCATTAGGGGTGGTATTTTTACCGTCGTTAGTTTTATCATCAATATCGATTTAATTGCGGAGTAAAAAGGCCTGCTTGGGAAAATCTTTGACTGATCATTAAAAAAATTAAATCTCGCAAAATATTGTAAATGGATTAGAAAAAAATTCCTTTCGCAAATAAAAAGCAAGAATAATAAACAGGATTATCTGCCTCATTTACACCCTATCCCGAAGTCACCCATGGAATTATGGCTAAAAATATGTATAGGCCTATTCTATATATTTTTTTTCTTCTCTTTTCTGTTCTAGATAGTCCTACTCTAATTTTCACATGTGGTTTCGTTTAAACTGGTGCAGCATTTGTTATCTTCAGCATACTTACCTGCGTATGCCCTTTTCTTGTAGTTCTGGCTCTATGCACTTACCTGTGTATCATAAACTTGTGACAGGAATAGATAGTTTTCAAAGTGCCTTTTCGGTTATCATATTCTGGTGCTTTTGTTTGTTTGTTATATTTTGTTTTGTGTTGTGTGATGTTTTTTTTTTTTTTTACTGTGTTGTGTTTTCTTGTGTATGTGTTTGTGCATGAATTTGTGTGCGCACACAAATACAGTTGACACTTTCACAGCCCATACAATATACACCATCAAATAACCCCCCGTAAACGAAAATGTAAAAAAACTGTAAAACACAAGAGAAGAATCACATAAATTCTTAATTGAAACTAGCACAACCTTAACCCAACAAAAAAAACTAAATAACCCCTTTCAAGACAGAAAAAAATTATCCTCATGAAGAGAGATTCTTAAATCAAAGAATACCTCAATTTAACCTTTTATCTTTTTTTTGTTTTTTAGAAAGTTTCCATAGGCCTAGATTTTCCCCGGGGGGTTGTTACTGCGTCCAAGCAAAGGGAAAGGGTTAGCCTAGGCCTATCCTCGACAGGACCTGCAGCCACGAGGGATTAAGACCCTCAATTAAAGGTCGTGTTAAGCCCCTTGCGCCACGAACTCAGCCCGGGAGACATAAGCTTGAATCCTTTTTTAGGTCCTTAATTGTGGCGGGACTGTAAAAGGTGTTAGGACGAGTGGCGTGTGTTGAGGAGAGGGGGAGGAGGGAGGGGGGAGGGGGAGAAAGGGTTGAAAGGCGGTGAGGAGGGAGGGAGGGAGGGAGGGAGGGAGGGAGGATGGGAGGGAGGGAGGGAGAAAGAGAGAGAGGGAGAGAATGAGAGAGTGAGAGAGGGAGGGAGATGGAGAGAGAGAGAGAGAGAGGGAGAGATGTCTAGATAGATAGATGTAGACGTATGTAGGAGGGAGAGAAACGGAAAGGTAAATTGATGTATAATGAGAGAGAAGAGAAAACGGAGATAGAATAAGAAAGACAATTTGTTAGAGAGAATCTACTCCTTATAAAACCCCTCTTATCAGACAGCGAAGAATACACAAAAATAACATTTATAAGATTTTTTCTTACGAAAGGAAGAAAAAAAGGTGTCAGGATAACCACAAAATATGATTCATAAACAGACTGAACCACGAAACGGAGTGAAAAGAAAAGAAAAGAAAAGAAAAGAAAAGAAAAGAAAAGAAAAGAAAAGAAAAGAAAAGAAAAGAAAAGAAAAGAAAAGAAAAGAGAAAAGAATACCGAATGAAAACAAAACCGTAGCGCAAAATCCGCCTACCTGAGAGGGAAGAGTCCGTCTCGCTGCGTTCGCTCGACAGGCTGTACGAGTGCTCCACCTTGACCGTCGGCGTCTCCTGCTGCTGCGCCGCCAGGAAGGTGCTGATGGAGCCGAGCGTGCTGAGGGAGCCCAAGGAACTCAGCTGCGAGATCACGCCCAACGACGCCTCGGTCATGAGCCGGTCGTTGAGAACTACCCCGTTCGCTCCTCCCATGCCGCTGTTTTCGAGCACGCCTGCCCAGTCGGTCTCGCTCGCCGCTCGCAAGGCCTCCTGGTGGAATCGAAGGACGCGGTGGGTTAGAAGACGGGAGGTCGGAAAACATATATCGATGTAGAGATATATCGATATAGAGATATATTGATATAGAGTTATAAAAATGGAATACCGGTTACCTATATGAATATTAGATGTTCTATTATCTATATAGAAAATAGAATGCCTATTATAGGTTACCTATTATCTATAAAAGAAAAATATCTATCATCTATAAGACAAGAATACCTATTATCTATAAAACATGAATACATATTATCTATAAAACATGAATACATATTATCTATAAAAAATGGATAGCTATTATCTATAACAATATATTGTGAGTTATGAGGTAAATACAATGACGGGTCTTGCTGACAGATGATTCATGTCTGAAATAAGAGAATGGAGGGAATTTCATTAAGAAACTTTTAAAAGTATGAATAATGCGACCTTGGCAGATATATATATATATACATATATATATATATATATATATATATATATATATATATATATATGTGTGTGTGTGTGTGTGTGTGTGTGTGTGTGTGTGTGTGTGTGCGTGTGCGTGTGCGTGTGCGTGTGCGTGTGCGTGTGTGTGTGTGTGTGCGTGTGCGTGTGCGTGTGAACTGATAACATTGTTCTGGTGACTTATTCCTGTGCGTTGAGACTTATCTTGAAGTTTTACTTCGTCTAGTCTTCTCGGCTTGTATAAGCACCTGCATTATTAGAGTCCCGTATCACACCTGCGCTTGTAAAACACCTGTTCTCACATGCACACCTACCTCTTCAAAATTTAAGACGAATTTTCTCGCGAAATGTAACAAATGACCCACATTTATTTTAAGTGCTGTGGGTTTTCATTCAGTTTTCTTTTCTTTTAGGTTGTATACCGGGCAAACATATTCACATCCAATTATGGGCTGAGGATGTTTGCTGTCGAGGAATGCAGGCTATTGGGTGTGTGGATGCTATGAGTGCTAGTACATATACTTACATAAAAATATACATGCACACACATACACACATTTATATATATATATATATATATATATATATATATATATATATATATATATGCACACACATACACACATTTATATATATATATATATATATACATATACATATATTTATATATATATATTTATTTTTATATATAAATATATATATATAAATATATAAATATATATATATATACATATATATGTGTGTGTGTTTGTGTATGTGTATGTGAGCGTGTGCGTTTACGTGTACGTATGCGTGTGTGAATGCGAAAAAAATGTCCCTGTCGTCTCAACATGTGTTTATCAATGGGCCGTGTCTCAAGCGTAAAAGTATTAGATAGCGAAAACACCGACATACAAGCACAAAAACAACAGCAGACTCAATAATAGTTCTAATAAAGATATCTGCGTAGCTTGTATCTCTATTTGATTGGATTTGCTGTGTTTGGCATTCCCAAAGAAAGAAAATTCGCCACTAATGTAAACAAATTAGCGTAAAGAAAACGGACATACTTATTATACGGTCGGTTGTTTTTTGGTGTTTTTTTCGCGTTTGTTGATTTCAAGGGCTGACTATTCTGTGTTTTTTTGGTATGTTTTATTTTAATATCATGTATCTTATTATTGTAGTTTGTTATAAAAGCATCAGCATAGTATATTCATATACTGCTTAAAAAGGAAAACACACCCTTCTGTCTCTCTGCAACATGACAACGATAACATCAAATAATCAAAAAGATTAAATAAAAATAGAGAAACTCAACAACCGAAAGACCCCCCCCCCTATACACATCCCCACCCTTACCTTGCGCCTCCCCCCGCCCCCTCTTCTAAAAAAAAATGTCAATTACTTTTACCTTCCTAGACAGTCTTCTTCCTTGGCCTCGAGGCGCTCTTCTTCAATAATGACTATGCAATTGAAAACGCATAATTGTGAGTACAATAGCCAGAAAACCCTTGGACTTCGGCCATTTCCTTCCCTTCGGTCGAGCAATATGTTTACATCGCAATCAAAGAAAACGGAAAAAATAACATTGAATCGAGTGTCTTTTTTTTCTTCTTCTTTATACAATTATGTCAGCGTTTCTTGTTTCCACCAAAGTCGCTGTATTTTTTCTCGCTCAATTGCTATTTTTGCCTTGTGGTCTGTTGTCTTGTCATATTGTTTCATTATCTTTTTGTTTATCAGCCAACTAACTTTCTCTTTTCCTATCACACACTCGTTCATTCTCTAACACATTTAGTCATTTTGGTTGTTCTTTCTATCACTTTCTCTACTCTTCTCTCTCTCTCTCTCTCTCTCTCTCTCTCTCTCTCTCTCTCTCTCTCTCTCTCTCTCTCTCTCTCTCTCTCTCTCTCTTCTCTCTACTCTCTCTGCCTCTCTCTCCTCTCTCTCCTCCCTCCTCTCTCCCCCCCTCCCCTCCCCCCCCCCCACTCCTCCCCTTCCCCTCCCTCCTCCCCCCCCTCCCCCCTCCTCCCTCCCTCCCTCCCTCCTCCCTCCCCTCCCCTCTCCTCCTCCCTCCTCCTCCCTCCCTCCTCCTCTCCTCCTCCCTCCCCTCTCCCTCTCCCCTCTCCTCTCTCTCTCCCCTCCTCTCCTTCTCCTCCCTTCTCTCCTCTTCTCCCTCCTCCCCTCCTCTCTCCCTCCTCCTCCCCCTCCCACTCCTCCTCCCCCTTCCATCCCCCCTTTCTCTTCATTTCTCCCACTCACTCTCTATTCAGAACTCCCCCTATTACTCTTTTCCATCCCTCCCCCTCCCCCCATCCCCCACCCCCACCCACCACGACCGGAACAATCATTCAATCACACACACAGCGCTGCCAGTCAACCATAAAATCATCCTCCCCACCGAACAACCAACTCGACCAAGTCAACACACACAAAAGCCCCCATGGCAAAAGTGTGTGCGTTTTGTAAAGGCTAAAAAGTCAGCGTGGTATGAACTTGACGTGGGTTGAGGTGGGTACATGTCGTCCAGCATACCCCTCCGCCGCCCCCCCTCCCCCTCCCCCTCCCCCTCCCCTGTCCATCCACTCTACCTGTAATATGTGCCCCGGAGCGCTGTGAAATTTGAAATCACGGGTGTAAAATGGATGTGTGAGTGTTTGTATTTATGCGGTTGCTTCTGCTATGTCGGCTTCTATGTGTGTATGATATACTACAGTATGCATGGACATATGCTATGTGTGTGTGTGTGTGTGTGTGTGTGTGTGTGTGTGTGTGTGTGTGTGTGTGTGTGTGTGTGTGTGTGTGTGTGTGTGTGTGTGTGTGTGTGTGTGTGTGTGCGTGCGTGCATGCGTGTGTGTGTGTGTGTGTGTGTGTGTGTGTGTGTGTATGCATGTATATAAGTATGTATGCATTTACATATATATATATATATATATATATATATATATATATATATATGTATGTATATATATATATATATATATATATATATGTATGTATATATATACATATATGTGTATATACATATATATATACATATACATATACATATACATATATATATGTATATACATATGTATATACATATATATACATATATATGTATATATATAAATATATATATATAAATTTATATATGTATATATACATATATGCATGCACACATACACACACACAGATATATATATATATATACATATATATATATATACATATATATATATATATATATATATATATATATACATATATACATATGCACATAAATGCGCGTGTATTCGTGCATGAAGGTGCGTGTGCAGGCGTGGCCATGCAGGCGTGACCATGCGT
>NW_028234407.1:29464548-29469548 GCF_977035675.1 Penaeus japonicus | reverse complement strand
TCCGAAATAATCTCTTTGAATCCTTCACCCCCCTCTACCCAACTACTTTCCCACTCTCTCTACCGGGGTCATCCCAGGTCAGAGGTCAGGAAAGGCGTAAAACATCTTTACACACATAAACAACAAAAGAAACAAAGAAACAAAGACAAGGGGTAGAATAACACGTACAGAAAAGAAAGAAAGAAAAACAAGAAGAAAATGAGATATCAAAACAGAGATGAAAATAATGAAAATGAATGATTATCAAAATAAACATGGGAAGGTCAACGGTTGTCTGATGTCTCTTATGACGTCATATTTGATGATGTCACATTTGATTACGTCACAAGGAGCGTGATGAGAAAGTCGACGCAAAATATCACACATGTATAAGGTAACATTAACGTGCACTTTATCACACGACACGCTAATTCTCCCATCGCTGTATGTATATATATATATTTTTTCTATTTTCCAAAAACAAAGAAAAATCAAACTGCAAAAAATAAAAATAAAAAAATATTCATTTTACACCCGTTACCCCTACATACCCGTTACCCCCAAAATAACATACCCACATTAATATCTATAATAATATCCCGTATACCCACGCTATCACCATCTCTTTGTCTTAAGAAAAACCCGTATGTCTAGTCACAGTAAGATCATCACACTTTCTCTTGTAAATCTCACCCTTAGAGTGACATGTAAAGCAAAACCACACCTTGAATGACACACTAAGCTGTCCTCATCCTTTTTTCTTCTTCTTTTTGTTTCGTTTTTGACACTTGATTAAGAGATAAAGTGCTTTGTAGGTTTTGTATTTTGCATGAGGTTGGGTCGCGGGTTTGCTATGGTGGCTGTTGTTAGGGTAATGGTGATGATAATGGGAGGGGGGGGTATGGTGGTGGTGACAGTGATGATAACAATGGTGATGATAATGATGATGGTGGTGGTGGTAGTGATGATGATGATGATGATGATGATGATGATGATGATGATGATGATGATGATGGTGGTGGTGGTGATGATGATGAGGATAACAGTAAAGATAAGGGGACCAATAATAATTATAATAACAGCAAACAATCACTTTGCCAAACAATACTAACAATAACAAAATAAAATTCTAATCCCATGCGCATCTCAATACCACGTAACATTCCATAAAACAAATGAGAGGCGCGTACAAGATGAAAGGCAGCCCAAGACAAACACCTTTTATTTTCCCTTTCATTCAAAGTCTATTGTCCTATCGGTCATCTGTCCAACCTCCCATTCATGATACAAAATGGATTTAATTAATGCGATTTACGGTGTATGATTTTGACTGATGTTAGGAAGATGAAAAAAATAGATGTCTAAAAAAAGGCGCGAAAAATCATCTTAGAGTTCGCCCCTGCAATTCCAAAGATGTATAAAGTATATATAAATATATGTATATATATTAATATATCCATAGAACGTTAAAAAAATGAAAATAAGGTACGTAAATATATTTCTGTTTGCTATAAGATATGGGCACTGATATATCTTATGACATATACTAATTCCTGGGCCAGGTGTGTTGCTTGATATAGACAGAGTGGTAAAAGTCAGCAAATAAATTAACTGATACACTGATGGGTAGACAGAGTTGAATAAATACATAAATAGGTGGATAAAATGACAGGTAGATATAAATATTGTACATCTATATCTATATCTATCTATATAATCTATATTTATATATCTATATAAAGAGAAAGAGAGAGAGAGAGAGAGAGAGAGAGAGAGAGAGAGAGAGAGAGAGAGAGAGAGAGAGAGAGAGAGAGAGAGAGAGAGAGAGAGAGAGAAGAGAAAGAGAGGTGAACAGAAAGACAGACATGGAAATATGGAAATAAATACAGAACGAGAGATAGACACGGCAAAAAACGAGAAATTTCGGTCATGCGGTAAAATCGATTAGTGAAAATACCGGACAGGTGAGACAAGAGAGAAAGAGAGAGAGAGTTGGTCAGGTGTTAAGGGGGAGGGAGGGGGGTAGGGTGTGAGGTGCTGATGAGGAAGGGGGATAGGAGGGAGGGAGGAAGGGTGGGAGGTAAGGAGGGAGGGAGGGAGAGACGTATGAGAGGGGGAGGGGTGTGTGAGAGTGCGTAGGTGATTATTATAAAATAGGTTTTAGGTGAGGATAATTATAAGGTAGTTTGATGGCAAAACTATTGCTTATTAGTGAGGAATGGTCGTTATAGCATTCGTTGAAATTATTTTATTACACTAATTATCATTGTTAACATTATAGTTATTCTTATCAATTTGACAATGTTATAAAATAGTGATGATCATTGTGATAGCACTACTAAGAATATTGTTACTAATACTTATATTGATGATGATGATGATGATGATGATAATAATAGTAATGATGAAGACCATAGAAATGTTGCCCTTCTCATTACTCAAGAACAAGTGATTATCAACCGAAAAAAACAGCAAAACAAATACAAGAAACGAAATACAAAACCCAGCAATACAATTCCAAAAGACAAGCAAATAGAAATAGAGTATAGAAACGAAAGGGGACAAGTGACGGTCTGGAGCGAAAGAGAGCAGTGACGAAATAAGGGTGTGGGCACTGCAACATTCGACCACTGGGATGTAACAGTGAAAGTTGCCTGCTTGTCTGCTCGCCTCCTTGTCTGCTGAAACTGCTGGTTTTCTGCTGCAATGTCAGGTGCCTCGCCAATGTTGCACACAACATGCAATCGCAATTGTTTAAATGTGTCGATGGTTTGGAATGCTGTGGAGATTGATTCCTGTTCAGTTTCGTTGCACGGGGATTTTGTTTTGTCTCTATGCCTCTCTCTTATTTTTTTTTTTTTTTTCTTGGCTGTCTGTCTGTTCATGTCTTTCATCTCTCTCTCTCTTTTTATTTCTTATCTTCTCTTCTCTGGTCTTCTCTCTCTCTCTCTCTCTCTCTCTCTCTCTCTCTCTCTCTCTCTCTCTCTCTCTCTCTCTCTCTCTCTCTCTCTCTCTCTCTCTCATTTCTTCTCTTCTCTTCTCTGGTCTTCTCTCCCCCCCCATCTCTCTCTCTCTCTCTCTCTCTCTCCCCCTTTCTCTCTCTCTCTCTCTCTCTCTCTCTCTCTCTCTCTCTCTCTCTCTCTCTCTCTCTCTCTCTCTCTCTCTCTCTCTCTCCCTTTCTCTCTCTCTCTTCCTCTCCTCCTCTCCCTCCTTCCCTCCTTTTCTCAAAGCAACCGCCGTATAACATGCACACATCAGTAGTACACACTCCGTACGAATTATGAATCACTATATAGCGATCAATTCAAAATGATTGCAACCTGTAATATTCATTCACAAAAAATAGAAAAAAAATATAGTAAAAAGGGAAGAAAACAAGTCTCAAGCACATAAGTCAAAAACTTGCATTGATTTCTGCTTGCGGCGTCGGTGGTTGATTCAAACTAAATATGTAGTATAAAGAGCAAGAAGATATTTTGTAAATAAAAAACAAGCACTCGTGAGTTTATTCGTTTATTCAGTTTCATTTTTTAGGATTATCTTTTAATATTTAATTCTCCTCTCTCTCTCTCTCTCTCTCTCTCTCTCTCTCTCTCTCTCTCTCTCTCTCTCTCTCTCTCTCTCTCTCTCTCTCTCTCTCTTCCTCTCTCTTTCACCCTCCCTCTCCCCTTCCTCTTCTCTCTCCCTTTCCCCTCCCCCTCTCTCCTTATCCATCCTCCTCCTCCCTCTCCCTTTCCCTCTCCCTCTCCTCCCCCTCCCACTCCCTCTCCTTCTCCTCCTCCTCCCCCCCTCTCTCTCCCTCTCCCTGTCCTTCCCCATCCTCTCCCTCCCTCCCCATCCCTCAAGAATCATCCCCATCATCAAACACAAAAGCGCGTCATTAGCTCCACTCTACGCCGAGGTCAGAAAAGGTTAAAGATCACAACGGGGAGTTCGCTGACCCTATTTGACCTGAGGTGAAGATAATCTCTTTTTCTTTTTTTATTGGATGTTTCGAGTCCCTTGACCAGCCTTCAGTGTCCCGATTTACTTCTTCCAAGAGCCAATTAAACTAATTACTGCTTAGAAGAGGATAATTACTCTTAAAAATGGAGACAATTTGGAAACCGAATTGGAAAATAGTCTTGTTCGGCGATTGTGCTCGGGGAATGTGTGTTTTCGGTGGCTTGTCTTGTTACACACATACATACATACACATACACATACACACACACACACATATATACATATATATACATACATACATACATACATACATACATACATACACACACACACACACACACACACACACATAATATATATATAATATATATATATATATACATATATATATATATATATATATATATATATATATATATATAAATATATATAATTCTCACTATCACTTTCACTTCCATTCTCACTTTCATTCTCGCTCTGGCTTTCACGATCTCACTTTCACTGCTTGCTCGTATCTTCATCTCCATCTTTGCTTCTTGTCCTTTGGTCTATCTTTGTTGCTCTACTCCCTCCCTACCCCTTATCCCCTTTACTTACATAGATAGATAGATAGATAGATAGATAGATAGATAGATAGTTACATACATACCTACATGCATTTACTACACACACAAAAAAAAATACACACAACCATCCAACACCTCCCCCACCCCACCCCACCCCCACTCTCCCCCACCCACACATCCCCCCCTCCTTATGCCCGCCCCATCTGCCCTCCCTCTGCGTCGCTTATCGAGTCTTGGTGTCGCCTCGTAGGTGTCCTGAGAGGGTAGACTGACGCACGGATATAAGGATGAAAATTGCGTGATGTCATGTTAAAGTGTGTGGAATTATTGTTCAAGTGTGTGTGTGAGTGTGTGTGTGGGGAGGGGGGGAGGGGGGGGTGAAAGTTCGTTTTCTAAGCTCCTGGTCATTATTGATATTGCATTTATCTTTGATCTACCTTGTTTGTATTTCTAGAATCTGTTGTGTGTCGAGAGAGAGCATAGCGATGGCGAGTGAGGGATATATTTCCT
>NW_028234407.1:29452048-29457048 GCF_977035675.1 Penaeus japonicus | reverse complement strand
GAGAAAAGAGACGAGAGAGAGAGAGAGAGAGAGAGAGAGAGAGAGAGAGAGAGAGAGAGAGAGAGAGAGAGAGAGAGAGAGAGAGAGAGAGAGAGAGAGAGAGAGAGAGAGAAAGTAGAGAGAAAGAGGGCGAGAGACCCACAAAATAAATAACAAAAACGAGTAAACCACGAAAAATAGGAAAAAAAAGTGACAAAGAACAGAAAAAAATCAAAAGTGCAAGAACAGAAACCATGAAAACAAGAGTAAAAAATAAAATCTCGAAAACTAAATCCAAGGTGGCCGCCGTACCATGTACTGTCGTATCGAGAAGTCGTCAGTGGTCGTGCGGCTGCTCGGCCTGGTGACCTCCGCCACCTAAGTGAAGGTCGTAGCAGAGAATTAATACGAGGAGGGTTAGGGCGAAGAGGGGTTAAGAGGGGTCGTGATAGGGGGGTGGGGGGAGGGGGGGTCGTGATAGGGGGAGGCGGGGATTAAGGTGAAGAGGGGTCGTGATAGGGGATAGCGGGGGTTTAAGGCGAAGAGGAGTCGTGATAGGGGGGTGGCGGGGGGAGGGGGGTTAAGCCGAAGAGGGGTCGTGATAGGGGGTGGGGGGAGGCGGGGGGTTATGGCGAAGAGGGGTCGTTATAAGGGGTGGGGAGGGGAAGGGGGGCGGTGAGGGGGTGGGGAGGGGAAGGGGGGCGGTGAGGGGGTGAGGAAATCTGATGGTTGAAGGAAGTGGAGGGAAATATAATGCAGGTGGGAGAGGAGGTGGAGCTGGAAAAGGGGGCGGAGGGGGATGGGTGGAGCTGGAAAAGGGGGTGCAAGAGATGATGGGATTTGAAAAAGAGGGTGGATGTAGATAGGAGGTGGAGGGTAGAGATGATGAAGGAGGAGTGAGTCGAGAGGAGAATAAGGAAGGAAGGAAGGCGAAGAAAAGGAAGAAGGAAGGAGGGCGTAGGAAGGACATGAATAGCAAGGGAAAGGGAAGGGAGAGTGACCTTGAATATCGGCGATGAAAGGTCACGAGATCGGGAGGCGGGGTTAGATGGAGGCAGGGGGAGGGGGAGGGGAGGGGGGGTAAGGGGTGGGGGTGGCTTATTAAGATATTTAAAAACCTGGAGGGAAAAGGGCTATAGTATGGTTTGTGATGGAGGTTGTTGGGAAGAGAGATGGAATGAGAGATGGAGAATGATAAAGAAAGTGAGAGGCAAAATGAAGGCAAAAGGAAGAAAGGAAAGGGAGGGTGAGTGAGTGAGTGAGTGAGTGAGAGATTGACAAATAAAGAGAGATATGGAGACAGCGAGACAGGCATTGGGAGAGACACATAAAAGAAACAGGAACAGACTCACTTCCTTCAATTCTTCAATTATAATCCATCAAGATGTCTTGTATAATCAAAATGTACCCAAATTATCCATCTTTACATCTGGGATCCCTCCGCTACCTTCCCTTGCACGCAGGGTCCCTTCCTCTTCTTCCGCAAGAACCGTTATCCGTTATGCAGTTGCCAGTTAGAAATACTTCCGGACAATTAAGCATCGCTAAATCAAAATGAACACTACGAACAATGCGATTCCGTAATTAATATAAAAAATATCATTAATTTTCATTATTTCTTACATGAAATTTAGACTTCTATATCAAACTATTTCGGCAACGAAAAGGAGGAAGAGGGAAAAATGGCCGCCGGCAACTCAATAGCGAATGGCACACCTGTTCTGGAAGGTTGAATGACTGCTACGGCTTGGCACTACGCCGTTCCTGAATTTTCATTAATAATTCGCTCTAGACCCCCCCAAATTTTCCGAAATGCAGTGTCGATGTATGTTTAAAAGTATCGGCTGTTGTATTAATGTGTATGTACGGATTCAGTTAATTATAGTGATTCCGGATTTTCAGGAATGTTTGCAATCGGGAGAGAGAGAAAAAAAATGTACCGTTAACAGGTATAGCATTCCTGCACAAGCACGAAAATACTAGGAGTCTATAAATAGTGTCTAGTGTGTATTTCATCATGAGGACGACTGTCTATAGGCTAACAGCGAATACATGTAAACATACACATAAACAAAGACACAGACACACACACACAAACAAACACAAACACAAATTCAAACAAACACATACATACACACACACACACACACACATACATACACACACTCACCCCCCCCCTCCCCCGCCCACACACACATACCCACACGCAATCAAACACATCCAAAACACGCTCGATACAAGCACGCGCATACAAGCACTCAACACATGCACACAGACACTCAGCCCGACCTTGTATCGAGTGAAGCCACGTGCGGAACTCTGCAATATCACACAGGCATCATAATACCGCCAATCACAGTCGAGGTAAAATTTACATACACTCACTCACGGGTTGCAACATTGGTCCGGTTCCCTGCGTTGTGTCTTGCTGCGTTAGCTTGCACTGCATTGGGATTGGTTGCTTGTCTGTGTGTTCAGAGTGTGGTTAGAAATAAGGAGGGTTGGTCTTTCTGGTGTGGTCTGTATTACCTTTTTGCACTCAAATGGTACCTATTAAATAATTATTACTCTATATCACACACACGCACACGCGCACGCACGCACGCACGCACGCACACACACACACACACACAAACACACACACGCACACGCACACGCATACACACGCATACACACACACACGCAGCAACATGAAAGCGCTGAAACTGTATACGAAAGAATGCATGATAATTTTCCAACGACTGGAGTCGCCACAGATTTTTCAATCAACTCATACTCATTCTTGCTCTCTCCACCAATCAATGTCCCTCCCTTGCTTTGCTTTGCTTTGCTTTGCTTTGCTTTGCTTTGCTCTCTCTCTCTCTCTCTCTCTCTCTCTCTCTCTCTCTCTCTCTCTCTCTCTCTCTCTCTCTCTCTCTCATACTGTAATTGAATTACTAAATACTAATACTCTCTCATTCTCTCTCTCTCTCTCTGTCTCCCTCACTCTCCTTCCTTTTCTCCAACTACACGAAAATAAAATCGCAACTTTCCCAGTCTTAGTTGGGTCAGGGTTTCTTAAGTGTCGTTGTGGATATTTTTTCTTTTTTATTATATTTCCCTTTTTATTGTATATCTACGCTTTCATCATAATAATATCATTATTATTGTAATCATCATTAGCATTGATATTAATGTTATTACCAATATGATTTTTATCATTAGCATTAATATTAATGATATTACCAATATAATTATCATTATCATTATCATTATCAATATTATTATTATTATCATTATTATCATTATAATAATAATAATGTAAGTTTTACGGATAGAAACATTGGGGTTTTCCCTCAACTTGTGGTATAGAAACGCGAAATCTAAAAATGAAAAAAAACACAGAACAGACTTTCACTTCATTTTGAACTTGCCAACCTCTCAAAACCTCAACTACATGCGGTAAAACCCCATCCCCTGTGCCCTCCCCTTCTCCCCCTCCCTCCTCCTTCTCTCTGCCTCCCCTTCCCTTTTTTTATCCCCTCCTTCCCTCCTCTCTCTTTCACTCCCACTCTCCTTTTCTCTCTCCGTCTTTCACTTCTTATACTCTCCATCCTTCTTTCCCTCATTTCCTCTTCCCTCTCCCTTTTTTATCTCTCCCTCCTTCACTCACAGGTTTATACTTCTCTTCCTCCCTTCCTCCTTCGCCTCCCTCTTCCGCCCTCCCCCTATTCCTAATTATCAGGACAATCACTCTAGAGATTTTTTTGAAACTACGGTCATCGGATAGGTCGCGTGACCCTTGGACCAAAGGTCAAATTCTACTTAAAAAAAACAAAAACAGGTAGGGCCGGTTCCCTTCCCTCCCCTCCCCCTTTCTTGGTTCTTCCGTCCCTCTCTCCATTTTATGTGCCTCTTCCCCTACCTTCTCCCTTCCTTTCCCCTGCCACTTGCCTCCCTCTTCCCCTCCCCCCCCTTCTCTCTCTCCCTACCCCTCAATACTCCCTCCCCCCACACCCACCTTCCTGCTTACTACTCCTCCTCCTCTCTCCCTCTCTACTCTTATTCCTTAGCTCCTTCCTCCCTCCTCTCTCCCTTTCCAGCTTTATTCCTCTCTCCCTTCATCCCCCCACCAACTCCCCCCTCCTCTCTAACTCCCTCCATCCCCCCCTCCACCTCCACCTCCTACACCCCCCTCTGCACGCCGACGGTGACCGCGCTGACCGTTGCTGCCGCGCCCGCCTCCCTCGCTAGCGGTTCTGCGAACAACTTTCGCCTATGAAAATTTTAGCTAAGATCGGTCGGTCTTCCTGCGCTGTCTTTTATTAAGCACTTCTTGGGAGATGTTGACTCTTTCTTTCGGCACTTTTTGGACTTTTTTTTTTAATCTATTGATATTTTAATGTTTGTTCTGTCTTCTTTTAATTTCAGCAAAAATGCGACAACGAATGAAACATGGGAGCCGACAACGATGAACTTACTGAATGGCTACCAATGAATGATCTAAACTTAGTGTGTAGGTCTTCCTTTTGTCTAGCCTCCCTCCTTTCCTCCTTCCTTCCCTCCATCCATCCCTCTCCCCTCTGTCTCTGTCTCTCTCATTCTCTCCCGCTCTCTCCCTCCCTTCCTCCCTCCTTCCCACCCACCCACACACACAAACACCTACCCACCCATCCACACACCTACCCACCCATCCACCTACCTACCCATCCATCCACCCTCCCTCCCTCCTTCCCTCCCTACACACCCACCCACCCACGCTCCCTCCTTTTCCTCTCCAAGCAATAAAAAAAAAAAAAAAAAAAAAAGCAAACACCTACACAACATCATCAAGAGCCCAACAAGCCGCTTCTCTGACGCTTCACCTGAGGTCATCATGAAGCCCGAGGTGAAACGAGCCCGAGGGTACCATCGGGCGCGGCAGGGGTTGGGTGCTATGGTATGCTATGGTATCGTATGGTAGGGTATTTCTGGAGATTCATCCTCCCTTCCTCGTCTTTTCTATCTTTTTTTTAACAAAATGTGTGTATGGTGATTCTAAA
>NW_028234407.1:29434548-29444548 GCF_977035675.1 Penaeus japonicus | reverse complement strand
TTCTCAAATGTCTAAACTTTACTGAGTGATATTTCTCTCTCTCTCTCTCTCTCTCTCTCTCTCTCTCTCTCTCTCTCTCTCTCTCTCTCTCTCTCTCTCTCTCTCTCTCTCTCTCTCTCTCTCTCTCTCTCTCTCTCTTTCTCTCCCCTCCCCCTCCCCCTCCCCCTCTTTCCCCCTCCTCCCTTTCCCTCCCTCTCCCTCTCCTCCCCTCCCTCCTTCCCTTCCTCCCGCCACCGCCCCCTCTCCCCTCCCCTCGCCCTCCCCTTCTCCCTCTCCTTCCTCCCCCTCCTTCCTCCCCTCCCCATATCCCGCCACCTCCCCTCTCCCCCCCTCGCCCCCTCCCCTCTCCCCTCTCCCTCCCTCCCCCTTTCCCTCCCCCCCCCCCCCTTCTCCCCTCTCCTCCCACCCCTTTCCCTCCCTCCCCTACTCCTCTCCTCCCCCTCCCCCCTTCCCTCCCTCCCGCCACCTCATCCAGTAAAGAACACAACCAAGAGAAGAATTCCCCTGCAATTAAACGCACACCTGATCAAGGTCACGTCGGGATAACTGTGACGTCATGTCGCGCACAGGGTCACGCGAGAGGGGCTTCGTATTGACTCGGATGACAGGGGGGTCTGCACTCACGGTCATAGGGAGAGAGAGGGGGGAAGAGAGGGAGAGAGAGATGGAGAGAGGGGGTGAGAAGAGGGGAGGAAGGAGAGGGAGAGAGAGGGAAAATTGAAGAGAGATGAAGAGAGAGAGAGGGGGGAGAGGGAGAAAAGATGGGAGAAGGGGGACTGAACGAGAGGGTAAGGAGGTAGAGAGAGGGAGAGGAGGAGTGAGAAGAGTGAGAGAGAAAAGGACAGAGAGGGAATAGAGGAGGAGAGGGACTGAGCGAGGGGCTAGGGAGGAAGAGAGGGGGAGAGGAAGGGAGAAGATGAGTGGAAAGGGAGAATAAGATGATAAGGTATGGGAGAAGGAGACGATGAAGAGGGGGGAGGGAAGGTAAAGGTAAGAAGTCAGAGAGCTCGAGAGGGAGTGAGGGAGGGAGAGGAGAATGAGGAAGAGTGAGAAGAGAGCGCAATGAGGGAGTGGAGGAGTGGAGGAGTGGAGGAGGGAAGGAAAGAGAAAGAGTAGACTGAGATACGAGTAGTAGGAATGACAAGGGAGTGAGATAGACAAGGAGAAACAAACAGACAAACAGAGATTAACAAAGAAACATCTCTCACTGTTTTGCTCTCTCTTCCTCTCCTTCTCTCCCTTCCCTTCCTTTCCCTGTCCGTCATCTTCGCTGCCTCTTTCTCCCCCCGCCTTAGTGACATACACAACAAGAGCAACCGTAAAAAAAAACATCAGCAACAAAAACACTCCCAAACAACAGTTAAGTTCCCATAATATCGCGCACCACACAGATAGGGAATCACCTATCAGCGAGACACCACACAAAAATACTTCACGTTGACATGGACCGTGTAACAAGACTAAAGTTAATCACTTTCGATCCGTAAATAATAGGAGGAGTATTAGAAAACATAAATCTATTAGAGAAATTCAATTAAAAGGGCTTATCATTAGTACAAACAAGTGTTATATTAAAATACATTAAATTAGGTCCTCGAAGGAAACATGAATATGTTGATGGGGTTAGGTTTTAAAGATTGTACCCGTGATACATAAATGTCTTGCAGAAGCCAGGTTGAAATAAATCTTTGGGGATACGTGAAGGTATTACTTGATTTAAATCAAAGTAGGATATTAATGACATATAAATGTTACAGTGTGTGTGTGTGTGTGTGTGTGTGTGTGTGTGTGTGTGTGTGTGTGTGTGTGTGTGTGTGTGTGTGTGTGTGTGTGTGTGTGTGTGTGTGTGTGTGTGTGTGTGTGTGTGTGCGTGTGTGTGTGTGTGTGTGTGTGTGTGTGTGTGTGTGTGTGTGTGTGTGTGTGTGTGTGTGTGTGTGTGTGTGTGTACACACATACATATATACATACTTAAAGATTCAAAGCCTGCCATTAATAATGAATACATCTGTTACTCTAATCACATTTGCATCTCACTAACAATAAATGTAGGCCACTATTCAGTACTTACATGAAAGAATGTTAATCGCAAACTAAAAAAATAAATGAAAATAACTCCAACATATCTTTAGCGATACGCAATTTTTTTCTTTACAGTATTTGCATCACAATTCCCTTCACACAGCCAGAAGAGTCACTATAATACAAACCGAAAGAAGAGAGAGAGAGAGAGAGAGAGAGAGAGAGAGAGAGAGAGAGAGAGAGAGAGAGAGAGAGAGAGAGAGAGAGAGAGAGAGAGAGAGGGAGACAACGATAAACAACATCACTAAACGATACTAGATAAATGACCTCCAATATACGCTAATCAACACAGAAAATGCTAATAAACGAGAGAAGAAAACAATAACAACACCAACAGTCGAAACATCTCGAAAGTAAATCGAAAAAAGGTCTAAAAAGAAATGCAGATCATCCTCCGAAGTAAACGATCAGAGAGGAGCACTACACAAGCGTACGTGATCGCGTTCAGAGGCATAGACTTCGCAAGCTCCAGTGGGGGGTGGGGGGGAGGATGAGATGAGGAGGAGGGGGTGGGGAGAAGGGGAGGGGGAGAAGGGGGAAGTGATCTCTGGAAGAGTCATTAGCTGGTGGGGAGGGAGGAGGGGAGAGAAGGAAGGGAAGGGGGTGGGGTGGGGTGGGGGAACCAGAGGGGAGAGGGAGAGGGGAAACATCCTCGATTGATGTCTGGTCGTTCGACTTATACGTGCTTGCCTTGGTATGTGGGCGAGCGGGGGGGGAGGGGGGGAGACGAGACGAGGGGAGCGGTGGCTGGTGAGGGAGGGAGGGGAGGGGAGAGCGTAGGGGATGAGAGCGTAAAGGAGCGGAGGATAGAGGAAGGAGGGGGGAGCGGGGGGAGGGGGATAGGGTAGGAATATTGGGTTAGCTAGGATAGGAAGAGAAGAGAGGAAAGAGAGGGGCGAGGAGAGGAGAGAGGAGAGAGGACAGCAAACAGAAAAGAAAGAAGAGGAGAGAGGGAATAACGTAAAAATATTGGGGATAGGCATTGTGGGTTGGTATTAGTAGAGAATGAATGAGAAGGAATGAGGGATGAGGAGGAGGAGGAGGAGGAGGAGGAGGAGGAGGAGGGGGAGAGGGATAGGGGCGGGCGACACGATATAAGCTGGATGATGCAACAGGCGAGGAAGCGTCGAGAAAGGAAGGGCAAGAAACAACGATATGGGAGCGGAAACGTTGAAGAGAGAGAGAAAGAGAGAGAAAGTGAGAGATAGAGAGAGATAGAGATAGAGAGAGAGAGAGAGAGAGAGAGAGAGAGAGGGAAGAAAGAGAGAGAGAGAGAGAGAGAGAGAGAGAGAGAGAGAGAGAGAGAGAGAGAGAGAGAGAGAGAGAGAGAGAGAGAGAGAGAGAGAGAGAGAGAGAGAGAGAGAGAGAGAGAGAGAGTAATACCCCCCCACACCCACACACACACAACGGAAATAAAGACAAAAAAAATACGAAAACACACTAGAGAAAAACAAAACACACACACACACACACACACACACACACACACACACACACACACACACACACACACACACACAGAACAAGAAGAGACCAACGATATAGCATTAAGGAGCTGGGCATTTACTACTAACAGTTAATCGGCAAAGGTCACGAACATGCCTGAGCACATACAGAGGGATGAAGTGTTTGCCAAACGTGAGAGAACACAAAGAGGGAGAGGGAGAGGGAGAGGGAGAGAAAGAGAAGGAGAGGAGGGTAAAGGGAGGTGTGGGAGAAGGTGATGGAGGAAGGTAAGGAGGGGGGAGAAGGTGATAAAGGGAGGGAGGGAGGGAGGGAGTGACATTGTGAGATTGATAACACGAAAGCATCACAATTTTTTTTTATCTTAATCAGGGATATGCACTCACTCATGATTCTGTGCATGATACTATGCAACACAAACATACAGGTACATGCTCACGGATTTTGATTTTCCATACATGTAGACGTATTCAATATACATAAACAATACATATTCGCATAGACACACACACACACACACACACACACACACACACACACACACACACACACACACACACACACACACACACACACGCACGCACGCACACACACACCACAAATGTATACAAATGAATTACTGAAAAAACGCAAGGTCCAAAAATACGAAAATTAACAAGTTATCACCTTCATTATCAAAATACCACGAGTCCTTACGTCATTACCATCAACACCTGGTACTTCTAGTGGGAATTTCCATTAATTATATAAAATGATTGGAGGAAATATTCACACTATGGTAATGAGATACTATATTGTGTAGAATTTGCACAATCTTATATATACAATCCAATGTACATTTATGGTTTCAACTGATGACAATTGAGATGGAAATGCAACGAAAGGAATATTACGATAAGTATGGTTTTCCTTTTTTCATTTCTGAAACGTCATGTGACTTTCGTGTTAGGATCTATATCACTGTGTGATTTGACTTTAACACGATTCTCTCTCTCTCTCTCTCTCTCTCTCTCTCTCTCTCTCTCTCTCTCTCTCTCTCTCTCTCTCTCTCTCTCTCTCTCTCTCTCTCTCTCTCAATCTTCAATCTTCAATCTTCAATCTACAATCTTCAATCTACAATCTACAATCTACACTCCACATTCCACACTCACACTCTCGCTCTCCCTCTCTTTCTCTGTGTGTGTGCGTGTGCTTGCATATGTGGGAGAGAAGGTATATGCGTATGCGTATGTCTGTATGTGTATCAGTTCAACAGTTTTTGTCGTGTCATAAGAGACACAAAAATACATACGTGCGTGTGTGTGTGTCGCCTCATTACTTTTTTTGTTGTCTTTTAACGATATTTTTTGTGCAAACGCAATTATTTATTTGTTCTATGTTCATTGTCTCTTGTTTTATGCTACTCTTTTGTGTTTGTGTATTTGTTTACACGCTTCTGTCAAGTGTCAATGTCCTTCCTTCTAACCTTCTTTACATATCCTGTGTGTTTTTGTTCTTGTTGTTACTATGTTTGCTTCCCTCACTCTTCTTTACATTATTCTATGGTTGTGTATTCATGTTCTGTATTCCGTCTACGTTTTTTTTTCATATGCCACAGTACTTGTAAGGTCATCTTATACTCGTTACACTATATGCGTTACAGTGTTATGCATGTTATACATGTCTTCTACGTTAGTGCATTGTGTTATGTTATAAAGCGTTGTACGTTACGGTGTTCTACGTTATGCTATATAGTGTTATACGTTATACGGACTTACATGTTACATTATCTTATACGTTATACAGTATTAAAGGTTACAGTGTCTTACTTGTCTATATAGTGTTATACGTTATAGGGACTCATATGTTACATTATCTTATACGTTATACAGTATTAAAGGTTACAGTGTCTTACTTGTCTTTCTTACTATGTTGAAGTGTCTCATGTTCGTTACACCTTATACGTTACAGTGTTAGTGTGATGCTTAATCTACATACCATATCAGCATGCAGGAAATACCTTTTTTTGTAGTCTGCCTCACCCCCTTGTCTCTCGCTTACCTGGAAAGATAGAGATAGGGAGATAAGATAAGGAAATAAAGCTCTGGTGTCAAAGCTATTTTTCTAAACGGTTGTGAATACGTTTTTTGGAGAAGGTGAGTGAACTGGCATTGTGGTGCGATGGCTTTGGGTATTTGTGGGTGTGTTTGTTTTGTGTGTGTGTGTGTGTGTGTTTGTTTTGTGTGTGTGTGTGTGTGTTTGTTTTGTGTGTGTGTGTGTGTGTGTGTGTGTGTGTGTGTGTGTGTGTGTGTGTGTGTGTGTGTGTGTGTGTGTGTGTGTGTGTTTGTGTTTGTATTTGTTTGTGTGTGTGTGTGTGTGTGTGTGTGTGTGTGTGTGTGTGTGTGTGTGTGTGTGTGTGTGTGTGTGTGTTTGTGTATTTGTCTGTGTGTTTGTATTTGTTTGTGTGTATGTTTGTGTTTGTTTGTGTGTATGCATGCATGTATCTATGTATGTATGTATGTATTATGCATGTATGTATTATGCATGCATTATGTATGTATGTATGTATGTATGTATGCATGTCCATGTGGGTGTGAGTATGTGCGTATTTGCTACTATGTGCACATGGAACATGCGCGTGAGCTCTTACAAATGCCCGTTGAAGCAGAGTTCCGGTCCGGAAAAAAAAAATACAAATGCAAAAGAAAAGACAAACAAAGGAAACTCATTATTCAGTATCATTTTCACACTTCGCTGGATATTCATTTTGATAAAAAAAATGTGAAATCAGTAATAAATAATGACGTTTGAAACAAAAAAGAAAACATAAAATGTCTCGTTCTATAAAGAATAAGATAACGCAATATTTGCAGAGATTGTTCACCATCGTTGTCCAGTGTAAATAATGAATAACTTTGGAAAAAAAGCAAGCAAACAAACAAAAAAACAACGAAGGGCGTGAGGAGGGGGAGGGGGGTAGCATCCATGATGTGAGGGATGGGCGTGGGGCAGAGTGAGGGAGGTGTAGACATTTGAAATTAATATTTTCTTATCTCGTCTTGAAGATTTATTATCGCCAAATAGAAACAAAAAAATACGTTTTTTAACAGAATCATTTTTAACATCAAGAAATCAATCTAGCGCTAATGTCAACGAAACAACGGGTATTACAAAGTGCTCAATCTTTGTCTTTCTTGTACTGCCAGTTCGATCTCTCATCTTCTCTCTCTCTCTCTCTCTCTCTCTCTCTCTCTCTCTCTCTCTCTCTCTCTCTCTCTCTCTCTCTCTCTCTCTCTCTCTCTCTCTCTCTCTTTCTCTCTCTCTCTCTCTCTGCGCGAGCGCGTAGATTCATTCTTATTTTTCTTATTTTCTTTTTTATCTCACTTTCATTCTCTCTCTCTCTCTCTCTCTCTCTCTCTCTCTCCCTCACTCTATCTCCAATTTTTATTCCTATTGTTTTCATTACTTCTTTTACAATCTAATCTTATTCCACAAACAATACAACCCCATTAAACAACAAGCAATGCGGAATCTGCCAAACTTTACAACAAACTCCTTTCTCCTCTACAAGCCACAAGCGAAAAAGCGCTTTCTCACTACACTTGTTTAGCGACTGTAATTAGTGCACGCTCTTCCGTCTTAGCAGAACCAATGGCTGTTAAAGCGTAACAGATCTTCAAAGAGAGTGAAAATAATCGCTGATTTGTAGCGGCTCGTTCACTCGGAAACACTTTTTTTTTAGCGGGAAAGCGCTTCGTATGTAGCATCAATGGCGTATTACTGAGACTCGTTCTAAGCTATCATGTACTTCATTCACATAAATTGTATGTCTTGCATTTCTGTAAGTACGTGAATACGGATGTATAGTAATGTATAGGTTTATACAGATGTATAGAATATCCACAACACACGTAAAGAGCATACGCTGACTATACATTCATACACACATACGAACACATAATCTGATATATATAAATATGCACATAATTAGACCTATATGCACTAGATGAGATGTTGCAAAATCATTAAATGAGCTCATTAACTGTCCTTACGACATGGTGATTAACTATGCTATAGTTATTAACTTAACTAAAATATTCATACTCATAATAACTACGATCAGCTGGGTTTTTTTTCTTTCTTTTTTAAATGTAAAGGGACTAAACATGTATACAATTTCCTAAACATTAAGAAAATTAGACGAAAGCATATTTTTTCACGAGATTAAATTTTAAAATATAATATGACGGATAATATAAAATATGATTAAAAAGTATATTAGGAGATACGAACATATGTGAAGATTTCAATCATGAATATTCAGTAATCAAGACGATAACGACAAATATTCAATTGATACTGATGATAGTAACGGTAATAAAACTATTAATGATAATGCTAATAATAATAATAATAATAATGAACAATAATGATGGTAATATGGACTACGTTAATTATCATTATTACTATTTGTAAAAGTAATAATAGCGGCGATGATGATGAAATCAATTTCATTCACACATAAAAAAAAGAAAATCTAGATAATGATACATCTTCAAAACTCCATAGCTCTCTAACGACGCGAAACTTCTCCCATTTGCTCTTAACTTCTTCACTGCTGGAAGTTTTGATCATGCTTCGTAAACAGTCTGCAAATTGCGCTGTCAATGTTGCGAGTAAACCTTTCAAAAGTTTGGAGTGTAAGTCAAGTGTCGCTTGATGAGCTTGGCAGCGTCGTAACACTCGTATGAAGTCACGTGTCACTTATCAAGGACCCGGTGTCAAGTGGTCGTGTGTGCGCGTGTGTGATATATATATATATATATATATATATATATATATATATATATATATATATATATATATATATATATATATATAGAATAGATATATATATATATATATATATATATTATATATATATAATATATATCACACAAATATATATATATATATATATATAACATACACACACAACACACACAACTCCAACCACACACACACACAACACACAACACTCACACACACACACACACTCACACACACACACACACACACACACACATTCACATATATATATATATATATATATATATATATACTATATATATATATAATATATAAAGAGAGGAGAGAGAAGTGGATAAATATATATGTATATATGTATATAAGAATATATATATATATATATATATATATATATATATATAATATATATATATATATATATATACACACTTCTGTGTTTCATACGTGTTCATGCTGTATTTATTTTGTATCTATATCTTAAATCCTGAATTTATTTTGTAGTCCAGGACTAAGATAGAAGGTCAAGATATCAACAAAATCATTTGAATTATTTGACCATTCTAGAAGAAATAAACTGGGATAGTCAGGCTGACGTCGTTAAAGCGAATCATTAGATATAAAATGTTGTGTAAATGACTAGTCAATAAGGTCGAGGTTTGGCAGTACTAAAGTTTATTGTGAACTTTAAGCACTTTGATTCATCATTTTTAAATACCAAGGCATGCATGTGCATATCGTAGTTTGATATCGGCAAATATCATTAGATATATCATATATTATGAAATAAGATACTGCTTCAATAGGAACGATTTATATATATATATATATATATATATATATATATATATATATTATATATATACATATATATTATATATATACATATATATTATATATATACATATATATTATATATACATATATATATTATATATATATATATTGTTGTTTTAATCCGAATTAATATTGTCTACTCTGTGTTTTATAAACGGTACAATCACGCCCACCCTCCCAAACACACAGACACACGAATCAACCGTCACCATCCTTAAACCCACAAACACACACGCGAGTAAAAGCAAACACAATAACATGACCCCCTCCCTCCCCCCCGCTAAACCCATCCCCCCAAAATGGCCGCAAACAAATAAATCTTTTCTCGAAATCCTTTACATTAATTCCACAAACACCACGCCCTCCCACACCTCAGGTCATAGAGCTGACCTCGCTTCACTCACCTAGTCAATACATGACCTCGTTTCCCCTCACGCGCAGAGATGGCCTTGTGCCTCAACAGGATCGCATAAAAAAACACGCTTGCGAAGCCCTATTACGTCGAGGGTGTGATGTTTGCGCACCTGTTGACGTCACGAGTTACTTCCGGTCTTGAGCTTTGGTTTCCTCCTCCCCACCTCTTTCCTCCATGTTTCTACTTTCCTCCTTCCTTGCTTCCTATCCTTCTCTTTCTCCCACTTCTCTCCCTCCCTTCACTTCCCCCACCTCCCTCTCTTTCTTCACACCCATTTCTCCTTATTCCTTCACATCTTTCACTTCTCCCCCTCTCCTCCTCCGCTTCTCTTGCCACTCCCTCTCCCCCCCCTTTACTCTCCACTTGCTCCTCCCCCCTCCCCCTCTCCTCTTCCCGCCCCCTCCTCCTCTGACTCGAATT
>NW_028234407.1:29427048-29429548 GCF_977035675.1 Penaeus japonicus | reverse complement strand
GATACACTGTGCGGTCGCTATCTGGCTGGTCGATATAACGACTTTCCATTTATAACGCCGCGAAAAAGAATGGTTAGAGGCAATGGGAATTAATAATAATCTTATAATCAACTTCTATACGAAAACTATCAAGAGCACTTTAGTTTTCATAAACATTGCGTGATTCATCTATGGTAATATATCCTGTTGCAGTCATACTGTCATTCCTTTATTTCTTTCTTTCAATAAAGTCATCCTTAACGCTCACTATTCCCCAAACAACAACAACAAAAACACACACAAACACCAAAACAAAACACGAAAGTAGACTATATAAAAAAAGAAAAAAGAAAATAATCCCAAAGTGACATTCTGACACTGCGCATTTCGTTACTCAATTGTTTTATTTTTGTTCCAGGATTCAACACAGACGGAAAACAGCCTTGGTGAATAGAAATAAACATTTAAATATATTGCGTAATCATATTGAGACGAATCATGCCGAAATCATTGTTAGATTCTCTTAGCGAGAGATCTGAATTATTCGCATCCTTATTTCTAACTAACAACATTAATAATGATAACGATAATAATAATAATAGTAAAGATAATAATAATAATAATAATAATAATAATAATAATAATAATAGTGAAAAAATAATAACGATAATAAAAATATAAATAATTGTGATGATAATAATTATAACAATAACAATAATAATGGTAATAATAATAACAATAGCAGTCGTATCACTACTAACGTAATAATATTAGCAATAACAAAAAATAATAATAACATAAATGTTGACATCAATAGTAGAAATGCAACTTCAAAAGTACACGATTTCGTTGCAAGATTTCGTGAGATCAGTTCGTGTTTAGCGAAAGTGAAGATGAGCAAATATGTACTTTCTTACAACACGCAAGCAAGCAAGCAAGCGATGGGAGGTGTGCACGGCTTGGCTTTAGTGTGTGCTTGTATATATTTACCTATGCGCAGAAATGGCTTACTTGTACTTGCTATACACTTACTTGTAGGTTATGAAATGTGTGTGTCTGCATATCATATAAACACGAGCAGATTAACATCTAAGTACTTACCAATATATATTTTTCAGTTACAATACACACACACACACACAAACACACACACACACACACACACACACACACACACACACACACACACACACACACACACACACACACACACACACACACACACACATATATATATATATATATATATATATATATATATATATATATATATATATATATATACATACATACATACATACATACACACACACACACACACACATATATATATGCACATATGTTCACAACCAATAAAAAAAGAAAGAAACAACGTGTTTTTATGTAGTGGTGCGCTGTTGAAAATGCACAAACGTAAACAAAAAGTAAGGGCAGTCCTTTTACGTGACATTAACCAATGAAAGCTATTATGAAATGTGAGGAAAAGACGGACACATGTTAACTGGCAGGCAGGTAGGTAGGGGGGAGAGAGAGAGAGAGAGAGAGAGAGAGAGAGAGAGAGAGAGAGAGAGAGAGAGAGAGAGAGAGAGAGAGAGAGAGAGAGAGAGAGAGAGAGAGAGAGGAGAGAGAGAGGAGAGAGAGAGGGAGAGAGGAGAGAGAGAGAGAGAGAGAGAGAGAGAGAGAGAGAGAGAGAGAGAGAGAGAGAGAGAGAGAGAGAGAGAGAGAGAGAGAGAGAGAGAGAGGGGGGGGGGGAGAGTTCAGGCAGACATACTGATAGAATCCATATATCTGTGTACGTGTGCATGTGCGTGCGTGTGTGCATGTGAGTGAGCCAGTGAGTAAGTGCCTAAGTGAATGACTGACTGACTGACTGAATTAATGAATATGAATTTAAGTGTATGCATGAGCGTGCTTGTGCGCTTGCATTAAGCACACAAGGAACTTGACTACTTTCTAGAAGCATAAAGCGGGAGAACTTGTGGCGTGAACAATGTGTCGACATAACACTTTGGCCAAACGGGGAGTCGAGGCACGCACCGAGAGAACCTTTTGCAAATAGGTTAAAAGAAGGTGGGCAGAGGTAGTGAGTGGGAAGAGGCTGGGAGGGGAGGGGAGAAGGGAGGGAGACGGAGAAGCAGAGGGGAGACAGAGAATGGGAAGAGGAGGGCGGGGATGATAAGGGAGAGAGGGAGAAGGAGGGGCAGAGGAGAGAAAGAGATCGGGAAGGAGAGAGAGTTGAAAAGGATAAGAGCAGATGGGGAGAATGGAGAAACAAGGCGGAGGGGCGGATAAGAAGGGGAGGTGGAAGAGGGGAGAAATGACTAGGTGGAGAAAGAGGATAGAAAGGGAAAAGGGAGGGAAAGCAGACGGCAGTGTAGGAGACGGCAAAGTAGGAAGGAGGAAGGAAGAAGGGGGAAGGCAGAGGGCAGGGGTGAACGGAGGAAGGGGGAGGGGAGGGAAGGCACAGGGCAGGGACAGGAAGGGAGAGGGAGAGAGAAAGAGAGCAGGGGAAGGAAGGAGA
>NW_028234407.1:29409548-29424548 GCF_977035675.1 Penaeus japonicus | reverse complement strand
AACCAACTTGAAGACAGAACAACAACAACGCTAGCAACGGTTCCACAGCGAGACTCGTGGCTCTTAACAACATTGAAAATAGCCGAGGCGAGTCTATTCGTTCTGAAAGACTTTTTTAAGACTTTTGATTAAGTGAACAAAGTGGGCGAAGACATGTAAAACTAGAGCAGGAAAGTGCAATAGTGTGCAATACTCTGCAATAGCGGACAAACGGAGCGGTCCTCCGAGGGAGCGTTTACGCTTGTTATGTATTGTATGATTACTATTTTATGATCGTTAGCATTTGTGATTCTTTGGTATCATATTCCCGTTTTCGTGAATAAATATCTAACATATAAACACACACACACATACACACACATATATATGTATGTACATGTATATATGTATATAAATAAATATGTAAATATACATATATATAATGCATATATATATATATATATATATATATATATATATATATATATAAATCCAAATCGAAAATTCCAGATGTCGCCATACACCCCTCCCCTCCCCTACCCTACCCTCACCCCATCTCTAAACGTGACTGCGTGTGATATAAATCCCTCAATAAAAATAGGCAGCCGATAATCTCCCGGGGCAATTCAAAAACGAGAGTAGAGAATGGAGAGATAATAGGAACTGAGATAGAGCGAGAGAGAGAGAGAGAGAGAGAGAGAGAGAGAGAGAGAGAGAGAGAGAGAGAGAGAGAGAGAGAGAGAGAGAGAGAGAGAGAGAGAGAGAGAGAGAGAGAGAGAGAGAGAGAGAGAGAGAGAGAGAGAGAGAGAGAGAGAGAGAGAGAAAGAAAGAGAGAGAGAGAAAGAATAAGATTAAGAGAGCGGCGGGGGGGGGGGGGGGCTTAACACAGACCAGACGTCACCTAGACCCCCAAATACCGGCATTAAAGGCATTAAAGGCATCACAAGCAACAGTGATTGTATCAAACCCAATCAAGTAACACGTGTCTGTCCGTGGCAGTTGTGACGTCACATCTACTATGACGTAAGAACAAGACCCGTTTTCATCGTTTAGCGCGAATGACGTCACGAGTCGTACTTATACGAAACCACTTATAGATGAAATACTTCTGTTTATGCCATACTTACGTTCTGTGATTAGTGAACTGATTGGTGAAAAAAATCAAATGAAGCGATAATTGAATTAATAAATCTAATAACTAGATACAAATGAACTTTTGGGAATAAATCGATTGCTGAGGAAAATGAATAATTAGCAAAATCGGTAAAGCTATAGATTTGTAAAGATATAGATAGAGAGAAAGACAAACAGAAAAGTTAGTTAGATATGTTGACAGACCAAATAGATAGGCATATAAATAGATAGATAGACAGGTACATACAGAAAGACAGCCAAATAGATCGATAGAAAAACAGCCAAATAGATAGAAGAGACAGCCAAATAGATCGATAGAAAGACAGATAAATAGATCGATAGAAAGACAGATATACAGATAAATAAATAAAAAAATATATAAATATCTAGATACATACACATATGAAAGAGTAGATTACCAGAATCAGAAAAGTCAGTCAAGAAACGTCAGCGCGGTTCCCATCCACTCACACCGGCTATAAAACCATTCCCTTTTCTAATCTCTCGCACGCTAAGGGTAGAGTGTCCCTACAGAAATAATCTTCACCGTCCTGGATGCTGCGGAATCTCCGTAAAATGATGAGTCACAAAAGGGATTCTGATCTCGCATATGTACTGGGGCGTGAGAGCGGGGAAGGTACTTATGATCAGGTCGACGCGACGCAAGGCGATGCTCACTTGGGGTAGGCGCGTTTTGCCTCGCTCGTCTGTCAGTTATTGTGGGCTTGTGGGCGGGTGTGTATCTATTGTTTTTTTGGGGGGAGGGGGGGGGGGCATGGGGAAGGGGCATTTACGTTACTGTGTGTTTGTTCTATCTGATTATTATTAATGATTTTTTTTATATAGGTCAATATCTGTGTTTTTTTGTGTTTTGCGTATAGTTACTTTTCTACGCTCTTTTCTCTCTCTCTCTCTCTCTCTCTCTCTCTCTCTCTCTCTCTCTCTCTCTCTCTCTCTCTCTCTCTCTCTCTCTCTCTTTTCCTTCCATCCCCCCTCCTCTCGCTCATTCGCTTCCCAATACATATCGCTATCTGCCTGCTGCCTGCGTTCGTGTGTACGCGTCTGCCACTCTCTTCAAATGCCTCCCCCCTCGTCCCTTCCCTCCCCCTCCCCCCTCCCCGAAGACGTAGTCAAGAGGCATTTCTCAAGTTTCCTTTTACTTTTAACCCTTTTCTCACAGGACCACCTTCGCACCACCCCTTTTCTTTACCCTTGCCCCCCTCTACCCCCTATCCCACTGCCCTACCCCCTCCCAGACAGGTCAGAGACCCAGACAGATAGACGGTAAGGGAGAGGGAGAGGGATAGGGGGTGGGGACGGAGGGAGGGAGAGAAGGGGGGGGTGTTAAGGACAATCTTCTTGTGTTACCAGTGGTCACTTACACACATGGCTATAAAACTTTCCTCCTTTTTTCGCCTATTTGCTTATTCGTGTAACGGTGTATTACATACACGCACGCACGCACGCACACACACACACACAAACACATACACAAAGACATACACACACACACACACACACACACTCACACTCTCTCTCTCTCTCACACACACACACATACACACACATACACACACACGCACACACACACACGCACACACACACACACACACACACACACACACACACACACACACACACACACACACACACACACACACACACACACACACACACACACACACACACGAACGGGAAGCCTAAATGCCAGTATGTTAGTGTGTCCTGATACAGTGTTCAGGCTGTAGGTCATGATCCCTCGGTGCACACATGGGATGGGAGAGACACTGAGAGAGAGATTGAGAGTGAGAGAGAGAGAGTGAAAGAGAGAGTGAAAGAGAGAGTGAAAGAGAGTGAAAGAGAGGGAGAACGAGGGGGAGAGTGAGAGTGAGAGTGAGAGTGAGAGAAGGAGAAAGAGAGAGAGAGAGAGAGAGAGAGAGAGAGAGAGAGAGAGAGAGAGAGAGAGAGAGAGAGAGAGAGAGAGAGGAGAGAGGAGAGAGGGGAGAGGGAGGGAGGGAGAGAGAGAGGGGGGAGGGAGGGGGGAAGAGAGAAAGAGAGGAAGAGAGAGAGAGAGAGAGAGAGAGAGAGAGAGAGAGAGAGGGAGGGAGAGAGAGGGGAGAGGGAGGGAGAAGGGGAGAGAGGGAGGAGGGAGAGAGAGAGAGAGAGAGAGAGAAGGGATAGAGGAGAGAGAGAAGGGATAGAGAAGAGAGAGAAAGAGAAAGAGAAAGAGAGAGAGAGAGAGAGAGAGAGAGAGAGAGAGAGAGAGAGAGAGAGAGAGAGAGAGAGAGAGAGCGGGCAGACGTCCGGAGAGACAAAAAATTCTCGGCCATGCATAGCTGACCTTTCCCTGCATCTTAGGCCCTAAAGGTTTCATTGTAGCAATTGCAAAGAATGTATAGGGAGACAACCCTTTTTATTCTACCTAACAACCCTTATTCTTGGCCTTGTTAATGTCTCCCTTTAAAAGTTGAATTTACTCCTCTCCCTCTCTCTTCTCTTCTCTTCTCTTCTCTCTCTCTTTCTCCTTGCCTCTTGCACTCTCTCTCTCTTTCTCCTTGTCTCTTGCGCTCGTTCTCTCTCTCTCTCTCTCTCTCTCTCTCTCTCTCTCTCTCTCTCTCTCTCTCTCTCTGTCTCTGTCTCTGTCTGTCTCTCTCTTGATTATTCTCTCCCTCTTATTCTCGTTCCATCTTCCCCCCTTTACCTCTGTAAGAACCGACGCTCAGAGGCGGCTTCTGACCCCAATACGCCCGTCTGAGCGCACGGACGGATAAACAGCACAGTGTCAACTCCCCTCGTTTACTTCCCTCCCCCTCCACTACCTTCCCCTCACTCCCTCACACGTCCTAGGCCTCGCTCACCCCCTTCCCCTCAGCCCCTCACTCCCTCACATTTCCCAGGCCTCTCTTAGACCTCTTCCCCTCACCCCTCTCACTCCCCCCCCCGAGTCACTCGTACCTCCCTCCCCTCACTCCCTCACCCCTACTAGGCATCAATGACGCCCCTATTCAACCCAACCACCTACCCTCTCTACCTCATTCCTCACCCGTCCCTCTCATCAAGCAGGATGTTTTTCCCCTCCTCACCCCTCGCACCCCCCCCCAAGCCTCCCTCCGACCCTCCCCCCCTCTTTTTTTCTCCCTTCTCATGATCCGGTTCCCACATACGTTTCCCCTTTCCCTCCCACATACACCCTAAAAAAAAGTTAGTGTAGACAACCCACACGCAGCTTCATACCCGCATATAGCCAGTTCTTAATAATTACGGGTGCATTTTCCTCCTCCTTTTAATAAGCATCCCTGGAAGTAATTACGGAGGGAGGGAGGGCAGGGAGGAAGGGAAGGAAGGAGGGAGGGAGGGAGGGAGGGAGGGAGGGAGGGAGGGAGGGAAGGAAGGAGAGAGGGAGGGAGGGAGGGAGGGAGGGAGGGAGAGAGAGAGAGAGAGAGAGAGAGAGAGAGAGAGAACGACCCCGAGAGAGGAGAGGGGAGAGAGAGGAGAGCGAGAGGGGGGGGAGGGAGAGAGGGAGAGAGAGAGAAAGGAAAGAAGAGAGGGAGAAGAGCGAGAGAGAGAGAGAGAGAGGAAGAGAGCGAGCGAGAGAAGGAGAGAGAGAGAGAGAGAGAAGAGAGAGAGAGGAGAGGAGAGACGGGAGGAGAGGAGAGGAAAGAGAGGGAGTGAGAGAGGAGAGAGAGGGAGAGAAGGAGAGAGAGAGGGAGAGAGAGAGAGGAGGGGAGAGAGGAGAGAGAGGAGAGAGAGGGAGGGAGAGGGGGAGAGAGAGGGAGAGAGAGAGAGAGAGAGAGAGAGAGAGAGAGAGAGAGAGAGAGGGGGGGGGGGGAAGGAAAGAAGGAAAGAAAGAGAGAAAGAAAGCGAGAGACACATACACAGAGGAAAGAAAAGAGAGAGAATGAGTGAGTGAGATAACGATACAGAGAGAGAGAGAAAGAGTAGACAGCAAAAAAGAACAATCATTAAAAAACAGACAAGGAAAACTCAAAACGTAATGATCAAAACAGCCCCTTAGAGCAGCATTTTATGAGACCTAGACGAGGCGGAGAAAAGAACATGATTTGTCAGACGAGACGAACGTGGAAAGGAGAGAAAAATAATTAACGAATAATAAATAGATCTTTGGCATCTCTTGATCCATATGTCAGCTGGACAAGTCAACCGCAGATGGTTTAAATGCCTCTGAGGGGATGCAGTTGGTGTTGCGTCACTGACAGAAGTCTCAAATGGTGTATAGACTTCACAACACTGTTTCAGTTGGTACTACATTTCCGAAAGAAATCTCAGATGATTTATATCCCTGAGACACTGGCCTCGGGATTAAATCTCTGATGGAGAGAAAGAAAGCTGACAGACTTACATCCCTGAGACAAACAGGCCTCGGGATTAAGATCTCCCCAGATGGAGACAGAAACAGACACAGTGACTACCCCAAGGCGGTAGACAGACCTCAGACAGACTCACAGACCTCACAGACCTCCGACTACCCCAAGGCGGTAGACAGACCTCAGACAGACTCACAGACCTCACAGACCTCCGACTACCCCAAGGCGGTAGACAGACCTCAGACAGACTCACAGACACAGACCTCACAGACCTCCGACTATCCCAAGGCTGTAGACAGACCTCCGATAGACTCACAGACACGGATCTCCAACATCCTTTCGTACAACATGGGAGGTAGGCTCGTTCCTCAATGGAGGTTTGGTGGTCTGCTGACACACGAGACGGAAGGCTGAGCTCGGCCGTGCATTGTTAGTCCTTCTGAAAGACAACCACGCCCAGCTCCTCTTTCCCCCCCCTCCCCCCTCCCCCTCCATCACCTCTCCTCCTCCTCTTCCCCTTCCTCTGGCTTTCGTTTATTTTTCTTCGTCTCACTGTTTCTTTTACTTTTCTTTTTTTTTGTCTCTTCCTTTTTCTTTTTCTCTTCTTTTTATTTTCTCTCTCTCTCTCTCTCTCTCTCTCTCTCTCTCTCTCTCTCTCTCTCTCTCTCTCTCTCTTTCTTTCTTTCTCTCTCTCCTCTTTTCTCTCTCTCTCTCTCTCTCTCTCTCTCTCTCTCTCTCTCTCTCTCTCTCTCTCTCTCTCTCTCTCTCTCTCTCTCTCTCTCTCTCTCTCTCTCTCTCTCTCTCTCTCCTCCCCCACCCACTCACTTCATCTTAATCATCTCTTTTTCATATGTGAATGGTTATTCCATCCTTGTTTGTGTGTGTTTGAATGCATGAATGTGTGTATAAATATGTGTGTGTGTGTGTGTGTATACATATATATGTATATGTATGTATCTCTCTCTCTCTCTCTCTATCTATCTATCTATCTATCTATCTATCTATCTATCTATCTATCTATCTCTCTCTCTCTCTCTCTCTCTATATATATATATATATATATATACATATATATATACATATACATATACATATGTATACATATATATACATATATAATATATATATATATATATATATATATATATATATATATATATGAGTGTGTGTGTTACATACATACATAAATACATACATACATACATACATACATATATACATACATACATACATACAAACATACATAAATACACATGTATAAAAAATTATAAATATATATATATATATATATAAATATATATAAATACATATATATATATATATATATATATATATATATATATATATATATATACTAATTCTATTAATCTTTCCCTGAACAAGTGCGTAAGTCCACCAAAATAATTCAAGCAGACAGTCAACCCCTTGTTTCCCAGCCACGTCAACCTCCCTCCCCCCTCCCTCCACCTCCCCTCCTTCCCACCTCCCAATACGCCCACCACCCGCGCCTACCGCTCAGCCGCACCACCCACGCCCACGCACGCCCATAAAGTCTCACATCAAGACACACCCGTCGCCGCCCACAACACCTCGTGAGTGGTGTCTCTGCGCCCACACGGGAACATCTGGCCTACTTTGCTCTACCTCCTTCTTCTCTTTCTTCTTCTTCTCCTCTTTCTTCTTCTTCTTCTTCTCCTTCTTCTTCTTCTCCTCTTTCTTCTCCTTCTTTTTTTTTTCTTCTTCTTCTTCTTTTTCTTCTTCTCCTTCTCTTTATTCTTTTCTTTATTCTCCTTCTCCTCTTTCTTTTTCTTCTTGTCTTTATCTTTTCATTATTATTCTCTGCCTCCCCATCCAACTCCTCCTTCTCCTCCACTTCTTTTTCCCTTCATCTCCTTCCTTTCCCTCCATCCTCTTCCGCTTCCTTCTCCTATCCCTACTATTACTACTACTACTACTACTAATACAACTCTTCCTCCTCCTCCCCTTCCTCCTCCTCCTCTTAATCCTCCACCTCCTATCCCCCCTACCCCCTCCTCCTCCCCTTCAAGAAAACTTAAGAGAAAAATTAAGTCATCTCCTACCACCCCCTTCCACCTCTTCAAACCCCATCCACTCCCCCTACCCCTCCCTGTCTTTATCCCTCCCTTCCTCCCCCAACCACCTCTTCAAACACCACCCACCCACCCAACCACCCATCCACCCACACCTCCATCCTCCCACCCAACCATCCATCCACCCCCCCCTCCACCCCCCCCACCCTCTCACCCTCCCCCCATCCACCCCCCTCCCCCCTACCTACCCCCCCCCCCCCCTAACAAAATCCTTGGTGTCCGAATGTTATAAACATATTCGAACTTGGTGTGCAGATATTGCTTACACAGCTGTATCAGAGCCTAAACACACGCCCGCTGGTCTGCCCGAAAGCCCGTGACTCACGACGCGACGAGACACTCCTGAACTGTAATTACGAGTAAATTACAAGCTTGCAACAATGTGTCCGCCTCGCTGAACAACGACAACAACAACCAGTGAGGAAATTAGCTACTTGTAGTGGGGTGGGGGGAGGGGGGTGGGGAGGTGGGGGGAAAGGGGGTGGAGGTGGGGGTGGGGGGATGGGGAGGTTTTAAATGGCCGAGGAACTTTTTTGAAAGATACAAAAACACAATTCAAGAATGTGTAACTAATATTTATAAACAACCACGACAACAACAACAACAAGGATGAAATAATAGCGAGGTTTTAATATTCGAGAAAAAACAAGCGGGAAAAATATATCAATGTCTACTTACAGGTTAGTAAGGAACTTACATAATAATTTTAAAATCTGAATAATAATAACATACACAACGGCATACACACTAACAAAAAAAAAATAGCATGAACATTCTGATACAACTAAACAATTATTCGGACATAGTCATGCACGCATACGGGTTAAGTCATGCACTAACCTAAATCTTGCATACTTTCAAACATGTTTCGCTATACACACCTTCATGTTGCAATGTTCACAGTCATCACCGAACATGACTTTAAACCTTTATTACATTTTGAAAATCAAAGTACTTTCAGCACCTAATTACCTGAATATCAATTAATTCATATATTTAATAAACTAATAATTGCAATGATGCAATTATCCAATAGTCTATTTCAAGATCTTCCATATTTCACTCGTTGATTTTTATTAGACAACGAACAACCGAATCACTGAAGTAAACTCTATATATACATATATATAAAAAAAATACAAATATGCAATTCAGTTTCGTGTTTGCTTTTTGTTTTTGTTTTTGGAACAAGAGTTAAAAAATGCTAAGGATGTCTGGAGGAGCGTGAGATTTGTGGCTTGTTTCCCATGAGACGCGATCTCCCCTTTCTCTCTCTCTCTCTCTCTCTCTCTCTCTCTCTCTCTCTCTCTCTCTCTCTCTCTCTCTCTCTCTCTCTCTCTCTCTCTCTCTTATACGTTCCTTCTCTGACACTTTCTACATCCTTATGCCGATTTCCCTTCCCCCCCCAATCATCCCATGTTTTACCCCTCCCTCCCTCCCTCCCTCCCTCCCCTCCCTCCCTCCCTCCCTTCCCTCCCTCCCTCTCAACCAAACCTGCACATCACCCCTTAATAATAACAATACAAGTGTTGTCTCATCAAACATTCTTCTGAATATCACGCCCAATACAACTTGCAGACTCTACTGAAGCGAGTCGACTGAATGTCCCTGAGAGAGCGAGGCGACATCACACCATCACCATGTGCATCACAAACTCGTCATCGAACCTAAGATATTCGAAAGCATTCATTAAAGTAAGACTACTCCCCGTCAACAAGTGGAATTTAAAATCGTGACAAATACAGGCACGCCGACAAATTAAGCTGGCCCGCAACAAATACACTGTCACGTCAACAACACAAGCAACGTCACATCACTTCTTTGCACTTCTTTGCCCCAGATAGAATGTTCTCGCTCGGTCTAACTCTCTGTATACATTTTTCTGTGACTTAAACAATAGTAAAAAATAAATTATTTTAACCTTAATACAGATATGAAAACCGTATATTTCTATATTAAAGTTTAACGACGTAATATTAGTTTTTCCTTTAAAAAAACATAAACAAATTGCTTTGACTGTCACAATAGAATCTAAGAATATAAAAAAGAAATATAATAGATATATTAAAACACGGTCAATAGGCAAGTGACGTCACAAACAGCTGACGCAATTGTCCCACCCACATCCGTGACGTCATCAGCAGAGATGCCAGTTCGCTTGTTTCCGCTCAAAAGGCATCAAAACTCTTTTCAAAAGGATTATGCGAACCAAAATAGACCTTTTTCCCGTGAGATGATACATTTCACTTTTTGGGGCTATTTTTACAAATGCAGGAGACATGAAAAAAAAGGATTTTGAAATTGATTTTCCGATATTAACCAGGAACGTACAATTCATTTTATTTTTTTTTATATTCTTGTGCCGGATTTTCCAATGCGGGGAAAAACAAAATTGATAAGTTTGTTCTATTTTTTGTTATTCCTATTTCTCAATCTCTCTCTCTCTCTCTCTCTCTCTCTCTCTCTCTCTCTCTCTCTCTCTCTCTCTCTCTCTCTCACGCACACGCATAATAACATTCACGTTTTTTTTTCCATAACGTGACATCCATTTCTCATCATCCTTATTCCCATTTTCTCTTCAACTAAATCGACCTCACTTATCCCATCCTCCCCCTCCCCCTCCCCCTCTCTCCCTATCCTCTCACCCATCAGCAACAGGTGTTCTCAAACAGGTGGTTGTGAGAGCAGCTGACACTTGTAGCCGGCTTGTCCCTTACCCTGGCCTCTGCTCCATCTATCTACACACATGCGAACACACACATACACACGCACACTCACACACGCGTACCCGCACGCACACACGCGCACGCACGCACGCACACACACACACACACACACACACACACACACACACACACACACACGAATGCGCACCCACAACCACGCCCATTCACATTCCTTCTCCAGCTTTCTTTTGTTTTATTAAGTAATGTGAGAGAGAGAGAGAGAGAGAGAGAGAGAGAGAGAGAGAGAGAGAGAGAGAGAGAGAGAGAGAGAGAGAGAGAGAGAGAGAGAGAGAGATTGGGATGGATGGATGGATGGATGGATGGATGGATGCATGGATGGATGGAGGGAGGAAGAGTGAGAGAGAGAGAAAGAGAGATTGGGAGGGAGGGAGGGAGGGAGAGAAATAGAAAAGAGGAAAAAAGAGAAAGTAAGAATAGGAAAAAAGAGAAGAAAAAAGAGAAAGAGAGAGATGAAGATAGAGAAAGAGATAAGAGAAAGAGAAAGAGAAAGAGAAAGAGAGATGGAGACAGAAAAAGAGAAAAGGAAAGAAAAAGCGAAGAAAAATAAAGAAAAGAAAGCTTTTTTAAAAAGTTGTTAAAGAACACCCTATACCAAGTATTTGTGGAGGCGCCTAAATATTTACATTAAAAAAAAAACTCGTCTGGTGTGGCTGGCCTTCTATAAAACCGTGTGATACAGATAAAAAAAAAACTCTTGTTTTATGAGTAATGGTCATGTTTTTTTTTTTCTCCCAAAAGAAAAATGAATAAACAAAAGAATAAACAACCGCTTGTGCCTCATTATTTGGCTATTGAAAGAGGTTATTGAGTAATTTATGACAAAATTTGACAGCGGTAAGCCACACCTGCGTTGTGGAAAGCTAAATACTCTCCCAACCTCAGGCCTAACACATCTGTAAGGAACACCTTTCCGCAGGCAGGTGTTGAGATGGGGGGGAGGGGGAGGGGGGGGAGAAGGAGGAGGAGGGGAGAGGAGATTGTGGGGAGGAGGAGAGAGAGAAAAGGGTGTTACAGATAGGGTGGGGGTGATGGAAGGAAGAGCGAGGGACGAAGGGCAAAGGGAAGGGAAAAGGAGGAGGGTGGGAGGGACGTAGGTACATGATAATAATTACGAGGAAAGTGATGAAAGACATGCAGGTGTCCGATAGCTACGACAGTGATGCGAAATAGGCACGTGTACATTTCATGGAACGGCGGTCATGACAAGCCAGGACATTTGTTAAGACGAGACGACAACCAACCGTGAAGTGCATGACAGACAGAGAATGACAGCTGGTCCGAGTCACGTGCACAGTCAAGCACGTGATGTCAGGCACTGGAGGCAGTCGAGCTCAAATAGCTTGCTGGCTTGCTTGCAACCATGCAGTGACAGGGATGGCAATGTGCATGGTGAGAGTATCACCCTCAGCAACACGGGAAGGGCAGAGAGAGATAATACACACTTCATAATGTATCAAAAATAGAAAGAAAATTACAACCATACATATATACATACAGGCATACATACGCCCATACATATATACATACATACAGACATATATGCATATATACATAAACACAAACATTGATACATATGCCCTCCCCCGCCCCCATACACACACACGTATATCACACACATACGACCCCAGCCATCCCGGACACACACACAAACACAACCCCCCCCAAATGATGCAAGCAACAACCGACATGCAATCGTCAAGCATCGTCATTACCATCCAGGACCCCTTTGTCATTGCAAGATCCCTCGCTGTGACGCCGATCACTGTAGGACGCCGAGAGGACACCTGTGGATCATCGCTTATCTTGAAGGACGCGAGAGCTGGTGCGGAAACGCGAGAGGGTGGAGGGGGGGGGAGGTGGAGAGGAGGGGGGGAGAGATAGGAGGGAAGAGGAGCGGTGGAGAAGGGGGGGGGGAGATAGGAGGGAAGAGGAGCAGCACGGGGAGGAGGTGGAGATAGGGGGAGTAGGAGGAGGGGGGGAATGGAGAGAGGGGGAAGAGCGGGGAGAGAGAGGAGAGTGGGGGGTGAGGGAAAGGAGGGGGAGGTGTAGATGAGGAGGAAGGAGGGGAAGTTGAGTAGGAAGAGTAGGGAATAAAGGATCAAAGTGGAGAAGGGACAACAACTAGAAATATGAAAAGCAAACAGAAGAAGAGGAAGAGAAACAGCAGAAGGAGGAGGAGGAGGAAGAGCAGGAAGAGAAAAAGAAGAAGAAGAAGAGGAAGAGAAAAAAAGAAGAAGAAACGTACGAAAAAAGGAGGAGGAGGAATAGAAGAAGCCAGAGCATGGGAGCACACAGAAGGATGTGAAGGAGCTGCGTTCCACGGACTGCAGGTAAAGGACACAAAGGCGCTCCTCCGTCCTTCTTCTTTTTTCTTTTTTTTCAAGGAATAAAATGCCGTCATCTGAGGTGCCCTTATTCCCCTGGACCGCCTCGGGGGAATTAATCATATCCTGGACAAACACGCAAATAAACATATGTGTATACGCGCACAAACACACATCCATAAATAAAAACATGCATACAATTACATGCTGTACTTACGTAAACATACACACACACACACACACACACACATTCGTACACTTAAACACATTAAAAAATATATATACTAATCATCTTCAGTAATTGCCAATCATCCTCATTAATTGAAGTATCATACTAATCATGATATGAAATACTCATCACAAATTACCGCAAAACAACCATGGATGTTAATGACGTACAATAATGTGCAAAACGGGACACGATGATAATTAACGCACGAAAATTCAAAAAAAAAAGTTTAGGCTCGCTCTCTCCCGCGCGAATAATACAGGCCGCTGACACCACAAACTCCTTATTAAATACCAGAGAGAGAAAGTGAAAGAAATAAAAATGAGACACAAATCGTTACATGAATAGCTACCTATCAAAATGAAACACATAAACCTTCCTCAACGAAAAAGAGAGAAAAAAAGTGAAAATTTGCATCTTGATACAATGAAAAAGTAAATAGATGAATAGGAGAAAAAGTTTAACAATGAATAGCAAAAACAAATAGAGATAAAAAGCCGAAAAGAGGGAAGATGAAGAAAAAAAGGGATGAAAATAATTATAAAAAAGTAAGCCGGTACCCCCTTGAGATCCCACCGACAAGGTAGAAAGAGAGAGAGAGAGAGAAGAGAAGAGAAGAGAAGAGAAGAGAAGAGAAGAGAAGAGAAGAGAAGAGAAGAGAAGAGAAGAGAAGAGAAGAGAAGAGAAGAGAAAAGAAGAGAAGATAAAAGAAAAGAAGAGAGAGCATCTTACCGAGACAGAGATAGAAATAAAGAGAGAGAGAGAGAAAGAGAGACGACCGGATATGCACTGGTGTGACGGGTGCCGCGGGCTCTTAACGCCGGGAATCTCTGCCTAGCGTAATACATTAACAAGGACTTTTATGTGTGTGGGATCCAATCCTATACTTCCTTTCCATTGATTGTGAATCCTTACAGGGAGGGAGGGAGGGAGAGAGGGAGAGAGGGAGAGGGAGAGTGGGAGAGTGGGAGAGTGGGAGAGGGAGGAGAGAGGGAGAGAGAGAGAGAGAGAGAAAAAGAGAGAGAAAAAGAGAGAGAGAGAGAGAGAGAGAGAGAGAGAGAGAGAGAGAGAGAGAGAGAGAGAGAGAGAGAGAGAGAGAGAGAGAGAGAGAGAGAGAGAGAGAGAGAATTGATAATTCATTGACATATACATCAAGCATGCTCAGGCAGTCCCATTATGAGCACACAAAAAATTACAAAATGAAACGCGAGAGAGGAAAAGTGAGAGAGAGATTCCTATAAAGAGGCAGGGAGTGAGAGAGAAACAAAGATACAGAGACAGAAGGGAATATCGTAACAGCATTATATCCTGAAACAATTCAATTCCATTGTATTGTTACGTGAAATACGTCCTACATTATGATCATGAGCAAGTAGGATTTTTCAAATATATAAATACATATTTCAAGGTCTTCAATACGTCATTTATATAAAAAAGAGAAAGTGGAAAATCATACAGATATTGTTTGAAAAAGATGATGTCTTTATCAAGAATGGATTCACGTGTAATCAAGACACATTGTTCCATCAACCTGGGTTTGTAAATATTGTTTCCATTAAAAGCACTCTAGCGCCATCGAGGTCACACTTATTATGTACAATTAACCTCTTGACAACACCATAATAACGCAACCATGCTAATCATCACACTTCACCACACTAGAAAAGGAAAATAATCAATAATTATGGACGCAATCTTTAATTACCAAAGTATTTTTGCGACATGGCAACTCTCGCGGAACCCCGATATAGTGACGTTTCCTCCCAGCGTTCACAAACTTCCTAGTTTTCACATCAGAGAGAGATTACAAACAAAGCTCCTATCAACCCTTTCGCCGGCTGCTATGAATTGCTTCTTTGATGTCCAGTTTACAAGAGAAAGAACGGCGATGTGATGCCTTGACGAGGACTTAGCGCCTGTAAACGTTTCATCAGTTTTTCTTACGTTTTTTTTTCTCTTTTTTCATGTGATAACACACACACACACACACACACACACACACACACACACACACACACACACACACACACACACACACACACACACACACACACACACACACACACACACACACACACATACACATATGATATGTATATGTATATATATGTATATACATACATACATGCATACGTACATATATATATATAT
>NW_028234407.1:29379548-29382048 GCF_977035675.1 Penaeus japonicus | reverse complement strand
GAAAGATTGTAGACGATGAAAGATGAGAGAGAGAGAGCGAGAGATAGGATAGAGAGAGATATACGCCTCGAAAAGACAGAGATAGAGATAGTGCACTATATAGATATCTATGATTTATGAAGAGATAAGCGTCTAGAGTAGAGAAGATATAGAGAGAGTAGAGAGAGCGCAGCAGAGAGGAAGATAATAGATAGAGGGAGAGAGAGAGAGAGAGAGAAGAGCAGCAGAGAGGATAGAGAGAGAGAGAGCTAGCGAGGAGCTCTATATATAGAAGAGAGAGATGAGATATAGACGGGGAAGAGGAGGAGAGAGAGCGGAGAGAGATGAGAGAATAGGAGAGATATGAGAGAGAGTCGATATCGCGAGAGATTAGATAGAGAGCTTCGAGTCATAGATTGAGCGAGATAGAGAGTAGCGAGTCGCACTCAAGATAGCGACGACTATATATCTCTCTCTCGTGCGCTATATATAGAGCGGATCGCGCATAGATCTGATCGACTACTATATATGAGCATCGTAGCGAAGCTATTCGATGATATAGAGTATACGTAGATACGAGCTCGATAGAGTGGATCGCCGCTCAATAGTAGAGGAGATTCTAGCCGACTCAGGGAGCTAGATATAGCAGAGGATGCATAGTAACGATAGCGACTATATAGGAGAGAGATAGATGCGAGAGTAGATTAGCGAGAGAGAGAGGATAGAGGAGAGACGAGAAGGATCGATATAGAGAGAGATGACTAGAATATATAGAGATAAGAGAGAGAGAGGAGAGATAGAGAGAATACTGAGAGAAGATAGATAGAGAGGAGAGAGATATAGAGAGGAGAGTAGATGGCAGAGAGATAGAGAGAGATAGAGATAGCTAGAGAGAGAGGAGCGAGAGATAGAAGATGAGAGAGATAGAAGATAGAGATGAGAGATAGAGAGAGATAAGAGATATGAGAGAGAATAGAGAGAGAATAGAGTAGCTAGATAGAGAAGATAGAGCGAAGAGAATAAAGAGAGACGAGATAGAGGAGATAATAGAGAGACGAGCATAGAGAAGAGAGAGAGACCGAGTAGAGAGAGATAGAATAGGAGAGAGAGATAAGAGAAAGATAGGAAGAGAGAGAGATAGACGAAGAGAGGAGAGAGAGATAGATAGAGAAGACGGAAGAGAAGAGATCGAGAGAAGAGGAGGAGAGAAGTATCGAATAGAATAGAGGCGATAGGAGAGAGGAGATAGTGAAGAGGATATAGGCGATATCAGATGAGCTCTATAGGTAGAGGAGATTCGAGATAGAGTATATGAGACTTAGATGATAGTGAGAGAGATAGAGGGAGACGAGAAGCTCGCGAGATATCGATATGAGGAGCGAGAGATCTTGGTGATAGAGAGAGACTCATATAGTCAGCTAGCAGATAGATTAGAGCGAGGTATAGCGCTGCGAGATCGCGCTCTATACGCACACACAGTCGAGTAGAGAGTATAGTCGCCATATCTGTATCTATGCGCTATCTAGACTCGAGATCAGTGCATAGCGAACCTTTTATCTCTCTGCTTAGCTCTGCTGCACGAGCGCTAGTGCATCTCTCGCATCCAGCTGCTCATCTATCGAGAGTCTTCAGCTCTATCTCTCTCTCTTCTCTACTCGACTCTTCATCGCGTCTCGACTACTATTATCTCTCCTCGAGGCTCGCACGATCAGGCGCTCGTTCGCACACGCTCGCTTCGCTTCTCTGAGCTCTAGTCGATAGCTCTCGCGGCTACTTCTTAGAGCACTCGCTCACAGCAGATTGCGAGAGAGTTCGCACGCTAGGACTAGATAGAGAGAGCGCTATATAGGAGCGAGAGATGATCTAAGAGCGATCGCTATATAGGCATAGAGGATAGTATACGTGTCAGAGAGATAAGAGATGAGTAGATCGCTCTATAGAGATAGACATCTTAATATATAGAGAGACAGGAGCAGAGCTAGAGAGATAGAGGAGCTAGAATCGAGAGAGACGCAGAGTATCGAGAGAGAGATATGAGATAAGAAGATAGAGGCTAGAGATAGAGATAGTCTAGATAGATATATAGGAGAGATATATAACGATTATAGCTCTATCGACGAGCGAGAAGTCTCGAGAATAGAGAGAGATAGAGATCTCAGTATATCGCATCTCACTCTCCCTCGTAGCGATAGCTAGCGATCAGATAGATCGATACATCGATAGCAGAGCGCATCGATGGTATAGGATATCAAGCCATAGAGCTAGTAGACAGAGATTGGCTAGCGAGAGAGAGACGACAGATCATAGATCGGCTCTAGATATCGAGAGACTGCGCTCGAGCTAGTGATAGGGATAGCAGCGTTAACGACTATCTAGACGAGAGTCTATAGGAGGAGAGAGCAGATATCTCACTTTATAGATATATAGATATGGTATCTAAGAGATAGAAGAGAGCGAGATAGGCAAAAAAAATAGACGATATCAGATAGAGAGAGTATAAGATTAGAGATAGGAAGAGAGC
>NW_028234407.1:29364548-29372048 GCF_977035675.1 Penaeus japonicus | reverse complement strand
TGGCTCTCCTTGAATTTTCCTAAAAATGTTTATTCCTATCACTATTATTATTGTTACTATTACCATCATTATTATAATAAAGGTAATAACAATAATAGCAAAGAAAATAAAAACTTTTACTCAAATATCAAGGAATGGGGTAAACAGCTGAGATCAGGTAGGTCTATCAATGTGTCAAAAAACAAAGAAACAAAAACAAAATCACACTGAACTAAGCATCTATGTATACATGCCCTCCCCTTATCAATGGGTTAATACTAAATGCATATCTGTATAAAACAGCTTTGCACATCAATACCCATAGCTGCTCACTATCCTTACAGTGTATTTGCAATAAATATTTTACAATAATTAAATAGGCAACTCATCAAAACTGCAAAACATTTCTCTTTACAACTTTCATCCTAATTTTCTGTTCTTTGTTTAACACAACATAAGTAAAACACAAGCATTACATAAATTAAGAACAGAAGGAATTTTCTTTTGACTTTACTTACTAAAATACATACAACCTGTTAATTCATCAAAGTCTATTATTTCTCATTCCATTTTAAATATCTGGAAGTTTCCTTGTATTCCACCAAACCAGCTATGAACAAACATCACACAGTAACTGATCATAATGTATCACAATAAATATTAGCTAAATAAAATGAGACATGAAAGCAAAAAAGCCATGGATTAAACCAGTATTCGGTATCTGAATGTGGTGATTGACTGGACCCAGTAACCACATGTATAAGTGAGAAAATCTGAAAATGGTGTGACAGTGGTAGTGATGACTTCAATTGTGTGAGTATTTCAGGTAAAAAGTGGAGTGAATACTATGAGGATGAGTTATTTTGACAGAAAATATGAAAATTGTAGAAGTCTCCCCTAGATCTCCAATAGCCTTCTTTCACAGACAAGAAATGAATAAGTGAAAAACTCTCTCTTCTAATCCACTACAGGAGAGCTCTTGAGTGATTAGACAGTCAAGTAAATATCAATGTTTATGTTCAGTATTTTCATACCTTGAAGAGTCAAAATGTTTCTTGCAATGTTTGCACAATATTATCATGTAACATCACTATATTTCAATGATAGAAAATATTGTGATAGATTAAAGACCAAAAAGAGTTACTTCCTAATCACTGTCTTCATCCATATCTAACACTGTCATGACATCAGCAGTCTCCCCTCTACTTCTTCTGCTCCTCCCACTTACATTCCCAGACCTTGCACTTGCACTGCGTTTGTGAGAGCCATGACTACTGTTTATATTCTTGTTTGTAGCTGATTTATCACCACTGACATTCAGTTTCTTGGGCAACTTGGTGACAGGAGTTCCTGGTCGTTCATTATTCTGCAGTTTCCTCTGACTCATGAAACTTGTCTCGCCGACAGTCTTCTTGCCAGAGTCCTGTAGCTTATATGCATGAGTTGGGCTGAGTTCCCTGTCATGAGTCTGGGATGCCTGACTCCCCCAACTCAGGAGGGGAGACGAGACTTGGACTCCCTTATCTACCATTGTAACAGCAGGACTCCCAATGAGTGATGCCTGGACCCCGATGCTGACCCCCCTTGCCTCCCTGCTTTCAGTCGTGAACCCCCTTCTGCTGCAGACTCTCCCCTGGGCTGACGTCAGCAGCCCCTCTTCAAGTGCTGTGGCTGCTCTTGTGTAGGTCTCCTCCTGCCTCTTCAGCTCAGCACTCTTCAGGACATTGTTGAGGACAGTGTGTGTAATAGAGTCATTGTCAGCATAGGCGTGGTTCTCTGCCCCCACGTCATCCTCAGACTCGAGAGGAGCCTGGCCTGGGAGGGGGACCACGTTCAAGTTGACGGACTTGGCTGGAGGGGCTGAGGGAGCCGTTCTCTCAGAGCGGGTTGGATCATCTGAGCTCAGGTTCAGGCGTTTCATCATGTTGGTGAATAGGGTATCCTGATTCAAGGTGACAGCCGGTAAAATCTGTTGGTTAAAGGTTCAGTATCAGAGATGTCAACTACTCTTCTGATGGAAACAAATGAGTACTAGCTAGTTACTGCTAAATAAATATATTCAGAAGGCAAGTAAGTGTTGGTACTTATAACACCATAATCTAACACTAAGAGATCAAAATCACAACAGAAAAGCCATTACAATTGGAACAAATGAAAAATCATAATACTTATGATAATGACAATATTAATAACAACAATAAAAACAAGAGCAATAATAATAATCAACTTTCAATCAGTGCAAATAACAATAATGTAAAAAAAAGGTACCTGAAACTATAATCACAACAAAATTATGAGTTCGTGTCTAAACATCCCAACTCCATTCCAAACCTGCTTACCATAGAGCCCAAATTACTATCATCTGAGGTGTTGGACCCCCTTCTGTCCCAGGCATTCATCCGTCGACCACGTTTAAGGCTGAACCAGTCGCGCCTCTTGCGCCGGCCAAAGCGTGCTGCAGTGTGGAGAGCTGCCAGCCTCTCGGCATCAGAGACATGGAATGACATCTGTGAGTCTAGCGAGTGCCGACGGGAACTCCGGTTGTTGCAACCCGACTCAAAAGAGAACCTGAGGGAAGGAGGTTGGCTGTACATTCAAGCTTACTGCATACTGGTGTAAAGGTTTAATCATCTATTCTTGTGTGACCTGCTGATTATGGCATCATTTGTATGAAATATGGGAATACAATACATAGTGATTGAACATCTAGGTAAAAAAAAGAAAGAAAGAAAGAAAGAAAAAAAAAATCCTAAAGTATTGGGAACATATACAGTAAGAGTATACTATAGATGTAAAAAAAGAAGCTTAGATAGTAAAAAAAAAATTGTTTACCTAATCACTGTAATAAATTGAATGTATTTAATAATTTTCCAACTTCTATAAGCTAGAAGGCAACCCTTTACATCTTGCAATTTATTAGAAATATTGATTTATCAATTATTGCTATGGACTTCATTTATCAAAACAAAACAAGAGAATGAAAGAAAGAATGAGAGAAACTCACCTTCTACTGACACTATATTCTGAATCTACAGAATTTCTGCGAAGACCAAGAGCAGTCGAGCCAACTAGTGCACCTCGTCTTGTCATGAGATGTGGAATAGCATGAGCCCAAGCAGAGGATAGGTCACCTGAGGTCATACTGTTCATTTCAAAGTTCAATCCTGGAATAAAAAGAATCGTGGATAAATGTATGTATGTGTGTGTGTGTGTGTGTGTGTGTGTGTGTGTGTGTGTGTGTGTGTGTGTGTGTGTGTGTGTGTGTGTGTGTGTGTGTGTGTGTGTGTGTGTGTGTGCACACCCACAGGCACACATGTTGCATGTTATTTCGTATCCAATCTACATTTCATACTTACACAAATGAAAACATATGTAAAATTAAGCAATAATTATCAACAGCATTTTTATCAGAATAATTATTTTGCTACTGTATGCACCAGCTCAATAACCTTTCAGTCAATTGCAAATCTACTCATACCATTTGAAAGACAGTCAAAACACACTGCAATTAAAACACTACTTTTTAAAAATTGCTAGTCATTTTTTTGTTTTTGGCGAATATTTCTCAACCATTTTTTAAATCCATTAACAATCTAATGAAGTTTATGTAATGTATTTTTTTCAGTGTTAGGGAGGGAGCAGATTTGTTGTTCATTTTTTTATACTATCGAATAATTATCATATCTTCATGCAATAAATAAAAGGCATATTACAGATAAATGGATGGAATTCTTAATCTAATTCATATTTTAGAGTTACCAATAAAAGTTTATGTAAAATTCTGAAATAATTTCTAAAACAGCTTTATTGTTCCTTCCTATTGTAAATCTAGTTATACCATTTGAAACAGTGATTATCAAATTCCATTTCTGTATGTATGAATATCCATGGGCTATTCAATATTGTTTTACTTTAATCATTTATAGATGTTATTTTTGTGCACAAAAAAGAATCCCCCATGATAACCATATTGGAATTCACTAAAGTTGATGTATTTTTTTCCTTAGCTTATATATAACACCAGGAAGAAAATCAGTGGGAGTAACTCTAAAACCTTGGGTCTCAAAAAAATGTGCAATATTAATGCTCACATAAAAAAACAACAAAAAAACAATAATAATAAAGTCAAGAAAATATGAAAAATGCAGCACTTGCTATAACCAAAATACAAATCCATCCCCCCCTTCCTCCTCTCTGTGTTGGACAGAAGCAAAAACAAATGAGGTTTGAATTTACCTATAGGATCCTCATGCATGGAGTGCAGACTGATAGACAGCCTCCCCATGTTATTGAAGTCATGGCGTTTGGCGAAGGCTTGCGCTATAACCTTGTGCTTTGCTAACCGCAACGGCTCTTCACTCGGCACTCCAGCCACTCTGTGAGGCACATTTAAAAAATTGTTGTAACACATAAAGATGGAACATCTTCATAATTGTATCCTTTTTCCAGTAATTACCAGAACAAAAACTTGGCATATAAATAGATTTCATATATCACAACAAAGGGCTGTTAAGAAGCCAGTATGACCAGTATAAGCATTCCCCAAACACAAATTGCTACCATACCCATTCATCAGAAAGGACCAAAACATTCTACCCCTGCACTCACCTCCTGAAAAAGCGTTTCCATGCCTGTATGGTGTTGGGCGTCCAGCACCAAGAAGACATAATAATCCCTGCACCGAAGAGAGCTAATAGGTGGAGCTTGTATAGATTGATGCTAGGACGCTCGGCTATATCGCAAGTGGTTTTGCCACTGTCCTGAACATCGGCTGTGATGTTGGAAGCACACCTGTAAGGTACAAAAGTTATCCCTTCATTCAAGTTGTAAGTAATACACAATATCAGATATATCCTTTACATAATACTTTTCCATGATAAACAAGAACATAAAACTCACCCATTACCAATCAAACATGAAACAAAAAACTATAGAAAAAAAAGACTATCACACACTTACATGATGTAATCTCTCAATGCCTTGTCCCACAGGTGCTGATTCTTGTACTGGTAGATGTGGCAGTAAACAGTGATGGCGGTGAAGGTGATGAGTGTAACGGTGATAATAGCAAGTCTTATAATGGTTTCCACAATCTTGCTGTTGGCATTGTCACTGATGATGGTACAGCACTCCATTTTCAGATATATCAACTTCATCATTCCTGTTGTGAAATAAAAAGCAAGTGGAGAAAAAAACAACAACATAAATACCCAATCAGAGTTTCATAGCCTTTTCCTGAAGAAGAAGGAGAAGAAAGAGAAGAAGGAGAAGAAGGAGAAGGAGAAGGAGAAGGAGAAGAAGAAGAAGAAATATATAAATATATAAATATATAAATATATAAATATATATATATATATATATATATATATATATATATATATATATATATATATATATATATATATATACACATCAAATGAAACCTCACATAATATATCAGACCAGCAAACTTACATCCCTGACATGACCCTCACATCCTCACCTCTTCCCAAGAAGAATCCTCCTATGATCACAATGAGAATGATAGGCAACAAAAGGAACCCAATTCGGATGTGGATCGCTGAGGAGAGGAAGCAGATGCCTGCAAGGGAGTCTGCCTCGACCTCTGCCAGGGCCATGATGGTGATGGTCAAGACTAGCGGCAGAGACCATGCAATGAGGTGGAAGTATGCTGCACGACGCTCCAGTTCTTCGCCGCAGAGACCAGCTGCTGCAAAACAGGGTTATTGTGGTGTCTCGATGAGGGGTGCCAGTGTTGTTGGAGTACTGGTGATGTTAATTATTTGTTCTTCTTTTTGTTTTTGTATTATGTTCTATTCACTGTAGTGTGGACGAATGTTGCCTACTTGTGATAATTGCTTTCCTCTTTTAAAACCTACATGATCAGAGAACAACTTGCAGTATACCACCAAGCAAGTCTTTAAGCTCTTATTAATGATCATTCTATAGTATATGCATAAAATTATAGTATAACATTTGCATATTCTTCTATTCAAAGACTAATAAGCAAAAAAAGACATATTTTACCATATGACTTGAAGCTAGTGTGCAGGGAATATGCTAGGATAATCAGCCACATTCCTCCTGCCACCATGAAGTAGTAAATGCAGACAAACACAACTACACAAGACAGGTTTCCACCGGAACTGTTGGGGGAGAATCAATATATATAGTAATTACAACATTTTATCAATATCTGTATAGTATTGTACAGAATAAGCAATATAATAAATCAATCAATAATATAAACTCACTTCATGTATTAAGGCTCAAATGAGAGAAACCCAGATGTATAATATAAATACTACTTAAAAATACACTCATATTTGTAGCTTAAAACTGCAATCTCTTTAACACACTATCAGTAGCAACATTTCACCACTCCACTACCTGGGCTCTGCTTTGCGAAGGGTACCATCTAAACGGCAAGTCAGGTCCTGCCGTACCCCAGGGTGGAATTGGACCATGAAGCCTATGCTGGCTACCAAAAAGCACCCATTGATGTAGAAGATGATCAACACAGGATATTTGTTTGCCGCACGCCAGTCTATCAGATATGTTAGCTGAGGAATGAGAATTGTAAGTAATCACAGAGGTTATTTCAACCAAGCAATGCAAAGTTCATCTTTTCAAAAGATTTGAAGCTACTTTAAATGCACAAACAATCCACAATCCACATCTCACCCACTAGCCATACCACTCACCCCACTTTCATGATCTGACAATCATCATAATTATAGCACAGAAAAAAAAACAAGTAGGAAATAATGAAGACGAAAAAAACATAGACCACCTACCACAGTCAGAGCAGCACATGCAAGACATATCCCGCCAATTGTAGCCACAAACTGATGAAGGTCCTTGTGTTCCTGCGTAGAGAAGATTGGATTCGCGCACTGTATGCCACACCCCTTAACTCCTTCGTACCATGAAGACTCCTCTTCAGTGGCGACGAGTGGCTTCACACACTCGCCGGTTGTGTTGAACTTGAGCTCCCTTACGCTGTTCTGTGAGAGGTTTGGAGCGGGTTATCTCAGAGCAAGTCAATTAAAAGAAAAGGAGGTATGTAAACAACGAACTAATGGAATTCTATGATGATTATACAATTTTGATCTACAGCAGTAAAATAAAAAAAAAATAAAAATTTTAAAGACCTAACTGGTTGTCAGGGTGGGTGGTCTATGACACTATCGTCACTAGCTAAAAATTAGATGGACGGGGAAAGGGTTTTCTCCACCCTCCAGGTAGGGCAGACTAGCCCAAACAATATTTTTCCATAAATCCATCATAAAATGCAGGTTTTTTCTTAAAAAGAATCTCTTTATTCTTCTCCTTTTTTCCATCCCTATCTTTTCTTCCATCTTGCTTTCTCTACACACAAAGATATACAGGCAAATAGTGAAACAATTTTCCTCCACTGCCTGAGACCTATCATTAACCCAATCATACATATACACATATATAAACACACACACACACACATACATGTATTTGGATGTACAAATACATACCTTACACTTA
>NW_028234407.1:29357048-29359548 GCF_977035675.1 Penaeus japonicus | reverse complement strand
GTGTGTGTGTGTGTGTGTGTGTGTGTGTGTGTGTGTGTGTGTGTGTGTGTGTGTGTGTGTGTGTATGTATGTATGTATGTATGTATGTATGTATGTATGTATATGTATATGTATATGTATATGTATATGTGTATGTGTATGTGTATGTATATGTATATATATGTATGTATATATTTGTATATATATGTATGTATATATATGGATATGTATGTATATATATGTATATGTATATATATATATGTACATATATATATATATATATATATATATATATATATATGTACATATATATATATATATATATATATATATATATATATATATATATATATATATATTATAAAATTAAAGATTTTATGGAAACTTGAATCAAAGATATCCTTTCCTTCTTAAATATTTAAAAGACACTCACAGCAGTTTTCTGTTAAAATCCACCTTTAAACTTGTTGTGATCTATCACAGATGACTTACAATGTGAAGTCTAAATTGATGACGGCAAAATCTCTAGTAATTGCCACAGTGCTTTGTCTGGCAAAAGTAGAAAAATAGAGAAAAAGTTTGGACTGATTCTTTACTTAATGATAAATTGCCTGGGAGGTCAACAGGCTCCGTCTTCCAAAAATATATGTGGTGGACATTTGTTAGCCTTTTCTATGGGGTCAGCAGGTTCACAGGCAATTACAGTTATACATATAGTAGAAGGTTAACAATACAAAGAATCAAGATATCAATGAATTCTAAAACATTTTTCTTGTGACAGTGTCCCAAAATGAACATAATTATAACTAATACATCTTATAAGATCACTAAAAAGCAACCTTTAATTATAAATGAGGCAGAATCTTTAAAAATATGAATTAGTTTGATTGTATGCAATGAACAGAACTCATTGTGACAAAAATAGAAGGTATAAGGGAGTAAGAATAACTTTACATTACATGAGATATAATTTCCATCTCTTATGTTGTGAAGCTATTCATTATCACTCGTACATTCTAAATTGTGCATGCTGTGTGCTCGCCTCCCTGGTGACTTATGCTGTGTGCTCGCCTCCCTGGTGACTTATCATGAAATAAAGAACCAATCTATGCTCTTTTCTGACGGAGCATACGTAGTGGACGTTTGCTATCCTTATTCTCCGCCAGAGTAGCTAAGGTGTAAGGTCACGGAAAGCATGTATAATTAGGTTCAAAAATAATATTTTATATGTTCTCCTTCTTGTAGATGTGATGCAAAGCTTTCATCCCGTGGGAACATGTGACATATATGCCATGGCACTCAGTTGCTGCTGTGCTAGTAACTGATTTAACATGCAAATCTAGTAAAAACAAAATTTTACTGAAATCTTGTCATGCACACTTCATTGGCTGATGGTTACATATTCTGCCATGAATATAATTATAATTAATTGTGAAATATTAAGCTTTGAGCATTCTCTGTGTGGGGCATAACTATTATTACAATTACATTTTTTTTTTTTAAGTTACAGAAATTCTATATGTACTAACAAAGCAAATTCACGGTTGTATACACAACCACATATTACACATCAAATTCAAATATCTTGGCATTCCTAAGGTATATATATCAATAATTAGTTGCTTTTCACACATACAAAATCCTCTTTTTACTAGAGAAAGCGAAACAATTTCCCAAAATAGGCTCTTGTACCTCAAATTATCATCTCGTAACTTTTCTCGAAGAAAGAAAGAAAGAAAAAACACCTTCAATCTCCTCATATACTTTCACAAAGTCTTTAATTCCTCCACACAAACTCCTTTATAACTTCCACGTAACATAACCACAGTAAATAAGGCCAAAATGAGGGCATCTTACTCGTTTTTCGGGAGCATTACACTTCACATGGTTATTTCCTGAACACATTACTGTTTGACTGAAAAGCGGACCACCCACATCGCCTCTGTTTGGAGTTCGAACCGGTGCGCTGAGATCGAAAGAGATAGGGCATGTTCGTCGAATATAGATACTATTTAGGCTCATATTTTATCGAAAGTGCTGTTAGATAAAATCGTTGAAATTAATTAAAATATCTGCCGACAACGTTACGATGAATACTCGTAATTCAGGATTCCTTATGAGTCATCTGACGTCAAAGCTGAAGTCGGCATTCGGACGTTCTTTGTTGTTGACCACCCGCATGCTGGAGAATCTTTAAAGAAAATGGACGAATTTTAAGGTAAACTCTATCATATTTTAAAGCGCCATACCTAATATTCATATAACTACTATCATATTTTTCATAATTCAGTTCCTTAAGGCGAGTAAGATAAAAGAAATGCATGTGGGTTTTGAATAAAAGGTTTACTATAGCTGATATCAACGGTAGCTTGTAAACCGAACTGGATAATTACAAGATCGATATTTCAAAGAGGTTATGAGAGGGTCGCGTTACACAGGGACGTGAAGCATCATCTACTCTGCTACTGATCAACATCGCCTTTTTGTGAGTCATAGGCGGAGATATGGACCGGAGTTTATT
>NW_028234407.1:29352048-29354548 GCF_977035675.1 Penaeus japonicus | reverse complement strand
ATATATACATATGTATATGTATGTGTGTGTATATATACATACACACATATATATATATATATATATATATATATATATATATATATATATATATATATATATATATATACATATATAATTATGTGTGTGTGTGTGTGTGTATGCGTGTGTATACATGTACATATGTATATATACATACATACATATATATATATATATATATATATATATATATATATATATATATATATATATATATATATATACATATATATATACATATATATATATATATATATATATATATATATATATATATATAGTCACACATATATATATATATATGAATATGAATTTATATGACTCACAAAACAAACACATTAACGTACACAACACAGATATAATAAACACTGTCACAGGAAGAAAAGAGAAAGCTCGCAACTTTCCATGAAGGTTTGAAACGTTGCACGTTTTCTCTTTTCTTAATGTGGCAGCGTTTTATTATATGTACATATATATATATATATATATATATATATATATATATATATATATATATATATATATATATATATGCATACATACATACATACATATATGCATACATACATACATACACACACACATATATATACATGTGTGTGTGTGTGTGTGTGTGTGTGTGTGTGTGTGTGTGTGTGTGTGTGTGTGTGTGTGTGTGTGTGTGTGTGTGTGTGTGTGTGTGTGTGTGTGTGTGTGTGTGTGCTGCTTGAGTGTTATTTCCAGTCATTAGCCTATGTGCGCCGGATGACGTGATTTCACGTCATAGGAATATTTCGCTCCGGCTGGATTCTATCTTATTGCGTCATGATCTCTCCCTCTAAATCCACGTTTTACATCGTAACTTATATATATATATATATATATATATATATATATATATATATATATACATATATACAATATATTTGTATAGACACATTTGATCTTAACTTGTCCAAAAGAATAAAAGAAATACAGAAACCGCTTCTCAGCATCCCGTAAAGTCGGGCGGGCGAAAAGCGCCGGGAAAGATCTCGCACGTGGAGGCTGCGTGCGCTTGTTATCTTCACGGCGGGAGCAGCGTTAGGCAAGTAATCGAATGGGTTAGAGACATTCAACTTAATTTTGAAGTGATGTCAAAAATCGTTATTTATTTTCACGTCCACTTAGCAATTTCGGAGCTCCATAGACGACAATAACACCCTTTTTTGCTCATGGGATTATAGCTGAAGATTAAACATTCTTAAAAAGTTAAGAAATGATATAACATATCGCTATCTTGAACATAACACAGAGATAGCGAGGGAGAGTGCAGGTGCACCGCAGGTACGCGAGGGCACAGTCCATATCCGTCCATTTAGCCTCTTCTTCCTTCCCCTTTTCACATTGTCTCCCCTTCCTGCTTGTTAAGTCACGCTTGAATGTATTTCGTAAGTCTTGCAATCAAGGATCAACTGCCTGAGAAGCTCGCCCTTGACCCAAGCACCCCGGAGGCAACAGGAGGTTCGGTAAATACCATGTCTGACTCCACGTAGAAAATCCATATACGAGTGAACTGTTACTTACACCAAAATACGATGACCTTGGGTTGTTTGGCAGGTCGAAATTAACGAATTGGGAATATGTGCTGTTGATAAAGCGACTTTTCCGTCATGATAGCAGGTTCGCTTTCCTTCGTGCGACAACAAAAGCGCGAATACATTGATTTTCAGATTATTCTGACATGATGCATTGTGTTTGCGTTATTCTCAGGACAAGAACGGTGGTACAGACTGATATATGGTAGTGTTGCTACTTCGCTTCTGCATCAAAGCCAGTAGTGGTACCTATTTTATTTTAGCGCACCACCTCAGGGTTTACCTTGAGAGTTAAAGTTTCTTCAAGATAGATACAGTATTTACACCACGAAACGTTCAATGCGGGATGGGGTTGAGCCGCACCATCTGGCACCAGCGGTCCCAAGTACTTATGGATTAGCTGTTAATCTCCCTTTGTACCAAGAAGGCGCTGGCATCGTGTCCTGCCAATTGACATGAATCGATGAAGGACAGAAGGAGGCGACCGACTGAATGAATAGTATCCGCTCACGACGGGATGTATTTTCGCCTACTCCCGCCCGAGAGGAAGACACCGAGCGCGCGACGCTTCGAGCCGGGGCGTTTTCCCGCTGCGAGCGAGCGAGGCCGCGCTGAACCTCTCAGAGCGTTTTCCACCCACCCTATCCTATGGTTTGCATGGCTGAGTCCACAATGGAAAGGCATGTTAAAATATTGCCATGTTCAGAGAACTTATTTTAGTTGAAAAAAACATGTTACAGCAATGTCTTTCAGTCGTATTCTATTGAACTTTGCCTTTATTCTTCACTTCTATGTGATAATACCAATGGAAAGTGGGGTATCAAAAAATATGTTTTATACTTATCATTTTTCCAAAACAAAAAGAACAATATAAGTTATCATACATGTACATACGACTATGTACATCTACCTCGTGGCGAGAC
>NW_028234407.1:29337048-29347048 GCF_977035675.1 Penaeus japonicus | reverse complement strand
TGTGGTATAATTGATGTTCAAAGACTACCAACTAGCACAGGTTAGTGGAGTGGCCCGGCGGTCATCAGTATTTACACTTGATATGGCGTTAAGTCACCGCCAGGCCAACACTATGTACAACTAAAGCTTGGCCAGTTTCACAATAAGTTAACTCATGAGGAAACAATACGGTGCATCCACTGCGCCTGCTGAACGATTCGGCTCGTGTCCCTGCACATGTTGCATTGGTCACTGAACTGCAGTTTCTGGGGGAGTGTTAGACTCGGGTTTTGAACAATAAAATCGCTTGTGAGCTAAGAAAGATTCTAAGTAGGAGAAGGTGATGTTGCATGCCTTGCAGTGCCGCGGGATATCTGCCCCGTTGCCGTTGGTCTCCCCGCTGGCGGCGCCGCTGGCCAGAGCCTCAGCAGAGGGCGCGTCCTCCATGGGCGAGTGGGGGGTGGTGGGGCCGGAGCGGACCTTCTCTTCGCCCTCCTCCACTTCCAGCTTGACTTCGGGTTCCAGCTTGATCGCGGGGAGCGGCGGCGGGCTCGCGGGGTTGCCGTTCTCTACGGGCTCCTGGCGCTCGGCCTCGGCGGGCGGGGCGTCGCTGGCGGCCCGGACGCGGCTCTCCAGGATGGCCTGCAGGTCCTGAGTGAGCTTGGCGTCGAAGCCCACCTTGTGCGCCAGGGCCAGGTGTCTTGCAAGGTTGCTGCGGTACGGGGTGACGAAGGGGCAGAAGTGGCACGAGAGAGGCTGGTCCGAGTGGTCGGCGGCGGCGCCCTCCGTCAGAAGGGCCGACAGCGTTGGGTTCTCGAGGATGACGCGCGGAAGGTCGGCGACACCACGGCTCTCACCACCTCTTCGGCTGCCGTCGTCGTCCTCCAGAATACACGCGATGAAGTTTTCCTCCTGCAGGTCGTTGGTTCGCTTCTCGAAGTGCATTCGGATATGTGTGCGCATTCCGCGGAGCGTGTTCCCTCGGTAGCCACAGATTGTGCAGCGGAAGGCCTTGATGCCAGCGTGAGTCTCCAAGTGCTTCTGGGCAGCGGCGGCTGTTGGCGAAATCACCGGGCAACAGGGACACTTCCACCCGTGAGACGGGGCCGGCGAGGGCGTCACGCACTGGTGCGCCGCCTGCAGCGTCTCCGGCATGGCGCATCTGCACCGGGGACACCTCCAGAGCCCTTTGGTCACGCCTTCCTCACCAGCTGCGCCCTCTCGCTTGCTGCAGTAGTAAGTCTGGTGGGCTGCCAGGTTGTCTGGCGAGTTGAACTTAATGCCACAGGCTGTGCAGATGAACTGAAAGAGGGGCTTGCTGGACTTGGGCGCATCCTTCGGCGTGGCGGCGGGCGTGTTGGCCGCAGGCGCGGGGGGTTCCGAGAGCGTGGAGGGGGACCTCCGGGAGGGCCCGGCTCCGCCCTCGCCAGCGGACGCCGGACTCCGACTGCCGTTCGAGCGGCGGTCGTCCTCGTTCTTGGAGATGGTGCGCGCGGCGCAGTAGTGCTTCTTGTGCACCTGAAGACTCTCCTCCTTGTAGAACACGATATTACACTCATTGCACTTCGCCTCGCCCTGTTTAACGATGACTGGCGGATTCACTATGGGAGCTAAGCCGTTCATGAGCAAGTCAGGATTGAGTAATTTAAGCGCTAGTTCTGGCGGCACGCCCTGCAGGCCCTGCAGAGCCGGAAGCGACAGGCCGCTCAAGCTCTCCAGACTCGCCAGGAGGTTGGGGAAGCCGGGCGGGAGCTGGGGCAGCCCCGGGGCCTGCTGCGCCGGGGACCTGGCCGACGTCGAGGGCCGGGGGGAGTCCACCAGGCCGCGGGGGGAGCCTTGGGCCGGCGTCGTGCATGCCGGCCGCGGTGACCGGGATGCAGAGTGAGTCTCCCCCTCACTGGAGGGCGACGGCCGGGAGGGAGAGGCCAGGAGCTTCCCCTCGAACTCGCCCGCGGCGTGAGACGACCCCGGCCGGGACTTGGGCACGGGCGACTTGGCGGGCGTGGGCGTGTTCACCTCGCGGTTCTCCTTCTCCTCGTCGCCCAGGAGGTCGGTCTTGACGGTCAGCTTGGGTCTCTTGGTGGTCAGGTCGAGGGGGCTCTCGCCCTCGCCCCGCCGCTTGCCGCTCGTCTCCCCGGAGGCGGACTTGGGGCGGCTCTCGCTCTTGGGCGAATGCTTCGGGGGCGACACCGAGTTGGATTGGGGCGACGTCTGCGGGGGCAGGCTGTGGGCCGCGGGTGACGTGCCCCTGTTGGCAGAGGCCGCGGAGGGGGAGAGGAGCGGCGGGGGCACCGGGCCAGGCAGGGGCCCGGGCGACAGCGGCTGCACCTGTCCGTTGGGGAGGACGACCGCCGCTCCCGCCTGCGGCAGCACGTGCGGCGGCAGCAGCTGCGCCCCGGCCACCAGGGAGTAGGGCACGAGGAGGATGGGATTGGTGGGCAGCGCCAGGATGGGCTGGCCGCTGCTGGCCGCGGCGCTGACCAGGCCGGACAGGGCCGAGGCGGTGGCGGCGCTGGAGGGCGCCTCCTCGCGCGCCGGGCTCTTGTTGCCGCCCTTCAGCACGTGTCTGGTCTGGCAGTAGTGGGCCTTGTGAACGCGGAATGTCTTCACTGAAGAGAACTGGATGTCGCAGTCGGAGCAGTAGCGGTCATTGGCTCGGGCGTCAGTCGGGCTGGGCTGAGTGGGAGCCGCTGCCGCCGCCGCCGCCGCCGCTGCCGCCGCCACTGCCGCCTGCGGGGCGCTGGCTGCCTTGGCCAGGTCCTCGGGACTCGTGTGGATGTTCATGTGGCCGTTGAGGCTGAGTTTGTGCGTCGTGGTGTAGGGGCAGTGCGGGCAGCGCAGGACGCGGCTGGCGTCGTCGTCCTCGTTCAAGGCGCCGCCCTCGCCGCGGGGACTCACCGACGTCGGGGATGTCCGGGACTCTTTGCTGCCTCCGTCGCCATCTGCACGAAAGGGAAACCGACAGGAATAAATCCAGTGCCACTCATTTCACGGGGCAATAATTCCACAAAAAGCAAGTGACCAACCCTCCCGAAACCAAAACATCAAAAACACTTGGCCCGAACCCGACATGCCTTACACTCACCAGTCTGGGTAGGCCTATGCGTGCAGTAGAACATACGATGCGCCTCCAAATTCGTGGCGCTGCTGAACCTAATGCCGCAGACACAGAAGACGCCGCCGCCGCCGCCGCTGGTGCCGTTGCTGGCGCTGCTGGTGCTGTTCGTGCTGTTCGTGAGACTCGTCATGCCCGAGGCCAGACTGACCACAGCTGCCGAGGGAAGTTGCGTAAGTATTCGTGATCATTCCGTTTGGTGAGCGTAAATTCGTCAAGGCATTGGAAATCAATGAGAATAACAACTAATAGCCAAATAATGAAAATGATTGATGTTAGCGTCATTATACATTCGAGAACTACTATAAATAGTACAACAGCTATCCTGACCAGCAACTCTTTCGCCGCCCGCAAGCAAGCAACGAGAGGAGCGGCAGGCAAAGGGCAGACGAGCGAGCGCCGAGACCGGGGTCTTACCGGGAGCCAGGCGGTGCAGCGCAGGCAGCATGGAGAGGAGAGGAAGACCTTGAATCATCGAAGTGAGCTGTTGGCGAGCCGCCTCGACCTCACTGGAGAGGGTCGGGGAGGGAGGGCCCCGGGGGGTGGTGGGGAGGTGAGGGGTGGGAGAGGGTGTGCTGACCTCCTCCTTCATGGCGGCGTCACCACTTCCGGCTGGCGGCTGCGGGCTCGACGAGGAGGAACTCCGCTCGCACTTCACCTGCGGGGCGGACGAGGGAATTTAGATATGTAGATATGGCGGTTCTAAAGCCACGTTCTTCAAGTTTGGGTGCCACTTCAAAAGGGGGGCGTAGGATATGACGTGTACCAAAAAGATACAATAAAAAGAACCAACGTACATTGACATCAGTATCCATTTATCACTCACACTCTCTCACACACACACACACACACACACACACACACACACAAACACCCTCCCAACACACGCTCTCCCCTGGCACTTACCCCTTGACTTTTAGCAGAGATACTGTTCGTTGCGTGGGCGCCGAGAGCGGAGGAGGAGGGTGACGAAGGCCCTGCAGGAGAGACAGGTCGCTCCTTCTTCTCCGACACGGTGAGGCTCAACCTGAAATGAGAGGAAATTCTGTTGAAAGAGGGAATGAATGAAGGAAGGAAGAACTAAAGGAAGGGCTTAAAGGAATGAGATAAATAAAGATAATAATGGTTGTATTAATGATAATAATACTATTAATAACAAAATTAATAACAAAAACTATGTTAATAATAGTAACAATATCAATAGTCACAAGAATAAGAAACTGTTAACACTTCCCTACTTTCAAGCAACACTATTAATACCAGTAATAACCAGTAAAAAAGGTCGTAAGAATATAAAAAACCTTTCTCTTGGCATCAGTTTCTACAACGCCCTATCATTGTTACTAACATTGTAGCTGCGACATAGAGTTCCTTCTACATTTACTATTACTGCTCCTCTTGTAATACGAAGACTATTGCTACCGACACTACTGCCCCTGCTACTAGTATTCCTACTTCAGAAACTAACCTTACAGCTGTTTAGCAGCAAACGATCGAGCCGCAACCTAACTACAGCTACTAATGACGTTTCTGTTAACCACAAAAATCTACATCTGTTCAACCAAGAAGTCTACAGAAAGGGCCATGATAACAGCTGATTAAAGCGAGTGGTGGTTAATTACATGGAACTGACATTCTGAACACACGTGAATGGCAGTCCAAGATCACATGCCAGACTAGATTACCACAGGCCATTTTTTCTGTGTAGTCTTAGATAAACTAAGTAAAGAAATGAATAAATCTATAACTGTGTTCATGAATAAATAAATAAATAAATAAAGAAGGAAATAAATGAATACGAACATTCATACATCAATAGATAAAACACAAATGGACATCAATCCTATCTTGCGTTCTTGAATTTTGACCAAAACTGATAAGAAGTAATAAAACGGATCTCTATAAAGCTAGTAATAAAGTCGATGTATCCTTGAAAGTTGAGGTCGACCGGGAAGAAGCATCAGCTGACCGTCAAGACCCACCTGTCGGTCAAGTTTCGTACGGTGGCGTCGACCGTCTCCTTCAGGTCGCTGCCGAGTGGACTCGCCGCACCTGACGAAGCCCCGTCGTCTCCGGGCACTTCAGCCCCGGCCGCGTTCTCTGACTGGTTGGAAAGAGGGGATGACGTCACGCCCTCGCCTCTCGAAGGGGATTGGTCGGAACGTGGTGACGTCACTAGGTCACTTGCGGATTTTTCACCGTCGCTGTCCCAGTCATCATCTCCTGTTGGGGAAGAAAAGGGCAATTAGTTTCTTCCATTCGGTGTTCGCGGCAGGAGAGAGGGCGTAGAATATTATTAGAACAGTAAGACTCAAAACATTGGGAAGAAAGATTGGACGCTCTGGGATTCAAAACCGGCTCGGGGATAACGGCAGTAAAACTAATGTTGCCATTTACATTGCAGATAAGCAATGCGATCTGTCTCGAGTGTGCACTTGCATCGGCGACGCTTGTGCAATCGAGGACTTCAACTGCAATGCCTTCGTATTATTCGAAAACAACCTTCCTCGTAAAAAAAAGAAAAAATAGGAGAAAGCCAAATAGGAGAAAGCGAGGTTCATCATGAGAAAACTATAACGAAATTCGCTGTTAGCTAATCAAACAATCCGGCAAGAACTGGTTCACATATGGTGATTTTTAACGAAACAGCTACTCCCTGAAAACAAACAACAAAAGCTATAAAAACACAAAACCAAAAATGCCAAAGATAAAGGCGCATCAGATAATGAGTCACAAGAGTCCCCGAGTACACTATTCACGGGAGAAGGCAATGTTATCATCTGTTCCTTTATCTCACCTTATCTCACGCCTCGGTACACATGTCCTCACCGGCCATGGTGTACTCAAGGTGCATTGAAGGAGATAAAAGTCCGTGTGTGCTTCTGTTCGCTGCATAAAGGCGTTCCATAACCCGTCTTTCTTGAACTAACGAGAACACACAAACACACAAAGAATAGTAAGAACACACGCATCGGAAATACTTGGAACATTATTTTGAACCACGGAACATTGCTCTTACCACGCAACAGCACGTTTCTACTCCACGGGCACTCGCTCACTCCAGCTGACTCTTTTCCCTCGAGGGTGAAGCCCTGCGCTCACCTGCCCTGCAGAAGTCGCAGAAGGAGGAGCAGGTGGAGGAAAGTGAACAAAGAAGGGGAGATGCAGAAGGAGGGGGAGGAAGAAGAGGCACGATGCACAGGTCCCGTAGAGAGCATGGACTGAACCCTCGCTAACCTGCGGTGCACCTGCACTCTCCCTCGCTATCTCTGCTCCTCGTCACCGATAACGATAACATACGGCGGCGGGGACTGCCTTATCTCTCCCAATGTAATCACAGCTCCTTATCTCTTAGCGTAATCATGATGTGACGTCTCGAGCCATGAACAGGCAGCTCGGCCTCCCAAAAATAGAGACGGATCGCAGCTCCGAGTCGAGTCCAGACTTGTCGAAGGAGAGGGGAAGAGAAGATGGAGAAGAAGGAGAAGGACAAAAAGAAGAAAGGAAGATGAAGATGAAGAAGTGGAAGTAGGAGAAGAAGACGAAGGAGACGAAAAAAAGATTAAAAAAAGAAAAAAAAAGAAGGAAGAAACAAAGCATAAATGAAAATAACAACCCCCTCCCAAAAAAGAAAACAAAAAAAAAAAGAAAGAAAGAAAAGAAAACTAAACCAAACAAGAAGAAAGAATCAGAATAGAAAGACCGCAACGCCCCACCCCCCCCCCCCCCCCCCCCCCCCCGAACCGACCGACACATCGTCTAATGGGTAGGTAGGCAATGATGTTTAAATTCATCGGTGACTCCGGAGAGCTAGCCCCGCGCCTTAAGCAACCTTTACGGTCAAGATGTAATTTGGATAAAAGATGAAGAGACAAAAACGCGGCCCTCTGTACGAATTACTACTACCTCTCGCTGAACGAAATCGAAGCCGTAGATTCAAGCAAGTGTTTTGCCGTTCGCCTTTAAGGTTAAGGGCAAGCTGGACGTGATTTAGGGAACGTAATGCCTGTGTTTTGACATGTTGGCAACTTGTCGCCTCGGCTCCGTTGGTAGGGGAGGGGAGGGTGTGGAGTGGGGGTTTGGGTGGGGGGGGGAACGAGCTTCCATCTAGTGCCTGTTGAGGAATCCATATCTTTGGGAGTTCAAAATGATCACTCAAAGGCGTTTTCTCTCTTTTTCTTTATAATTCTTCCCTCCTCCCTCTTCCTTCTTTTCCCTTCTTTCTCGCCTCCTATTTTTTCTTCTTCATCCGCCTTTTTCCTCTCCCCTCACCTCCCTTCTCTCCCTCCCCTATCCCCCCCTTGCCCCTCTCCCTCCACCCTCGCCATTTCCAGAGATCTATTGACCAAAAAATACAATTAATTCCCGGGCGAGACTGTTTTATTAATTGGACACCTAATAATCGGGAGTTTAAACCTGTCTGGCAACCCCCCCCACCCCCCAACCCTCTCGCCGTTACTACCACACCACACCCCCCTCCCCCCTCCCCTTTCCCCCGCGCACTTTCTCGACGATTAATTTACTGATCGTTTCATATTTTTATTTTATTTCTTTTTGTCTTCGGGTATTCATATCTATTTATTTGGTTATTTATTTGTTTAACTGCCCTTCAATGTAATTTTTATACTAGCCTTGAGATCTTTCTTCAATCTGTTTGTTTATTTATTAATGATTTTCATATCATTATCATATTTTTTTTATCTATACCTTACTTACTTAGTCGCCTCATGTCACTTAATTTCTTTCTCTTTTCATCAACCCTTACTTCGTTATTCAATTTATTTCATCTCATATTCACCAATAACCTCTCCTCTTAATCATTTTCATTTATTGAATAATCATTCGTTTATTCTTTTACTTAGAGCTTACTCCTACTAAAAACGGCATCCCCTTCGCTCTCATCTCTGGCAAGCTGCGAATGCACAACGATACGCCTGCAATCCGATCCGCCGAACAAATTGCAAAAAGGCGAATCGCGGCGTAACGAGGGAGAAGTTTTCCCTTCCTTCTGCTGGGAGAGAGAGAGGGATGGAAAGAAGGAAGAAGGAGAAGGGAGAATGCAAGGGGAGAAGGAGGGAAGGGAGGAAGGGGAGGGAGAGGGAAGGGAGGAAGGGGAGGGAGAGGGAGAGAGAGGGAGGGAGGGAGGAGGGAGGAGAGAGGGTGAGAGAGAGAGAGAGAGGGGGAGAGGGAGAAGAGAGTGAGGGAGGGAGGAGACAGGGTGAGGGAGGGAGGAGAAAGGGTGAGGGAGGGGAAAGGAGAGAGGAGAGAGCGAGAAGGAGAAGAGAGGGGGGGAGAGGGCGAGGGAGAGGTGAGGGGGGAGAGAGGGAGAGGGAGAGGAGAGGGGGGGGAGAGGGAGAGGGGAGAGGGGAGGGGGAGGGGAGAGGGAGAGGGAGAGGAGAGGGAGGAGAGAGAGAGAGAGAGAGAGAGAGAGAGAGAGAGAGAGAGAGAGAGAGAGAGAGAGAGAGAGAGAGAGAGAGAGAGAGAGAGAGAGAGGAGAGGAGAAGAGAGAGAGAAGAGAGAGAGAAAGAGAGAGAGAGAAAGAGAACAAGAGAAGAGAGAGAGAGAGAGACGAGAGAGAGAAGAAGAGAAGAGAGAGAGAGAAGAGAGAGAGAGAGAGAGAGAGAGAGAGAGAGAGAGAGAGAGAGAGAGAGAGAGAGAGAGAGAGAGAGAGAGAGAGAGAGAGAGAGAGCGATCTCCCAGCCTCGGCCGCGTTGGCAACCGCTGCTGCCGTCCGCCTCCATTGATGCCTATCGACACCGGCTCTCTATCGTGCCATCAGTAACACAATTAAAAACTTTACACAGGCTTCGTATCGCGCCCTGCCATCTTTTCGACAAATGGGACTCGTTTTGATGGAGTGTCTGCGCTCTTACGCTCTCCGGCCAGGGCGTTTGGCGCGATTTCCTGAGCTCGCGAGGGAGGGGATGGTCCCTTATTCCCATCCTCACCAGCTGGAGGGTTGTGTCTCCCGAGTGTTAAAATACCTGTCAAAACCAAGCCCTCCGAACTGCCTGCGAAAGAGACGTGTCTTTACCGAGTACTTGGCGGCGGGAGGGAGTGACGGGCGAAGCAATGAGAAACACGAACGGATCATTTTGGAAGGACTTTCGGCACACACAATCCTCCCCGTATCGCCTCGGCCAATCAGCGACGGCGGACGCGCGGTGGGCGGAGCCTCGCCGGCCGCAGAATGAAACTTGAATGCGATTGGTTGATATTATCACAAACGTGTAAACGAACAAAAAAATAAATAAAAATAAAAATATAAAATAAAGAACTGGAAAAAAAAGTCCCGCGGAAAACTGATAAATCGGCGCCGAAGATGGAAAGGCAAGTTTGGGCTCTACTGATAAATTATCTAAGGAGGTAAAATCGTAAAAGAGAGACGGGCGGGTATGCGGCCCCTTAACACCGCATACACACATACACATACACACACACGCACACACACACAAACACACACACTCCCAAAGGCCCCCACAAGAATCAGATATGACGTAAAAGGTTGTCAGCATTGTTATTTGACGGAGTTGAGGCTCATGAATAAAGATACAACACCAATCAAAGAAAGGAACAGAAAACGACTCCCCAGCTACATTGGCGATCGTAGAGAGGGGGGGTAAGGGGGAGGGGGGAGAGAGGGGGAGGGGAGAAGATGGGCGTCTGATTGTCGAAATTAATGGGCAGTTTATCGGCCAAGCTACAGAGTGCCGTATAGATGGCCATGTGTGATGGTGGGAGGGGGGTGGGGGAGAGGTTGGTATCGAGGGTGGGTACAGGAAGGATGGGGTTAGGGGGTTAGAAGTGGGGTAGGAGGGTAGGAGGGCAGGGAGCGTGAGACGGACGTACCATCACCCCCTCCCCTCCCCTCCCCCCCAACCTAAGTTCATTAAGTTACACGAAGCT
>NW_028234407.1:29324548-29332048 GCF_977035675.1 Penaeus japonicus | reverse complement strand
ATCAAAACCACAACCAAATGATAAAAACGCAAAAACAAAAAATCAATGCCACCTACTCATGTACTACCCGACAACCCTCCGAAAACACAGACCCGAACACCAACCGAATCCAATCCTCCAACTCCTAATTGACAACCCACCAACACATCACCAACACATCACCAACGAGTCACCCGACAGACCCCCGAGGGACGCCGAGGGACGCCCAGAGAAGGTACGTCCGTCCACACGCGGGCCAGCCACGTCTCCCCCGCCACGGAGCCGCACAGCCTGGGTACACGACATCAAGATAAAAGGCAAGAGAGCAGCGGAGCAGTGAGTCGTATGGGATGGGGGTGAGGAGGAGGATCAGCAGCAGCAGCAGGAAGCAGGAGGGGGAGGGGGAGGAGGAAGAACAACAGGAGGAGGAGGAGGAGGAGGAGGATCAACAGCAGAAGACGGACGGAGAATGAGCCACAGCAAAACAAGACACAGCACCAGGAAGAGGCAGCATCACCAGAACAGCAGATGCAGCAGCAGCAGCAGCAGCAGCAGCAGCAGCGAGGGTAAAGCAAAAGGTCGCTCGCGGCGGCAGGTGAGATAAGAGGGAGAAAGGTAGTGTTCAATCCTAAGATGCGTTGTCTCTCGTTAGTCGAAATGACATGCAGAGATGCGCGCCGTCGATACCCTACCCCGAGCGGCCGCCGATCTCACGTCCACCGCCGCTGCCGCCTCCCCCTCCCCCTCCTCCTCTTTTCTCCCGCCGGTATTTCGGTACGAGGGGGGAAGGGAGGGTATATGAAGGAGGGGGAAGAAGAGAAAAGAGAGATAAACTAAGAAGGGGGAGAGGAGAACTTTGGCTCTGCATCTCGGGGGGAAAACTTTATCTGAACCTAATGAAACCTTTGAACCTCCAAGAGAGAGAGAGAGAGAGAGAGAGAGAGAGAGAGAGAGAGAGAGAGAGAGAGAGAGAGAGAGAGAGAGAGAAAAAACTAAAGAGAAAGAAAGAAAGAAAAAAGAAAAAAGTAGAGAGAGAGAGAGAGAGAGAGAGAGAGAGAGAGAGAGAGAGAGAGAGAGAGAGAGAGAGAGAGAGAGAGAGAGAGAGAGAGAGAGAGAGAGAGAGAGAGAGAGAAAGAAAGAGAGAGAAAGAAAAAGAAAGAGAAACAGAACCCAATCTATCTTCGATCTGCCAAGTCCTTCCGTTCTCCGATCTCTTTACATAACCTTAGATAACAGAGCGAAAGAGGCTGATATTCGCCTCGGGGTCACACCCAATCCCCCCCCCCCCACACACACACACACACACATTACGCTTTGGTCGTCGTCATCCCAAAATGAATCCCAAACCAAGGCCAGCCTCCCAAAATGAGAACTCCAACCACGGTTCTCATCCAAAAATGAATCCCAACCACGCCTGGCATCCCGAAATTAAAATCCCAATGATGGTTTTCATCCCAAAACGAATCCCAACCAAGGTGCTCATCCCAAAACTAATCATAATGATGTTGACGATGATCGTAATAATAAAAATAATAAATAAAGAGTACTACCAATATAGTATGAATAATAAACATGATAGTGATCATGATGATTATAGTAGTAGTAATATCAACAATAATAATATCAATAATTAATAATACTAATAAACTACTCCAATACTACTACTAATAAAACGATAATGGTCAATAAATAAATCCCTCTCAACTACACAAAATTTTCCAAATAGGATCGAAATGAGTACTTGCCTAGAATTACAGTAATCACTGCAATGAGGGTGATACACATACACATAACCCCCCCACAATATATATATATATATATATATATATATATATATATATATATATATATATATATATATATATATATATATATATATATATATATATATATAGAGAGAGAGAGAGAGAGAGAGAGAGAGAGAGAGAGAGAGAGAGATAAATAGATATAAAGACATAAAAGAGAAAGAGAGAAAGAAAAAAAGGGAGACAGAAATAAATAAATAAATATAGATAGATTGAGAGAGATGGGGAGAGAGGGAGGGAGAGAGGGAGATAGAGATAGAGAGCAAGCGAGAGAATGAGAGAATGAGAGTGAGAGAGAAAGAGAAAGAAAAGGAAAGGGAGAGAGAAAGAGCCCTCCGTCAGGCATTCCCTTCGGAGGCTTTCCAGGCCAAACAGATAAGAACCTGCAGCATCATGGCTCCCTACTTTAAAGAAAAAAAGAAAAAAGAAAAAAGAAAAAAAGAAAAACGAGATGAAGAAGAGGGCTTTCCATATGGGACTGTTATCGTCACATCTATTCAATTTCGAACAAAACTATCGTGGAGGGCAATCAGCTGCTCGGAGGCTACCGCGCGTTGTTAAGCCCTGCCTGCTTGCTTGCTCGCTCGCTCCTCGAACACCTCATCGCTCGTAGCTCCAATCTGCCCACGAGGTTGATCTTCGTGACCCTTGCTTTATTGTGAAGTTTCGGGATTATTCTCTATCCGCGGTGGCCATCTTGGATCGGGGGAGGGGGCCTGATGTATCGATGTTCTTTTTTTTTTTTAAGAAAATCTTTCAGTGCGCTAACGATGAGTGCTTGGGAGGGAGAGAGGGAGGGAGGGGGTGGAGGAGGAGGTGGGGGAGGAGCGAGGAAAGGGGAAAGAGGTGGGGGATGAGGTGGGGGGAGGAAGAGGGGTGGAGGAGGAGCAGGAGGAAGAGGAGGAGGAAGAGGGGTGGAGGAGGAGGAGGAGGAAGGGAGAGAGGGAGGGAGGACGAAGGAGGAGGAGGAGGAGCAGGAGGAGTAAAGGAAAAATGATGATAATAATAATGGTGATGATAATAATAACAAGGAGGAGGAGAAGGAGAACGAAGAAGAACACGAAGACATTGACGACGACGAAGAATAAGAATAAGAATAAAAATAAATAAATAAATAAAAATAAAAAAGAAGAAGAAAAAGATGAGGAGGAGCAAGAGGTGTGCACAGGTCGCGCGCCTCTCGTAACCCTTGGTGCACCCGCGCGCGCTCGTTAGTAAGGACGCTTTTTGATAAATGGGAACATGGACTCAGGTGCGTCGATGGATTCAGGGGGAAGGTGAAGAGGAGGAAAAACAGGAAGAAGTTGATGAGGCGGATATTCTACCCAATTTTATATTCGGAAAAGCATAAAATAAAATGAAACAAGACAAAGACAAACCCCCCCCCCCAAAAAAAAAAAAAAAAAAAAAAAAAGAGACCGAGAGAGAGAGAGAGAGAGAGAGAGAGAGAGAGAGAGAGAGAGAGAGAGAGAAAGAGAGGGAGAGGATTATCAAGCACAAAATTCACATCAAAACATCCGACAGTGAGAGTGAGAAAGAGGCAGACACACTGACCAAAGAAGAGACAGAAAGACAGACAATTGACCAGACAGTCGAAGAGAAAATGAGAATAAGAGAGGGAGAAAGAGAGACTCCACGAGAGCCCCCGAGAGAGGACGAGGTGTGAGGGCCGCGGAAGCCGGTGTCGAGAGCCGAAAACATGACAGCTGATCCTGTTGCCATAAGGAGGGACATGACAACCGCTGTCTAGGCCGGTGATCATCGCGCCTGTTATGACGCCCGCTCGGGAACCTGTCACCACCGAGCGCCCTTTTCGGAAATGACGTGTTTCCGAAGGACCCATGGGGGAGTTACGGAGGGAGGGAGAGAGAGAAGGGGGGAGGGAGAGTGGGAGAGAAGGAGGGAGGGAGAGAGGGAGAGAGAGAGAGAGAAAGGGAGGGAGGGAGAGAGGGAGAGAGGGAGAGAGGGAGAGAGGGAGGGAGGGAGGGAGGGAGGGAGGGAGGGAGGGAGGGAGGGAGGGAGGGAGGGAGAGAGGGAGAGAGTGAGGCAGAAAAGAGAAAGGTAAATGAGGGATCAGGAAACGGTCTCGAAAAATAGTGGAGGATCTGATCTAAATTGACATGAAACATTTATTTACAGAACAAAGTACATACTATAAAAAAAAACATGACGCGATACCTTTCTTGAGCATCTGCCCTGTCTGGTTGACCTCCATCAGTCACACATGAAGCGTACATGGCAACTTGATTCATCAGTGATGCAACATACCTTTATATTGCATCATATGGGAGAGGGTGATTGGAAGGAGATGTGGAGGGTAGAGAGAGTGAGAGAGGTAGGGGGAGAGAGGGATGTAGAGAGGGATGGAGGTAGGGAAGAAGTGAGGGAGAAGTAGAGGAAAAGGAGAGGCAGAGAGAGAGAGGATGAGAAAGAGAGGAAGAGAAAAAAAAGAAATAGAGAAATAAATATATAAATAAAGAGAGTGAGAGAAAGAACGAAATCAATTAATTAAGACTGAACCTCATTCAAGAAATGCCCGAGTGTCACAAAATGCCCCTATTAAAATGACAACTTTTTCCTCAACATCAGACGGTTCTGTGAGATTTTATCGTCACACCCCGTCTGCCTACTCGCCCTGCCCTGTAAGGTACTCAGCGCTAAAGGCATCCCAAATGCGGTATCCAGCGCCGAAAGTACCCTACCCTGGCCGTGGTGCTAAACGCTGAAGGTACTCCCGTTGGTGGTACCCCAGCGCCGAAAGTACCCTAGTAATGGTACCAAAGATAAATTCCATTCCCGGTACCCAAGCATTATCCCAAAGTACAATGTATAAACCACCCTTAAAACACCATAACTCGGGCGTTCAGTTACCTCAACATTTCCTATTCGTCCGGTGGCTCAATTCTCAGAGAGAGAGAAAAAAAGGCTAGTCAGACCATCACCATTTCCTAATTCGCTTCAAACCAGAATGACAAAGACTTCCTTAAAGGTATTCCATGAATCCTCCAATCCGTCGCCCTCGGTTCGATTCTAGATTCCGAACCATCATTAAACCAGACCGGAAAGTTTTCTTGTTTTTTTGTTCTCTTCATCGAAGCGAGAGAGAGATTCCAGATTAACTATCATGTTCGTCTCTCACTGTCAACAAGAGCCATGAGACACAAACCTTATCTCGCGAGTAATTAATCAGGCAGATGGTACGAAACTCGTCCTTAATAAAAACGAGAAGACGAAATACAACGAAAAAAAACAACAACAAAAAACAAAAAGACACAATAAAAAAGAAAACGATAGAAAAAAAGACAATCGAATTGCCGGGTCTTCGAGCAGACGTGAAACATACGAGCATCGCCTTCCCGCCTGACAGGTGACTAATTGGTCGACACCTTCGCCCGTCGCCCAATCACCGACCTCTGCGATGACGTCATCAATTCACATCGTGTCCATGATTGGTCGATCTTTGTCACTCGATGAAAAAAAATCTTAAACAGCGAACATGTACATTTCATTTCAATTAAGAATTTCCGAAATACGTCGTAGAGAATTTCTAACTTGGGTACTTAAAATGCCTTAGAAAAATCAGATAATTAGTCCAGACACCAACAAATAATGAAAACAAAGAGAAAGAAAGGGGGAAAACATTTAACCTGACAGGATCGGCGAAGAAGAGCTATTCCCGTATTCGAGACTTAACCGGCACGTCCGTTTATCCGGAAAAAAAGTTCTTGTTAACCTAAACTTGCCTGACGCGTCGCACACCTGAGCGTACACACGGCTTTTATGTAAATGGAAATAGATTCGCCCTTGTGTAAAGCCTGTGATTATGAAGGAGATAAAGTGGGAGGAACATTTGTTTTGAATGTGGAGTGAGGGGGGAGGAGGGAGGGGAAGGAGAGGGAGGTGAGTGCAAAGGAGGATGAGGATGAGGATGAGGATGGGGATGGGGAAGAGGAGGGGGATGGGATGGGGATGGGGAAGGAAGAGAGGAGGGGGAAGAGGAAGGGGAAGAGGAGGGGGAAGAGGAGGGGGAGGGGGAGGTGGGTTTAGAGGGGGATGGGGTGGGGATGGGGAAGGGAGGGTGAAGGAGAGGGAGGGAAGTGGAAAGGGGGGATGAGGATAGAGAAGGAAGGGAATGGGGAAGGGAAAGGGGAGGAGGGCATGGGGAAGGGGAAGAGGAAAAGGGGAAGGCTGAGGAAGAGGAGGAGGAGGAGGAGGTGGAGGAAGAGGAGGAGCATTAGAAGGGGGAGGGGGAGAGGGAAGGTGGACTTTTTCATATAGAGAAGGGGATGATGCTGAAACGGTGTTAAAATTATGTTTATAATATTATATAAGGAATTACAAAAAAACAACAATATTTTTTTTAACCGAACATGGAATAATAACAGTACTAAATAAATGATGATGCTGACGATGATGAAATAAAAATAATAATATAGATAATAATTAGAATAATTACAATTATGAACATTTCCCTTAATCTCGTTGGCATTATCATCATCAATACTATCAATATAATTATTATCATTAATAGTAGTAGTAGTATTACAATCAAAATTATCATCATCATCATCATTGACATTCCCTCCCTCCGAACTAAACTCCAAACAAACGAATTAATAATAAAAACAATTACAAACGAGAAAACGCCAGAAGAAAGAGAAAAAGAAAAAAATCAAAGAAAAAATCAAAGAAAAAAATCAAAGAAGCGCCTGTACGGTTGTCACTCCTTCAGGACAGGACGCGACGCTCCCTCGGCCTCCTATAGCATCCTGCCACTGAGGCTTTCCTTCCCGTCGCATGGGAGGGAGGGAGGGAGGGAGGGAGAGTGGGGTTGAGGGAAGGAGGGAGGGGGGAGAGAGGGGAGAGGGAGAGTGGGGTTGAGGGAAGGAGGGAGGGGGGGGAAAGAGGGAGGGAGGGAAGGAGAGAGGGAGAGTAAGAAAGAAAGAAGGAGAGATGGCGAAGAGAAAGGAGAGTAGACGAAGAGAAAAGGGAGAAAGAAAAAGAGAAGAAGGAAAGATACACAGCGAAGGAGTAAAAAGAAAGAGCATGAGAAAGAGAACAGCAGAGAGACAGAGTGAGAGAAAGAGACGAACAATAAATAGAAGGGTAAGTGAAACCCGAGCTTCGCCCCCGTCGCTCGGAGGGACGAGGGAAAGAGAGAGAGAGAGAGAGTAATAATTCCTATAGCCTAATGGGGAGCGAGAGAGGAGGGGGAAGGGGGAGGGAAGGGGAATGGAGATGGGAGATAAGATAAAGAGGGAGATGGAGGGAGAGGCAAAGGGAGATAAGAGAAGGAGAGGGAGATAAGGGAGAAGGGAGAGGGGAGAGGGAGATAAGAGAAGAGAAGGAGCGACAGTGAGAGAAAGACAGACCGGTAAGTAAACAAAGAGAGAGAGAAAGATACACCGGTAGATAAGGACAAAGAAGGAAAGAAAGAAAGAAAGAGAAATACGGACTGAAAGAGAGATATAGAATCAGATAGACATACAGATAGGAGTAGAGAGAGAGAGAGAGGGAGACACGCAGATAAAACATACAGCGAGATGGAATGATAATCAGAAAAAGAAGAAGAAAAAAATATATATATACATATTTACACTATCATAACAAAAAGACTGATAAACAAATAGAGATACACACAACGAAAGAGAGGGAAGAGAATAAGAAAATAAATAAATAAATAAATAAACAGACAGTTAATGGGAGAAAGTTGAAT
>NW_028234407.1:29307048-29317048 GCF_977035675.1 Penaeus japonicus | reverse complement strand
GAGGAAGGGAAGGGGAGAAGGGAGGGAAGGAGAGGGGAAGGGAGGGGAGAGGGGTGTGGGTAGAATTTGAGAAAAATCAGGGGGGAGGGAGGGAGGAAGGGAGAGGGAAGGAGAGGAAGAGGCAGAGGAAGAGGTAGAGGGGGGGTGGAGAGAGGGAGAGGGAGAAGGAAAGGAAGAGGGGAAGAGGGAAAGAGATAGAGAAAAAGAGAAGGAGGGAGAGAGCAGACGAAGAAATAAAAAAAGAGTGGGAAACTAGCCTGCCGACCGCTCTTCCAATCTCAGGTTTCTGGCAATAGTTTTTCGTCAATTATGATGGCAAGAGACCGATCATCAAGTGATTCTCACGCGCGAAGATGGTTGGTAACACTGCTTTAATACTTTCCTCTCTTCCCACTCACCCTTCTCTCTCTCTCTCTCTCTCTCTCTCTCTCTCTCTCTCTCTCTCTCTCTCTCTCTCTCTCTCTCTCTCTCTCTCTCTCTCTCTCTCTCTCTCTCTCTCTCTCTCTCTCTCTCTCTCTCTCTCTCTCTCTCTCTCTCTCTCTCTCCTCCCTCCCTCCCCATTCCTTTTCTTTCTCACTACCCTTCTCCCCCCGGCATTCCTCCACCCTCTCCCCTTCTCTTTCGCATATAATTGCCAATCAGTGTCCATGTCAGAATAAAGAAATATAATAATCTCTTCCCGTTCGAATCCCCCGTGACCCGATGGTGTTATTTGTCTGTCGACCAAGACAAGGCATATATTTACCTCGCATCCTCCCTCCTCTCTCCGTCTATAGTGTGGAGCTCATTATCATTATGAATCTGCCTCCCCTTGTCACTTTCTTTCTATTTCTACCCTTATCTTTGTTTATGTTTATTCGCGTTTATTCTCTATTTTCTTTTTCTCTGTCTGTCTGTCTTGCTTCTCTCTCTCTCTCTCTCTCTGCTTTTCTCTCTGTCTCTCTTCTCCCCCCCCCCTCTCTCCCTCCCCTCCTATCTTCCTTTTTTACGGCGCTCGAGGTCGCTTAGTTGATCATAGCAATTACCGCATCCTTGTTATGATTATCACTCCAGCCCGAGATAGCGGCTGGGCGATAGCGATTCAGATAAAGCCGCTGCTAATACAATCACGCACAATCATTGCAATTAACATTTAATCATTATAATTAACATTTCCTGGGCATAGCAAAAGGATGCAACACCAGACAGCCACGGCTCTCTTGACAGCACCTCCCTTTTTACTTTTTCCTTCTGTTCTTATCGTTAACATCATTCTTTTAATTATCTTCTTTTCCTCCTTCTCCCCATTCTCTCTCTCTCACACTTTCTCTTTTCGTTTCTTTCTTTCTATGTCTCTTCCCCCCCCCCTCTCTCTCTCTCTCTCTCTCTCTCTCTCTCTCTCTCTCTCTCTCTCTCTCTCTCTCTCTCTCTCTCTCTCTCTCTCTCTCTCTCCCTCTCTCTCTCCCCCTTCCTCCACCTTCTAATCTCCAGTTGATTATAATATCACTCTATTCTGGTTATCATATCGAAAGCATTTTCCTCCCAGATATTAGTTTCATTGGCATTATCATGCAGGTTTATCTCAACGTCATTATCATCACAGAGCAGGAGAGATAAACCGGTCGAAAATAGAGCACCATGCATTCTGTACGAGACCACGAAGAAAAAAGCAGGTGCACATGTAACACACACACACGAAGTGAGTGAGTGTATGTGAGTGAGTGAGTGAGTGAGTAAGTGTGTAAGAGTGATCGAGAGAGAGAGAGAGAGAGAGAGAGAGAGAGAGAGAGAGAGAGAGAGAGAGAGAGAGAGAGAGAGAGAGAGAGAGAGAGAGAGGGAGAGGACAGAGAGAGGAGAGAGGAGAGGAGAGAGAGAGGAGAGGAGAGAGAGAGAGAGAGAGAGAGAGAGAGAGAGAGAGAGAGAGAGAGAGAGAGAGAGAGAGAGGAGAGAGAGGAGAGAGAGGAGAGAGAGAGAGGAGAGAGAGGAGAGAGAGGAGAGAGAGCGAAGCCAGCGAGGGAAGACAAGCCCGCTATCTTGGTCGTGCACGTGGTTCGTCTTATCTACCTTGACGTCTGCATTCATTAGCGCACAATCACCAACCCATCACACCATCACTCACCATCCCTCACCATCACTTGGAACCGTCTAGCACTATCATTATCGGCGAATCACTATCACCACACCATAACTTCCCTTTACCACACCAACCAACATCAACTCCCACACATAACTCTTCATCATACATCAACTCTTCATCCTTCATTCTTCAAGTATCATCACACTTCAAGTTTCATCACAAACTCTTTATAAAACACACTAAAAATCATCAATATATTTAAAAAAAATCTTTACAGCTCACCTATTTCCGAAACTTTCATCGAACACCTCACTATAACACCCCCCCTTCACCACACAACCCCCCCTTTCAATCCCCTTCGCATCACACCTGTTATCGATCCTTCCCCTCCCCCTTCAAGTCCCCCCTACCCCCCTATATCCCTCCCATCCCCATCCTAGGCCCATTCCCACATTTATTTATTTTTTATTATTTTTTTCTGACTGTTCTAAGTGTGTGGTGATAATCGCTTCATCACAAATGTGTTATGATTCAATGGAGGTTGGGAGCGAGGGAGGGAGGGAAGGAGGGAGGGAGGGAGGGAGGGAAGGAGGGAGGGAAGGAGGGAAGGAGGGAAGATAGGATGGGGGAGGGAGGGAGGGAAGGAGGGAAGATGGGATGGGGGAGGGAGGGAGGGAAGGAGCGCAAGAGAGACGGAGAGGGGAGAGGGAAAGAGTAAAGAAAGAAGAGAGAGAAGAAGAGCGTAGAGGAGGGAAAGGCAAGGAGAGGGAATGAGAAAGGGGAGAGGGAGAGGCGGAATCTACGTTAAGAGCCAGCGTAAGCATTACAGTTATCATTTCCGTCATCACTTACCCTTTGATATGTTTCGGAATCAATATGCAAGCATATTTTTTTGTATATCAAACACACAAAAACATTCAGACAATAATCAAAACACACACACAACCTCACACACACATATATCGACACACATAAAAACAAACACACACAAATATCTACCAACACACATATGCACGCACATATTCAGACAACTATAAACACACACTCACCCACATCAACCCCGAGAGTGGATATACATCACCCATCCCTTAACATCACCCTATTATCTCACACAACCCCTCCCCTCCCCAGCCCCCACCCCCACCTTCTAAACCCTTCAACCCCCCTCTCCCCCCCTCCCCTCCTCCATCACCACCCTAGTTACTAAGAGGTTGGGCTGTCCATTTGCAACTCTTTCTCTCTCTCTCTCTCTCTCTCTCTCTCTCTCTCTCTCTCTCTCTCTCTCTCTCTCTCTCTCTCTCTCTCTCTTCTCCCTCCCCCCTTTTTTTATTCTTTTCCCTTTTTTTGCGTAATCCGTCCAGAGCTGGTGGAGATGGAGACAAGAGATATCGCCCGGGAGATGAGAGAAGGCGATAAGGCGGGGAGATGGGAGAGGCCGATAGCGGAGGGAGATGGAAGGCGCCGATAACGGGAGATGAGGAGGTGGCAGCGGCGGTTAGGGGGGGGGCTGGTGGAGGGGATAAAAGGGAAGGGGGGAGGAGGAGGGGGAAGCAGGGAAGGGGAGGAGGGGGAGACATGAGGTGACGAGCTAGTGTATTTATGTACATATATTTGTTTTTAGGCTTACTCCTTGTCTCGTTGTCTGTGTGTGTGTTTTTCCGACTCTCATATCTTCCTCTCTCTCTCTCTCTCTCTCTCTCTCTCTCTCTCTCTCTCTCTCTCTCTCTCTCTCTCTCTCTCTCTCTCTCTCTCTCTCTCTCTCTCTCTCTCTCTCGCTTATCATTCACACACACATGGGCATTCGATGAGATGGACAGACAGCGAGGGAAAAATGGACAGATACACAGTAAGGGAGAGGGTGAGGGGAAGGAAAGGAGGACTAAATGAATATGAGTGAGTGGAGGAACATGAGAACGAGAAAAATAGACAGAAATAGTGAGAGAGATAAAGATAAAGATAGAGATAGAGAGAGAGAGAAACAGTGTCAGGGTCACCGAGTGTATCTCGAACACAGAACAGAGACTCCGCCAAACCGAACGACAACAACAAAAAAAAGTCACTTTATCACACACTTCAACACAACAATTTCACATCTTGAAATGAAAACAAACTTAAGCATAATATCGCGCGGGGAGAGGTTTCCAACACCCCGAAATCAAGACACAAAACAAAGCCACCGAGTTTCAGTTCTCACTCGCTCCGTCTTGAGTGAACGTTTCAGCGCGGGGAAAGTCCGTGGAATAATGCAGACTCTCCGCCCGACACCACCACACAACACACACAGCGATTTCCTTTCGCTGAGACGCACACACATCACTAATCGGCATCACTACTGTCCTTTAAATTATGATGATCACTTACCTACGTCGTTCCATCGACTCGCAGAGCACCGTAGGAGTACCATCTCTGCGGTCTCCAGCTTGCTGAGAGATGTACGTCTAAAGGGAGTCTGTATCGTATCACTTCACACCACAAACGAAACTCGAACACGCTCTCGCAACTACGACTCCATAAGCCATAGACACGGATATTAATAAACTGATAAAAGACGATAAAAAAGGGAAACACGAGCACACAGGAAAGCGACACTTAGTGATCCGAGCGCGTGTGTAGGCGATCTCTTTCTCGTTCGCGAGCGAGGACTGGCAGACCGAGCGGGAGCGAGAGCGTGCGTGGAGGCGATGTAGACGCCACGACGTGTAGTGGGGGAGTGGCGCGGCTACAACATCTGGGACCGAGTGAGGAGTGAGGAGGGAGGAGGAAAGCGGAGGAGGGGAGGAGAGAGGGAGGAGGGAGGAGAGCAGCGGGGCCAGAAAAGGGGGCTGGGCTGGGAACCCTCCGTCGGCTTCAGGCAGGGGTAACTCAAGTATTTTTATCGCCTCGCGCACTTCCCTTCCTCCCTCCCCCTCCCTCGCTGCTTGTTGCTACTCCTACTTTCTTCGTCTCCACACTTGTTGGGGATGATTGAATGGGGTAAGGGGGAGGGGGGAGGGGTCAGCTGTAGAAGGGAGAAGAGAGATAAAGAGAAGGAACTATAGAAGACAGAGAGACTAACGAAAGGAGAGAGTGAGTGAGAAAGGGTAGGAGGGAGGGAAGGAGAAAGAGAGCGAGAGCCAGAATTAAAGAAGAGAAACGATGTAATACAAACAAACACATCAAGAAAGTTAAAACACCAACAACTTTCTACAAAATCCAAAATCCCGCTCGTCCTGTGGGAGCGTCTGGGATGTGGAGCGTGCCTCGTGAGGTATCCTTGTAGCAAATCCTCTCTCAACAGTTTTACAGAACGGCTTTATCGACGGGGATATTAATATCAATGGATACTATTGTATGACTTTTCTCATTGTGATGTTATTACTATTACTATCATGATTATTATTTTTTATCATAATCATCAATATTATTATGATCAGGTTTGTTATAATCATAATTATATTTTTTTTTACTATTACCATAACCATCACCATTACAACTATTACCATGATTAAAATTACAATCATTACCTTCATCCCCCTTTTATTCATCATTATCCTCATTACAATCATCCTCATCATCATTTGCATTGCAGATAATCATCGTAAGAGCAGCAGATAATTACCATCACTCTCTTTACGCACAGCAGGTAACGAACGAGTTTGCCTTCACAGAAAATTTGCGAAGTCGTTCTTTTTGACAGATTCTGATGCTCGCGGAAATTGAATCGTTGCGTCACACTTGGTTCGCTGCAGATCTTGTTGCCTCATTATCGCGGAAAATACCTCGTCGTGAGATTCCTTGTCCGCTCGGCTACCGTACACGAGGGAGGGAGGGAGGGAGGGAGGGAGGGAGGGATTGATGAAGGGGAGGGAGAGTTGGGAGGGAGGGAGGGAGGAAGGAAGAGTTGGAAGGGGGGAGGGATTATTGAAGGGGAGGGATACAAGGGAGGGAGAGTTAAGAGGGAGGGTGTGAAGGAGGAAGAGAGGGAGGGAGGGAGGGAAGGAGGAAGATAGAGAGGAAGGAAGAACGGGGAGGGACAGAGAGGGAAGGAGAGCGAAGAGTAAGAAAGGAAAAGATGGAAGGAGAGAGGGGAGTTGGAGAAGGAGATAAACAGAGACACAGGAAAGAAGGGAGATGAAAGATAGGCACATAGATAAGAGCGCGTGATAAAGAGATACAGAGCGAGGGAGTGATGGAAAAGAGGGAGGGATGTAGATGGAGGGACAGATAGATGGAGGGAGATAGAGAGGGAAAGGATAGATAAGAGATTGGGATACAGATATAAATAGATCGAAAGATAAATAAAAAAAAATAAACAAATAAAATATATAACGACAGGCAGAAATAAAAGATAGAGAGAGAAACCAATAATATATAAATATAGATACATATATAAAGACATAAATGGAACAAATTTGAGAGACAGAAAAAAACAACAACAACAGAAAGACAAGAAACAAAAGAAAATCACAAAGGAAGTGAAACACAAAATCGCATCGTCAAAAAAACGTTTCAGTAGCGGAAGTGACTAAAGGAAAAAGAACGTTTCGCTCGTATCTGTTGTTCGCAACGGCATGGCTCGAGGCGTGAGTAAGCGAGCGAGCGAGCGAGTGTGTGAGTGAGAGAGAGAAAGAAAGAAAGAAAGAAAGAGAGAGAGAGAGAGAGAGAGAGAGAGAGAGAGAGAGAGAGAGAGAGAGAGAGAGAGAGAGAGAGAGAGAGAGAGAGAGAGAGAGAGAGAGAGAGAGAGAGAGAGAGAGAGAGAGAGAGAGAGAGAGAGAGAGAATGAGAGAGAGTTAATGAGTAAGTGAGTAAATGAGTGAGTTTGCCTGAGTTAATGAGTGGATGAACAAATGGAAGACTATTTCGAATAACAAAATATGGCAGCGACAGCCAAAAAGAAAAAAAAATCAGACCTTCACAATAACAACTAAAACAGAACAAAAAGCAAACTCATAATTCAACAAATCGAACCGCAAACAATCTGTCTCTCCACAAAACAAGTTGCAAACAATTCTAAGGTCAAGAGCAACTCACTAACAACCAAAGTGACCCCTCGCCGGTTATCAGAGGATGGCAGGGGGGGGGGGGGAGGCGAGGAAGAGGGGAGACTCGCGAGTGTGTGTGTGTGTGTGTGTGTGTGTGTGTGTGTGTGTGTGTGTGTGTGTGTGTGTGTGTGTGTGTGTGTGTGTGTGTGTGTGTGTGTGTGTGTGACTCCATGTGTTTATCTATGTATGTGTATATCCATAGACATACTACGAGCGTGTGTATGGCCCCACCTACGTATGTATGTGCATCTGTGTGTGTATGTGTGTGCATCTCCTGTCGGCGGCGACGGCAGAGCGGCGGCGGCGGCGGAGGCGGCGGGAGCGCTGGCCCGGCAGATAGAACAGGAGATCACGAGAGAATGGTAATTTCCCGCCTTCCATTATTGGGTCTCCCCCGAGCGGCCGGGACGAGGAAGAGGGGAGCGCTGATAACATCGCGATAAGCGGCCAAGATAACACGGGGCGGGAAATAGAAAATCATAACACGATAGTGCCAACAGAAAATGGGAAATGCCAACAGAAAATGGGAAATGCCAAAAAGAAAGTGGGAAGATCAAAAGGATGCCATTAACTGTGAATGTTATCACTTGGGGGAGGGAGGGGCTACTGCCCATACTGAGGGGGGAGGGGGGAGGGGGGAGGGGGAGGCGGGATGAGGCGATAGAAGGAAAGGGGGAGGGGTGGGAGGGGAAATGGGGGACAGATGAGGGGATAGGGGTTGGGCATGGAGGGATATGGAAGGGGAGGGTACGGGTTAGGGGGGGAAGGGAGGGAGGGAGGGAGGGATGGAGAAGGGGAGGGTAAAGGAGAGAGAAGGGTAAGAGAAGAGGGATGGTAGGGGAGGGGAACTCGGACGAAGAGAGGGAGGGAGAGAGAGAAGGGTAAGGGAGGGGGGAATGGTAGGGGAGGGGAGGGAAGAAGGGGAGCCCGGGCGAGGGGAAGGAGAGAGGGGTGGAGACCGGACGAGGGGAGATATTCTGCGGAACCAAAGGTAGAAAGGGGACAGATAAAGAAGAAGGGTAGAGAGAGAGAGCGAGAGAGAGCGAGAGAGAGCGAGCGAGAGAGAGAGAGAGAGAGAGAGAAAGAGAGAGAGAGAGAGAGAGAGAGAGAGAGAGAGAGAGAGAGAGAGAGAGAGAGAGAGAGAGAGAGAGAGAGAGAGAGAAGACAAAAAATGGCGGGAGATTGAAAAGGAAGTCACATAGATAGTCACACAACACTCGCTCAAAAGACCTGATAAATAAACCAAATACTTATCTCAAGAAAATGTCAAACCCAACAGAATTCGAGAGAAAAAAAAATGAGAAAAAAAAAATCAAGGGCAAAAGATAATGACGTAAATATAATGGGAAAAAAAAGATAACTAGAACATAAGACAACAAACGAGAAAAATGAAGAACAAAAATATGATATGAGGACAATAACACTGATAAATATATAAACAGAGACACAGATGTATGCGTGTATTTATACATATGTATGTATATATACATATATATATATATATATATATATATATATATATATATATATATATATATATGTGTGTGTGTGTGTGTGTGTGTGTGTGTGTGTGTGTGTGTGTGTGTGTGTGTGTGTGTGTATGTATGTATACAAGTATGGAGATAAATAAATAAATACATATAGACATATATAGATAAATATAGATAGATAGAGAAAGAGAGACAAGACTGACTGACGGACAGACAACGCGACGCGCCAACGACAAGGGGGCGCGCGGGAGAGAGTTAACAACGGCGGCCATCTTGATTGTTTCGGATTTGCGACAACGAATTTGCATAGATCGGGGAGCGGCTGAAGAGAGACAGAAGGCGGGGGGGGGGGGCGAGAAAGGGGAGAGGGGGCGGGAGAGGGACAGGGAGAGGAGAGAGTGAGGGAAAGAAAGATGAAGAGGAGCAGAAAGCGGTGGCGGAGAGAAAGGAAGAAAGAAAGAAAGAGAGACATAAAGAAATACATACAGAAAGCGATAGAGAGAGAGAGAAAAAAAAAAATCGTCAGAAAATAACAAAGAACGACAGAGAAAGACAGAGATAGAACGATAAAGAGATAACCCAGCAACCAAAGACACAAAAAAGACCGGAAGATAAAGCGTGAGAGAAAAAAAAAACATCAACTTGAACCATTATCATAGACCCCCCTCTCCCCCACCCACCCCCTAAAAAAAGAACAGTAGCCACCCTCCTCTCCCCCACCCTGGCTCCCCTCCCACCCACACCTCCCAAACCCGCCCACTACCTGAAGACGAGGTAGACGAAGGGGCGGTAACAGGGGCGAGGCAGCAGGGGCACGTTGCCTCGTCATGAAGAGAGAGAGAGAGAGAGAGAGAGAGAGAGAGAGAGAGAGAGAGAGAGAGAGAGAGAGAGAGAGAGAGAGAGAGAGAGAGAGGAGAAGGAGCTGAAGAGAGCGAGAGAGCAAGCGAAGAGAAAGAGAGAGAGAGAGAGATTGAGAGGAGAGAGATGAGAGAGAGGGTGGAGAATCTGAGAGGGAGATGAGAGGAGGAAGAGGGAGGAAGAGAGAGAGAGAGAGAGAGAGAGAGAGGGGAACACGGAAATTACGAAGAAGAAGCTGAAAAAGAAGGAGAAGAAAGAAACGGTGGGAGAGAAAAGAGGACGAAGAGCAGGAAGAGGAAGAGGAGGAAGAGGAGGAGGTGGATGGGGAGGAAGAGGAGGAGGATGGGGAGGGGGGTGAGAAGGAGGAAGAAGAAGAGGAGGAGGAGGAGGAGGAGGAGGAGGAGGAAGAGAAGGAGGAGGAGGAGGAGGAGGAGTAGGGAGAGGAGGAGGAAGGGGAGGAGAGGAAGACAGGAGGAAGAGGAGGAGAAGTACAAAACGAGGGAAAAAATACAAACATAAAGAGGGAAAGAGAAAACAAATCTTGCTAAACGGAAGAAAAGAGAAAAAAAATGGAT
>NW_028234407.1:29269548-29289548 GCF_977035675.1 Penaeus japonicus | reverse complement strand
AATATTCACTGAAAAAAGAGATAATAAATGTTTATTTAATTAATAGAAACACCTAATCTTATAATCACTCAAAACATGAATCAATTAATCTGGCTTATGTTAATCATTTTGTATTATGAACAAGAGACAAAATGTTCTTCATTAAATTATGGTAAATGTCGGAGAAGAAACGATTCTGCATCAACAAATATTACATCTGTTTTAATATGTGTATGTATTCTTGTCGTCACTCTGTTCATACTCACTTCTCCCTCTTCCCTCCCACATATTCCTCATCTTTCTTCCTCTTCCTCTTCATCTTCTTTTTCTCCTTCTCCTACTCCTCCTCCTCCCTATATTTCCCCCTTCTTCGTCGCTTCTCTCACTCTCTTTTTTCCTCCTCCGTTATCATTATAAAATATTTACCTTCATCACCATCAATATTGTGTTAATCTTTATCATTTTAGAATAAAAATAATACCAATAAAAAATAACACTATTCATAACTACTACCATTATTATCATTACTAATACTATCCTCATCCTTATCATTATCATGTTTCTCCTCGCCCCCGTCTATCCCTCCTTCCCTCCTCTCCTCCTCCTCCTCCTCATCCCCCTCCTCCCATCCTTCTGATCTCCAGCAGTGTTTGTATGTGCGCCCCCCCACCCCCACCCCGCCCCCGCCCCTCCCGTCATGGCCGATGGCAGCGAGGGCCGTAACAATGGCCAAGGCGATATGGCTGATCAATTGAGTCGATATCTCTGCAACACTGCACACCGACTGATCTGCCCACTGATCCCTCCCTCCTTCAACTTCTCTCTCTCTCTCTCTCTCTCTCTCTCTCTCTCTCTCTCTCTCTCTCTCTCTCCCTTTCTCTTTCTCCCTCTCCCTCTCCCTCCCTCCCTCTCTCTCTCTCTCTCTCTCTCTCTCTCTCTCTCTCTCTCTCTCTCTCTCTCTCTCTCTCTCTCTCTCTCTCTCTCTCTCTTCCCCCTACCTCTCTCTTCCCCCCCCTCTCCCTCTCCGTTCTCTCTCTCTTACTATCACTATCACTCTCTCTCTCCCCCTCCTAGTCCATCCGTCTGACTATCCACCAGTCTGTCCCCATATTCAATCAGTCAGTCTGTCAATCTAACTGGTCGTCTGTCTACTTCTCTATCTGTCTGTCTTGGCCGTCTTTCTGTTTCTCTTATCTCCCTTATCTCTGGGTCCGTCCGTGCAGTCAAAATACAGGTCCCTCTCAAGCGCCCCGAATATCATCCCCAGAACCTGTTACCGCATTTACGTCAGTCCTGTTCCGAAGCGCTTCGGACTCTGTAATTCGACTGTATTGTTTGCATGTCTGAAGTCTGTATCCCACGCTTCTGGTAGCTCTCGTGCTCATCGTTATGATTTTGGTAAAATTCACAATTAGATTTTTATTTCTTTTTATTGAATTTGTGCTCTATTTCTTTCTTTTTTTGCTTGTTTTTTTCTGTATTATTTTTTCGTATTCGTCGGTCTCATTCCCTTGGGGTTAATTCAATATCCTGCTTTATTTACAATGTTTTTTTTCTATTCATCAAGTTCATTACTTCACATTCCAAGGAATTTTGTCTGTCAGGCACTCGTTCCTGTACTTCTTTTGCATTTTTTTCACTACTTACGTACATTGCATTCTTTAGGCCTATCTACTTATCAATTCCCTTGTTAATAAGTTTTAAAAAACATCTCACCTACATGCCTTTCACACTTTTTTGGTCTGATTATTGTTTATAACCTATGAATATGAACCTTCCTATTCGCAATTGAAAATGTCCTTCAAATTGAATTAATCGAAACAGTCACAGGCCTATCTGTTATGACGAAAAGTTTGGTTTGTGTGCCTCATTTATATATGAATATATATTAAGTCATAATGCATACGTCAATTATTTATCAATCAATTTACATTAGTTAATATTATGGTTAACTTCGTAAATCAATCAATGTACAAATATAAACATTTAAACCAGCGACCTCTACAGCCAAGACAATGAACCAACATCGCAACTAAACATTAAATAAGCACAAGCAAATAAAAAATAACATCTAAACACAACGAAATATTGAAGCCAAAACCAAAAAAACAAATATAAATACATCTAATTAACCACGCGATCTCTACATAGCCATTACTACATAAACATAACACAAAACAAAACCAAAACCATAAACAAATAAACAATAACAAATACAATCACCAAACCCAACGACCCGAACACAACCAACAATACCACAAAAACACAAACAAAAACAAAACAAAAGCACGAACAGTAACAAATACTTTAACCCAGCGGTCTCAGCCCAGCCAACACAAGCAATGCCCGAACGATATACAATGATAATGCAAATCCACGGCGCTGATACGAACACAGATACACGGAATTAAACACTAATCGCTTACCGAATTATGTTAACGATCGAACAATTATGTCGAAGGAGATTTCTGCCTTAATTAGCCGTTCTGTGCGCAAGCGTGTGTGTGTTTTGATTAAATCGCTTTGTTTTTTTTTTTCTTTATAACCATGACCTTTTCCTTTTTAATCATTTAAAATCAAATTCATCACGGTTATTGATTCGATTACGAGGGTAGGAAATCCGGAATTATAATTCGAAATGATAAATTAATTAATCTGACTGAGTTAACCTGAAGTAGAGGCTTAATTCATGAGCTTAACATTTTCTTACACCTACAAATACCTAAGGCTCGCTCCTACATCTATCTAAGCCCCGCCCATAAATATGCAGCCTCGCCCACCATTCTGGATCGCTTTATCTGTATACATTCTATCCATGCATATTCTCTACACCTTCGCATTTACATGGTGTTTGTTATTTGCTTGTAGGTAAATATTTTAAAAATATATTCAAACATTAATGGTATTGAATAATTTAATGTAATTCTATAGACCAGGTAATTATGAAACGCGTTAATTGCATCGCTTGCATTGTGTCTCATTTACACCATTTTCTACATTCAATCATAAGTCCGCATGCCACATACCCACAACATATTTCTATTCTTCCTACAACAATCCATCCACTCCAGTAACTATCCCACCCACATATACAAGTTTACGCCCATTTTTTTCTATTCTGCCTCATAAATGGGAAGGATATCCAGCCCACCTGCGCCCACTTCTATTATATATTCCGCTCGTTTTTTTTCCTCTGACGCCCATCTCAAGAGTTCATTAATTATGTGTATGGATACAAACACATAATTGTGTGTGTGTGTGTGTGTGTGTAAGTATATGTGTATTTATTTTCATACATTTATACATCTATATATCTATATATTCACATATCCAGAAATGGAGATACATACATAAAGTACATTACGCATACCTACCCTATTCCCCCTACAAGCGCCCACCACCCCTTCACCCACAGACTAACCTACGTAATACACGTACACTCCGCCCACACCTCTCTACACCCCGCCCACTACGCCCGCATACCCTGCCCACCTACTTACAAGGCCGCCCGCACTATCACTCTCTCCATCACTGTCACTGGACATCATCTTCATCATATCCCTCCCGACTGCTGTATCCAATTACATCACCTTCTTGTATCTCGTCATCTCTCCTCTTCCACGACCTCTTCTCTCATTGCTTGTCTCTAGTTACTCTCACTCTTCTTCTTTTTCTTGGTCTTCTCTCTTCTTTTCTTCTTTCCTCTCTCTCTCTCTCTCCTATCCATTCTCTGTCTCTCTGTCTGTTTGTCTCTCTACGGAGGGAGGGAGAGACAGAGAGACACAGAGAGAGAGAGAGAGAGAGAGAGAGAGAGAGAGAGAGAGAGAGAGAGAGAGAGAGAGAGAGAGAGAGAGAGAGAGAGAGAGAGAGAGAGAGAGAGAGAGAGAGAGAGGAGCCAGATGAAGAGAGAGGAGACAGAGGAGGAAGAGAAGAGGAGAGAAAGAGAGAGAGAGAGAGAGAGAGAGAGAGAGAGAGAGAGAGAGAGAGAGAGAGAGAGAGAGAGAGAGAGAGAGAGAGAGAGAGAGAGAGACAAACTCAGTCTGACAGAACCAACGCAAACAACGGCAACCAACACGGTTAATCGCTAGCGTCATCTTCGCCACAGACGGTAGATGCGCGAGGGACCATTTATCAATACTTAGCCATTGCAAAACTTAATAATCCACATCGCTCAACACCACAAAAAGGTGGCATTGCAACAAGGTACATCGGATACGGTGCAAAACCCATCCTCATATCTCATCTGCAATATTGCTCTCCCTTCTCTCTCCTCCTCTCGCTCTTTCCTCCTTCCACAAATGTCTGTAATTGCAACACACGAGCAATGATATATGCAATCGGCAGAGACAAAGGAAGAATCTCTCAACCTCTCCCCCTTCCCCTTTCTCCCCTCACCCCTCCCCCCCCCACGCGCGCGGGCGTGTTTGTGTGTGTGTGTGTGTGTGTGTGTGTGTGTGTGTGTGTGTGTGTGTGTGTGTGTGTGTGTGTGTGTGTCTGTGTGTGTGTACGCGCGTGCGCGTGCATGGGTACGCGTGCTCACACATGTGCATGCATGACAGCGTAAGTATCTGTCTATTCCTGGATTTTTGAGATCACTACCACCGACCAAGGCCGGGCGTTATTATAAGACTCAATTACAAAGTGCTTAATCACCTGCTAATTAAAAAAAGAAACACACACTCTCCTAACGTGTGATCGAAACTCGTCGAAAATTACAGGTTAGGCCCCCAGTTTCGTGAGCAGTTGCCAAACGCGTGTGTGTGCGCGCGCCTTGATCTCTCAAAATGTGCAGGACGCCATTTTTTCTCTCGTTTTATCGCACACCCGCTAATTATATGCACACTGAGAATGATGATAAAAAAGTCTCGGTTTGGTGATTTTCCTTGTCATATTCATGCCTTTCGATGCAAGAAGATGAAGGAGAAAGAAAAGACAAAATGTTTTACCATACCTTGTCACTGTTTGTTTATATGATATATCCGTGTTGTAAGCACTGATAAACGTCAGATATAATTACTTAACCTTCTGACTCGTGTACTTAGGGATGAAAGCACGTAGATTCCGACTTTTTTACCTTGCACAAGGATCTCCTTGTACAGAAGAGGAGAAGAAAAATCTCTTGAAAGATCAAAGATGCAATCCCCAAGCATGATGAATTGGGCGGGAAGTTTGAATTCGCGCGGCGGGAAAACGAACCAATCAGCAGCGTCATCTCAAGGAAACGGACCAATCAACCGGCTTCATCTCCAGGGAAACGGACCAATCAGAGGCGTCATCTTGGCAGGTTATGGCGGCCTGGTGCGCAAGCTTTGACAACCTCGAAATGTTACGCGATGGCTTGTGAACTCGACATGCCAAGAGGGCAAGGGGAGAGGGGGAAGAGGGCAAGGGGAGAGGGGGTAGAGGGCAAGGGGAGAGGGGGAAGAGGGCAAGGGGAGAGGGGGAAGAGGGCAAGGGGAGAGGGGGAAGAGGGCAAGGGGAGAGGGGGAAGAGGGCAAGGGGAGAGGGGGAAGAGGGCAAGGGGAGAGGGGGAAGAGGGCAAGGGGAGAGGGGGAAGAGGGCAAGGGGAGAGGGGGAAGAGGGCAAGGGGAGAGGGGGAAGAGGGCAAGGGGAGAGGGGGAAGAGGGCAAGGGGAGAGGGGGAAGAGGGCAAGGGGAGAGGGGGAAGAGGGCAAGGGGAGAGGGGGAAGAGGGCAAGGGGAGAGGGGGAAGAGGGCAAGGGGAGAGGGGGAAGAGGGCAAGGGGAGAGGGGGAAGAGGGCAAGGGGAGAGGGGGAAGAGGGCAAGGGGAGAGGGGGAAGAGGGCAAGGGGAGAGGGGGAAGAGGGCAAGGGGAGAGGGGGAAGAGGGCAAGGGGAGAGGGGGAAGAGGGCAAGGGGAGAGGGGGAAGAGGGCAAGGGGAGAGGGGGAAGAGGGCAAGGGGAGAGGGGGAAGAGGGCAAGGGGAGAGGGGGAAGAGGGCAAGGGGAGAGGGGGAAGAGGGCAAGGGGAGAGGGGGAAGAGGGCAAGGGGAGAGGGGGAAGAGGGCAAGGGGAGAGGGGGAAGAGGGCAAGGGGAGAGGGGGAAGAGGGCAAGGGGAGAGGGGGAAGAGGGCAAGGGGAGAGGGGGAAGAGGGCAAGGGGAGAGGGGGAAGAGGGCAAGGGGAGAGGGGGAAGAGGGCAAGGGGAGAGGGGGAAGAGGGCAAGGGGAGAGGGGGAAGAGGGCAAGGGGAGAGGGGGAAGAGGGCAAGGGGAGAGGGGGAAGAGGGCAAGGGGAGAGGGGGAAGAGGGCAAGGGGAGAGGGGGAAGAGGGCAAGGGGAGAGGGGGAAGAGGGCAAGGGGAGAGGGGGAAGAGGGCAAGGGGAGAGGGGGAAGAGGGCAAGGGGAGAGGGGGAAGAGGGCAAGGGGAGAGGGGGAAGAGGGCAAGGGGAGAGGGGGAAGAGGGCAAGGGGAGAGGGGGAAGAGGGCAAGGGGAGAGGGGGAAGAGGGCAAGGGGAGAGGGGGAAGAGGGCAAGGGGAGAGGGGGAAGAGGGCAAGGGGAGAGGGGGAAGAGGGCAAGGGGAGAGGGGGAAGAGGGCAAGGGGAGAGGGGGAAGAGGGCAAGGGGAGAGGGGGAAGAGGGCAAGGGGAGAGGGGGAAGAGGGCAAGGGGAGAGGGGGAAGAGGGCAAGGGGAGAGGGGGAAGAGGGCAAGGGGAGAGGGGGAAGGGGGGGTGGGGAGAGGGGGAAGGGGGCAAGGGGAGAGGGGGAAGAGGGCAAGGGGAGAGGGGGAAGAGGGCAAGGGGAGAGGGGGAAGAGGGCAAGGGGAGAGGGGGAAGAGGGCAAGGGGAGAGGGGGAAGAGGGCAAGGGGAGAGGGGGAAGAGGGCAAGGGGAGAGGGGGAAGAGGGCAAGGGGAGAGGGGGAAGAGGGCAAGGGGAGAGGGGGAAGAGGGCAAGGGGAGAGGGGGAAGAGGGCAAGGGGAGAGGGGGAAGAGGGCAAGGGGAGAGGGGGAAGAGGGCAAGGGGAGAGGGGGAAGAGGGCAAGGGGAGAGGGGGAAGAGGGCAAGGGGAGAGGGGGAAGAGGGCAAGGGGAGAGGGGGAAGAGGGCAAGGGGAGAGGGGGAAGAGGGCAAGGGGAGAGGGGGAAGAGGGCAAGGGGAGAGGGGGAAGAGGGCAAGGGGAGAGGGGGAAGAGGGCAAGGGGAGAGGGGGAAGAGGGCAAGGGGAGAGGGGGAAGAGGGCAAGGGGAGAGGGGGAAGAGGGCAAGGGGAGAGGGGGAAGAGGGCAAGGGGAGAGGGGGAAGAGGGCAAGGGGAGAGGGGGAAGAGGGCAAGGGGAGAGGGGGAAGAGGGCAAGGGGAGAGGGGGAAGAGGGGAAGGGAAGGAGGGGGAAGAGGGAAAGGGAAGGAGGGGGAAGAGGGCAAGGGAAGGAGGGAGAAGAGGGCAAGGGAAGGAGGGGGAAGAGGGAAAGGGAAGGAGGGGGAGGAGGGCAGGGGGAGAGGGGGAAGGAGGTGAGGGCAAGGGGAGAGGGGGAAGAGGGCAAGGGGAAGAGGGAGGAGGGCAAGGGGGAGGGGGAAGAGGGAGGAGGGCAAGGGGGAGGGGGAAGAGGGCAAGGGGAGAGGGGGAAGAGGGCAAGGGGAGAGGGGAAAGAGGGCAAGGGGAGGGGGGGAAGAGGGCAAGGGGGGAGGGGGAAGAGGGCAAGGGGAGAGGGGGAAGAGGGCAAGGGGAGAGGGGAAAGGGGGCAAGGGGAGAGGGGGAAGAGGGCAAGGGGAGAAGGGGAAGAGGGATATGTTATCACAAGAACTGGTTTCGTGATCTGGCGAGAGGCGCCCTCTCTTCGCAGCTGATCTGTTCTCTCTCTCTCTCTCTCTCTCTCTCTCTCTCTCTCTCTCTCTCTCTCTCTCTCTCTCTCTCTCTCATACTCGGTCTGTCTGTATATCTGCTACTCTTCTCTTTGTTTTATGTCTGTCTGTCTGTCTGTCACCCTCCGCGTTCCATCTGCTGCACAATGGCTACCCTCGAACCCCTTCCTCCGTTTGTTTTCCACTTTTCTCACCTTATAAAACAAGGCAGGTAGGGGAACAATCGACCATAATCAAGATTCCTCGCGGTGGCTAAAAATACACATAATCATACCGAGAAACCTTTCCAGGTCTTGCTGGAAATAATCAAATACAAAAGGAGACGAAGAAACCAGGCAAGACACCCCAAATAGTAACCCCGAAGAAAACGCGAAACGAAAAAAAAAGATGAAGAGCCAAGAGCGCAGATCGCTTATTTACACACGCTCAGCGGGACGGGCGTAGCGAATCGCTGCTCAAACATTGCCAACAACCCGCCAACTACCGCGCACCGCCGCTACCGCCGCCAGCACGCATGCGCCGTTCTGTGTGACTTTATAAGCTATTATTTGCTGCTCTTGGAAGGCCTGATGACGACGGCATTTTAACCGCGGGACGTACATGGGACAGACCGAGTTCCTCTTACACTTACGTGTCCAAAACCAGTTTCTGCATAAATGGCAATATGTACATAAAAAAGAGCAAAAAGAAAAGAAAAAGAAGAATAAGAATAATAAGAAAAAAACACTGCACCTTGGCAGTACTTCTCCTCACTCTCCCCCCTCCCCCCCTCACACGAGCCGTAATCACAGTGATTATTCCGCGGAAAACATACACACACGTCTGGAGACAAAAGAGAAAACGACCCTCTAAGAACAGGGTGATAAGCTATCAGGCATGGAGGCATATCACAAGGCATGGGATGGTGGTCGGACGATCTGGGTGATAAAAGGCAGACTCGGAATTATAATGCCCGCAGTTATCAAGACCTATCACGCCACACCAAACCGAATAACTCATCTTTATGGACTGAGGCTCGAGCAAAAGGATGGAGGAGGAGGAGGATAAGGACGAGGGGGAAGAGGGGAAGGGGTGGAGGAGGATTAGAACGAGAGGGAAGAAGGGGTTGGAGGAAGAGTGAGGGAGAGAGAGGAGGGGGAAGAAGAAGAGGAGGGAGGGGGGGGGAGAAGAGAAGAGGGAGAGGAAGAGAGGAGGAGAAAGAGGGCAAGGGGAGAGGGGGAAGAGGGCAAGGGGAGAGGGGGAAGAGGGAGAAGATGAAGAGGACAAGGAGGAGGGGAGAGGGAGAGAGAGGAGGGGAAAGAGGGAGAAGGGGAGGGAGGCGGAGGGAAGAGGATAAGGATAAGAGGAGAGTGAGGAAGAGGATAAGGAGGAGGGGATGGCGGGTGGAAGAGGAGGGAAATGAGGAGGAGGAAAGGAGGAAGAAGGGGCGATAAGGATAAGGAAGGAAAAAAAAAAAGAAAAAACAGCAAAAACAAGAAGAGGAGGAGGAGGAACAGGAAAAGAGGCATATGATAAAAAAGGACCAAAAAATAAAAATACATCAAAAAAAGGTTATAAGCGTAAGCGGAAATGACAAAGAACCAGATAAAAACAAAGAAGGGCATAAAAAGGAGGGGGGCGGGGAGAGAGATAAAGAATAAGGATAGAAAAAGGGCAGACCCCCCCCCCCCAAGATAAGCCCCTCTGGTGGATTCTCGCCAATTTCTCACAAGTGCAACTCTCCGTGAAGGAACTCTTATCACGCCACTTCCTATGACGATCACTCCTCGAATCGAATTTACGGCGCAAGCACACACGCTCGAAATGTCTGTCTGTCTGTCTGTCTAATTGTCTGCGCGTGTGTCTCTGTGTGTCTGTGTGTTTGTGTGTAAGGTGCGGATTAAGCTGTGGAATGGTACATTAAGTAGGATTATCAAATGGGATAATTTTTGTCTTTTTTATCCCCCTTGTTGATGTATCTGTCTGTCTGTGTGTCTGTCTGTTTATTTACTTATTCATTTATCTTTGTTTGTTTGTATATTTATTTATTTGTCTGTTCCTCTCTCTCTCTCTCTCTCTCTCTCTCTCTCTCTCTCTCTCTCTCTCTCTCTCTCTCTCTCTCTCTCTCTCTCTCTCCCTCTCTCCCTCTCTCTCTCCCTCCCTCTCCCTCTCCCTCCCTCTCTCTACAAAATGTTGTTTCTCGATTTCTTGAAAGTCGAAAGGGAAATGCGTCGATAAGGTCTAAAACAGCATCCGGTGAACGGCGATAATGATCTTTATTCGCTCTGAGGGAAGTAAATTATGACGGTGTACTAATAATAGCTACGATATGAACTTTATAATTAGGATAATAAGCGGAAATATAAGCAATAAATTGCGCTTATAATATACTTTTTTATGTCATCAAAGCATAATTATTCAATTATTCTGATTGACTTACGAGAAATAATAAAACAATAAACTTAATGATAAGACTATACGCTATAACACTACTACTACTACTACTACTACTACCATTACTACTACTAGAACTTCTACAACTATTAATACTAGAACTTCTACTAACTAAGAGGAGGAGGAGTTTCAAATAACTTTAATACTAATATGACAAACACTTGTAATTTACGTTGACCTGCAATTGCATTGGTAAAACGCGCGAGATTCCAGGCTTAAAAGATTTATATCAACTTTATAACGGGTATATTACTGGCGGTTTCTACTAGAGACAATGATGTATTTGTGTTCTAGATGTCTAAAATATTTTTTTCTCATCTGTGTTCATTAGTATCCGAATTAAAGCCTAAGACATGTATGTATGTATGTATGTATGTATGTATGTATATGTATATATATATATATAAATATATATATATATATATATATATATATATATATATATATATATATATACACACACACACATATTTGTGTGTGTGTATATATGATATATAATATATATATATATATATTTGTGTATTATATATATATATATATATTATATATATATATATATATATTATATATATATATATATATATATATATATTAATATATATATATATATATATAATTTATATACATAATATATACATATATATGTATACATATACATATATATATATATATATATATATATATATATATATATAATATATATATATATAGAAGAGAGAGAGAGAGGGAGGGAAGGGGGGAAGGGGGGATGGATGGATGGAGGATGGAGACTGACAGATGGAGAGAGGAGAGGGATGGAGGAGGGAGAGAGAGAGAGAGAGAGAGAGAGAGAGAGAGAGAAAGAGAGGAGAAAGAGGGAGAGAAAGAGAGAGGAGAGAGAGAGAGAAAAAGAGAGACAGAGAAGGGAAGGGAGGAGAGAGAAAGGGAGAGGAGAGAGGGGAGAGGGAAAGAGAGAGAGAAAGAGAGAGGAGAGAGAGAGAGTGAGAGAGAGAGAGAGAGAGAGAGAGAGAGAGAGAGAGAGAGAGAGAGAGAGAGAGAGAGAGAGAGAGAGAGAGAGAGAGAGCATAAAGCGAGCGAAAGAAAATTATTAAAATAACTAAACACCGAACCAATGAAAACCCCGAAAGCATGGAAAGCGTGAGTGAAGAAGAAACAGAAAAAGAAAGAAGTAGAAGAAGAAGAAGAAGAATGGTAATCATTATGATGACAATAAAAATAACCACAAATAATCATAAACCTAAGAATAAGAATCAAGAAAGCAGAAGAAGAACAAGAACAAGAACAAGAACAACACGAAGAAGCAGCTCTAAGGAATAATATTCAATCCCGCACTGGGCTCGCATCCCTCGCATCCCACCGCCACCCGCCGCGCCTCGCCGGGATACCTTCCTACGCGGAGTTGAAGTCTCGGTGCATCTGCCACGCTACGATCTCGGACCCGCGGCCGGATTGACGTATAATACAGGCGCTCGCTGGCGTCGCCCTTCGCTCTGTTTGGATTGCTGGTGATTAAGGGGGGAGGGGGAGGTAGGGGGGAGAGGGGATGGGGAGGGCGGGAAGAGGGGAGGGGGAGAGCGGGAAGAGGGGATGGGAATAGGGGACGGGGAGGGCGGGAAGAGGGGATGGGAGGGGGAAAGGGAGGGTGGTGGGGGGACTGGGGGATTGGGAGGGAGGGAGGGGGACTGGAGGAGGTGGGTGGAGGGCAGAGTGGGGATTTGAGTGAGATGGGATGGAGTGGAAGGGATGAGAAGTGTAGGAATGGGCAAAAGGTGGAGAGGGGTGAAGAGAGAAGGAGAGGGAGATGGGGGGAGTAAGTGTAGGGGGAAGTATGGTGAGGAAGGAGGGAGGGAAGAAGGGGAAGGCTAGGGGTGGGGGAAGGAGGGGAAGGCTAGGGGATAGGGGAAGGAGGGGAAGGCTAGGGGGTGGGGGAAGGAGAGGTAGGGAAGGAAGGGAAGGGAAAGAGGGGGATAGGGAGGTATAGTCGAGAAAGAAATGGGGAGAGGAGGGAAGGAGGAGGAAAGAGAGAAATGGGGGAGGGTTAGAAGGGAGGGAGAGAGGCTAGGAATGGGGAGAGGGAGAAGGGAAGAGGGGAAAAAAAGAGAAAGAAGTGAGGAGGGGGAGGAAGAACAAAAGATAGGGACGTCAGCCAGTGCGTGTTCAACCGGGAACACAATATGATCTGATGGATCTCCATTACGAAAATGAATCCAATTTCATTTTTTGGTGAGGAGAGGCTATCATCATCATCATCATCATGTTTCTATTTGTTTCTTTCTTCTTCTTATCCCCCCCTCCCCCCTCTTCACTTTTTTTTTCAAAGAGTATTTAAGGACTTTGAGATGACCTGACAAGCGGCAGTAGTGTTAGAAGGATATCACATGTATCCTGACTGACGTTTGAATGTATCTAATTCTCAAAAATCAAATCGAAAGATGACAGCTGGTTTACGAGTCGAAGGAGATTCTCTCGTGGAATCGACCTTATCTCGTTTTTTATCATTATTATAATTTTTTTTTTTTCATTATTGTCTTTTTTCTTTCTTAATTCTCTTGTGGAATTGACCTTATCTCGGTTTTTATCATTATTTTTTTTTATTATTTTGTTTTTGTCATTTATTTGGTTTTATCTTTTCTTTCACTATTGTTGTTTTAAATTATTAATTTTTGTTATCCTTTTCTTCAAGTTATCTTACTTTGTTTTTTTCTGTTTGTTTTCTATTCTTTATATAATTTCTTTTCTTTTTCTGTTTTCATTTCCTCATCATTTGCCTTTTTTTCGTCTTACGGTGAGTGAAGTTTAGAATAAACACTAATCTAAATTATTTTGATAATGATACACATGCGGGTGAACATGATGTGCAGGCTATTAATGCATGAAGTCTGATAAATCTAAACATGACAAGTCTTGAGAGGAAAAGAAAATGATGATGATGATAGTTATAACCTTGCAAGTTATAATAGTAGTAGTAGTAGTAGGACTACTACTACTACTACTACTACTAGTAGTAGTAGTAGTAGTTGTGGTAATACAATACTACTACTACTAATAATAATAATAACAGTAATGACAATATAAACAACAATAACAATAACTATAAAAGTAGTGATAAATAAGCAACAAGAATAATCATAATCACAATCACCACAAAATCAATAATAATAGTAATAACACCAAAAACAACAAAAAATGACATCATAAAAACTACAACAAAAAATCACCTATACAATAAATAAAAATATAAGAAAAAAAAAACACAATACAGTAAACATACGTGTGTAACATCTTCTGCCATTGTATCAACATTAAAAAAATACGTCTCTAATTCAGCCTAAGCATGACAACCTGCGAACGTCATGCACAGCTCCTGGGGACGTCCTTAGTCAGGCAGAGGAGATCCAAAGGCCATCATTTGGAAACATCGGTTGTTAGTCTGGTTCTTCGCCATTCACGACACTAACCAATGCGAGGAGTGACACAAACAGAGGGATTTTATCTGGAGGAATTTGTTCTTTTACTCTCGCCCCCCCCCACCCCCCTCAACCTCTGCCAATTTTCATGCTGATATCCTTCTCTCTCTCCCTCCCTCCCTCCCTCCCCCTTCTCCCTCTCTCTGAGTCTTTTTCTCTTTCTCTGTCTGTCTGTCTGTCTGTCTCTCCAGCAAATTTCTTCCCCTCCCTGTACCCTTCCCCCTTCACCCTCGTATCCCCCTTATCCCTCCTTCTTGTTTGTCACCTCTGTTTCTTTTCCATTTCCTCCTAATTCCTTTAATCTATATCTACCCTCACCCTTCATACCTCATCATATCGCTCTCCCCTTTTCCTATAATTTTTTACCCCTTCCCCTTTCCCCCTTCCATCTCTTCTCACTCCCCTCCCCTTCCTCCTCTACCTTCTCTGTACCTCTCCCCCCTCCCCTTCACTCACTCACTCCCCTCCATAACCCCCCCCCCCCCTTTGCAACAACCCCGGAGGCCCCTCAAGGTGAAAGCCCAACTTGTTAAGCAAAGACAGCCTGACAGCCACGAAATGTTTTTCTGGGCTCTTGTCTTGAGTATCTTTACGACCGGCATTTGGCAACTTTGCGAGGTGAATATTGGAAATTACCAGCGGTCATAAACCAATAATCTGCCGATGGATCGTCTGCCCGAGCCCTGGCCCTTGCAATGGCCTTAGCACTAGCCCTAGCAATGGCCATGGCCCTACCCTTGACTGACCGACTCTTCTCCAAAAACTAAAAGAAAATTCCTCGAGATTTTTGAAATTCAAGGATGGACGAGTGAGGAGGGGAGGGGAAGGGAGGGTAGGGGAGGGGAGGGAGGAGGGCTGAGAAGAAGAGAGGAGGGGTGAGGGAATGAGGGAGGAGGAGAGGGGGTAGGGAAGGATGGTAGTGGAGGAGGGAAGAAGAGTAGGGAGGGTAGGGAGGATAGGGAGGGTGGGGAGGGTAGGGAGGCAGGGAAGGAGGGACGGGGGAGGGTTTGGTCTTCTCGTTTCAGAGTATCGACAATCACTCATCTTGCCGCAGGTGTTGCATGCAAGATGAGGCGCCAGAAGAGGGGTTTTGAGGTACGAGATGGAGGTAGCGGCGGCGGTAGTGGGAGGGCGGAGGAGAGAGGGAAGGGTGTAGGGGGGCGTGAGGGACAGTAGGGGTGAGAGGGAAGGGGTAGGTAGTACGGGAGAAATAGCAGGGGCAGAGAAAGGGATGGGGATGGGGATAGGGGACGGGTGATGGGAAGGGGATTAAGGGTGGAGAAGGGGGGAAGGGGAGGAGATGAAGGATAGAGGAGAAGCAGAAAGAATGATGTACGGGCTCTGGCTGAGGTAGACGGTAGGGTCTCTCAGCTGATAGCCTCTCCGATTGCTAATCTATTAAACCCTCGAGTGGCTATGAGGCGCCAACGTTACTTAAGACCGCGTCCATGTCTCTCTAACCCCCGGCGACGTCTATCCACCCCCGCCTACTTTCAACCTCCTCTAAGCCACCGTCTATACATAACGGTTATCTTCCTCTTCCTCTTCCTGTTACTCCCACTTTTTTTCTTCTTTCTTTCACGACGAAACAAAGTATCTGCCGGAGGAGCGCAGCGAACGAGGCCCCTAAAACAAACCACAACGGGAAAAATCGCCCCGCCGTTGATAATTACGAAGTGTCTTAAAAAAGCCATCAGATTACGGCCGATTGGGGGGGGGGGGGTTAGGAAAGGGGGATAGTGTCAGAGAGAGACCTCCCCTACCCCCACCTCACCCCACCCCCCTCCATACCCCTAACGCCAACGCCGCCGTCAGCTGCAGCGAGCCAAGTACAAAACCCGAAGCCCAAAAGCAGAAGACAATCAGGATTTAGTAGCCATTAGCTGCCAGGTACACCCATAATCAAATCACAGTGATAACCACTACCTTACGCCCCTCCTTTGGCATACCTGTTATTTTCACTCTAGTTGGCGAAACGAGAGAGAGTGAGCGAGTGGGAGAGAGGGAGAGGGAGAAAGAAGGAGAGGAGGGAGGGAGTGAGGGAGTAAGAGATAGAGAGTGAGAGAGTGATATATATATATATATATATATATATATATATATGTATATAAATATATATATATATATATATATATATCTATATATATATATTTATATAGAGAGAGAGAGAGTGAGAGAGAGTGAGAGAGAGAGAGATAGAGACATATATATACATATACATACATATATTTATATATATATATATATATATATATATATATATATATATATATAAAAACACTACATATACATATTACACACACACACACACACATATATATATATATATACATACATATATATATATATATATATATATATATATATATATATATATATAGAGAGAGAGAGAGAGAGAGAGAGAGAGAGAGAGAGAAAGAGAGAGAGAGAGAGAGAGAGAGAGAGAGAAAGAGAGAGAGAGAGAGTAAGAGCGAGCGAGAGAAAGATAGAAAGTGGCGCGCACAAATCAAATAACGGAAGCGCAACAAGAAAGACCTAAGGACTCGAGAAAGAGGAAGAAGAGAAAAATCAGTATGAGGAAGAAGAGGAAGAAGAGGAAGAAGAGGAAGAAGAAGATGAGAGGAGGAGCGAGAGAGAGAGCGAGTGATACGCCGACGAGCATTATACAGGGGAACCAATCAAGATAGGTATAAACTGTATTTACGACAATGCCGATAAGGCACTTTGTATTTATGGCGTTTATCAAGGGCGCGATCACGAAGTCAGGCGGCCGCTGCTACTGAGGGAGCCCCCCCACCCCACCCCCCCTTCCCCTCTCCCTCCCCTCACCCCGCCCACTCCGCTCTCTCGCCCCTCCCCCTCGACGCCCTTCGTCCCCGCCCACTTGCATGCTCGCTTCAACTACCGCGAGTCCTACTTTCCATTGTTTCTCGTCCTCTCGAGGCTACTACTGGCCTCTTCGTCGAGACTTCGCTTCCTCGATCAGTCAACGTTCAGATCCCGAGCAATCCTACAAGGCTCGTCTCTTCTTGCCTTCTTATACTTTAATATTATTCTTTTTTTATAATTATTTTCTTTTTCTTCTTTTCTTTTCTTTTCTACTTCTTCTCTCTTCCGCCTCCTCCACCACCAACAAAACCAAAACCAAAACTACCACCACCGCAACCTCCATCTCTAAAACCCCCATCACCACCTTTTCTACCTCCACCTCCAACTTCCTCCAGCACCATCACCTCCTCCTCCTCCTCCTCCACACCACCTCCATCGTCTCCATGACAACCTTTCTAGAGCCACCTCATCTTCTCTTCATCTCTTCTACCATCTTTCTTTTAACACCCTTTGTCCATTCCCACAAAACGTAAATATCAGATCTCGAACACCGTCTAAAAAATGCCTCTTTTCTACTTTCTTTCCCTCCTCCTTCTCTCCCCCTTCCCTTCCTTCCACCCTCCTCTAATAATCTCCCTTACTCCTACTAATCTTTGTCCCTCCTATTTCTTCTACTCCTCTCCTTATCTCTCTCTCTCTCTCTCTCTCTCTCTCTCTCTCTCGTCCTCCCTTCTTCCCTCTTCTCTCATTCTCCCTTCTTCTCTTTCATCCCCCTCTTTTCCTCCCTTCTCACTCTCTCCACATCTCTTTCATTCTTTCTTCCTTCCTCCCTTCTCACTCTCTCCACATCTCTTTCATTCTTTCTTCCTTCTCTTCCTTCCTCCCTCCCTACCTTTCCTGTCCCTCTATACTTCTCCCTCTCTCCTCAACCCTTCCTCCATTCTGTCTCTCCCCTAACCTGAATCGGTCCTTTACATATACCTTATCTCCCCATCTCCCCATCTCCCTTAGCCTTCCCCACTCCCCCATTCCACAGCTCACCCCATGGCCCTTTTCCATCTTCCCTACCTCCCCCCCTCCTCTCTCTCTCTCTCTCTCTCTCTCTCTCTCTCTCTCTCTCTCTCTCTCTCTCTCTCTCTCTCTCTCTCTCTCCCTCCCTCCCTCCCATCCCACTCTCCTCTCCCCTTCCATACCACCCTCTCACCCACCCACTCTCCCCTCCACCCCCTTCCCTCCCCCTCCCCCTCCCCCTCCCCCTAGCCTCCTGATGGACAAACGTTTCTCACACATGTACCCAAACCTCTTAGCGCTTCTTAGTTCCCCTTATCTCTCTTATCTTCTCTTGGAAAAAAAATCTCTCCGGACTCTGGATACTATGCTCGAGGGGTGGGGTGGGGTGGGAGTGGGGGGAGAGTGGGGGGGAGGAGGAGAGTCGGGGGGTATGGGGTGGGATGGGTTAGGGGGTTATTTGAGTGTGTGTGTGTGTGTGTGTGTGTGTGTGTGTGTGTGTGCGCGTGTAACAACAACAACAACAACAATGTTAACCCTTCACCTAATAGAACCCCAAGAGAAGGTATTTCAAATATATTCCTTTTCTTTTATTTTCTCTCGTAAAAGCGAACTAATGATTTTTTTCTTTTCGTCGATACACTATACTTTACTGACAAAAACGACGTAAAGTAGGCAACCGATGCAAACAGACACGTATCTCCTGTTGCAATAAAACAACGGCACTACGAAACAGATGCAATACTGTGCAATATCAACAACATTTAAAATAAAGAATAATAGATATGTTTGAATGGGCTATATGCAATGGTTGTGGATTCCTATTTGCAAAACATCAATGACTGAAAAAATAAAAATGATAGAAAATCATAAATTGATCTATTATTATACTGTAAAGCTTAGGCTTACAGCCTAAACGGTAAGCCTATGCATTTTTCAGGCGCCCAAAAGACAAAAAATACACACTTTACTGATTCGAAAGATAAATACACAAACCGTAAAAAGAAAACAAAACAAAACGAACGAAAACAGATCCGTTATCTCCGTCATAAATGACGTCATTCTTTAAAAAAAATGCAATGACCTTCCGCCCTTTGCAATTTCACAAACACCTGAAGTAAGACGGACGCGTCTATAATGGTTTTGCAACGCCTTGCAATTCCCGTTGAAGTGACAACACTCCCACTTCCCCTAATGATGATCGATCTTTTCTGTTCTCCTTCTCCTTCTTCTTCTTCTCCTCCTCTTCTCTTCTCCTTCTTCTTGTTCTTCTCCTCCTTCTCCTTCTCCTTCTCCTTCTCCTTCTCCTTCTCCTTCTCCTCCTCCTCCTCCTCCTCCTCCTCCTCCTCCTCCTTCTTCTTCATCTTCTTGTTCGTCTCCTTCTCCTTCTCTTTCTTCTTCTACTTTTTCTTCCTCTCCTTCCCTCTTCCCCTGTACGTTCTTCTTCTTCTTTTCTTACGTCCTCTCCTCCCCTCCCCTACCCTCCCCTTCTGCATCTCTTCCCCCCCCCCCGTCCCCTCCTTCCCTTCCGCCATTTTATCCAATAAATCTCTTACTTTTATACACAAGTTATTATGATAATTATTGTTGTGCTGCGCAAGACCTGTTTATGTTCCGTGGGGGAGGGGGGAGAAGGGGGGAATAGAGAAGTGGAGGGTAAGGGGGGAGGATTAAGACGGAAGACAGCTGAGAAGAGAGAGAGAGAGAGAGAGAGAGAGAGAGAGAGAGAGAGAGAGAGAGAGAGAGAGAGAGAGAGAGAGAGAGAGAGAGAGAGAGAGAGAACAGAAAAGAAGAGAGACGAATAGATTGAGCAAAAAGAAAAATCCCTCATCCTCAAAAAAACGAAAGGAAAGAAAAAGAAAAGAAAAAAGAAAATGGAGAAAAATAGAAACAATAAAAAAGACGAGAGAGGATAGGCGATCATAAGCAAAGCAAAGGGAAGTGAAGGGAAGGGAAGGGAAGGGAAGGGAAGGGAAGGAAAGGAAAACAAAACAAAGCAAAGCAAGCAAGCCTTCGAGGAAGCAGAGCGACGCCGAGAATACATTACGTGTTTCTTTCCCTCCCCCCCTCCCCCTCCCTCCCTCTCTCTCTCTCCCTCCCCCTCCCCCCACCCCTTCACCAACGCCGTTCGTTACCGACTCCATTACTCCGCCGCCGTTCATTCTGGCTTTTCGATACGACGACCTCATCCGTTACGGCCGACGACGACAAGCGGCGGGCGAACGAGGCCTCTCGGACGACACGGAAGGAAGGAGGTCGTGTCGCGAGGCCAGGGCGCTCGACTCTACGGCAGGTCGTCCGTCGTCGCCGTCGTTTTTTTTTTTTTTTTTTTTTTTTTTTTTTTTTTTTTTTTTTTTTTTTTTTTTTTTTTCTTTTTTATTTTTTTTTAAGGGGGGGGGGAATCCTTGCTATGGTAGGATGTGGGAGATGGAGGAGGGATGTGGGAGAGAATGTGGCATATGAGAGGAAAAAAAAG
>NW_028234407.1:29262048-29267048 GCF_977035675.1 Penaeus japonicus | reverse complement strand
TGCTATTGTTATTGTTATTTTGTAGGTATGGCTATCGCGAAATTGTTGGTATCAATATCTTAAAATTAGCTTTATTCATCCTGACAGGTGTAATCCTAAGATAACGCCTAAGAGCCAAAACAAAATGGCGGAACCAGCACCTCCCTTTCCCATCTCCCTTCCTTCTCCCCTTCACTCTTCCTCCCTCTCTCGTCCCTTCAAAACAAACCCCTCCCCCCTTATCCAAACCTCCCAACCCACCCCGCAAAACAACCAAACCAAACAAAAAAAAAAAAACAAAAAACAACGAAGACACCAAAAAAACAAAATAACAAAACAAAACAAAACAGAAAACAGTGTTTCGTCGCGGCGACAGCAAGTTTGTGCCATGTTTAGTCCAAGCAAGATTTACTGTAAATTGAGAGTGAGTAGGCCATTGTAACCGATGATCACAATGGGCTTCTGATAAATATCTCGGCCTTTGAGTGGCCAGTCAAGTTCTTACAATGCAGTCCGAGAAAGAACAAGGTTTGAATACTATGCACACTCATACACTGATCCTAGATACTCGGGCCAAGGTGGAGGGAATGTAGCGAATGCGGACGACGGGGATCGCAAGCTCCTGGGTGAGGGGGAGGGAGGAGGAGGATGGGGTTGGGGTGGGGTGGGGGTTGGGTGAGGGGGAAGGAGGATGGGGTTGGGATGAGGGTGGGGTTGGGGATGAGGGTGGGGAGAGGATGGGGGCGAGGGGGAGGGGATAGCTTTTTGTGGTGGGGAGGTGAGGGAGGAAAAAGGGGGGGGAAAGGAGGAGAGGAAGAGAAATGTAGGGAGAAGAAAAAAAAAAAAATGGGAGAAAGCGATAAAGAATAAAAGGAGAGGGAGAGAGGGATATACAAATGAGAGAAAAAATGTCCCTCACAAACACGAGAAAGAGAAAGTATATAATTACCAAGATGAACTCCGTTTCCCTTCCCATTTTTCTAATCCTCCTCCTTCTCTTCCTTCTTCTTCTTTTTCTTTTTCTTTTTCTTTTTATTCTTCTTCTCCTCCTCCTTCTCTTCCTTCTCCTTTTTCTTCTCCTTCTCCTTCTTCTTTTCCTCCTCCTCCTCCTCCTCCTCCTCCTCCTCCTCCTCCTTCTTCTTCTCCTTCTTCTTCTTCTTCTTCTTCTTCTTCTTCTTCTTCTTCTTCTTCTTCTTCTTCTTCTTCTTCTTCTTCTTCTCCTCCTCTTCCTTCATCCCTCCAGTTCTCTTTCTCTTTCCCTCCGTCTCTTCCTTTCCCTCTCCCCCAACTCCCAAACCCCCTAACCCCCTCCCCTCCCTCCCTTCCTCCCTCCCCCCCACCCCTCCCCCTCTAACTCAACCGGTAAGCATTTATGTGGCACTTCGTTAATTACTCCTGATACGTAATTTCCATAATTACTAGCTGGTAATGAGACAGAATAACAGGTAGCCACTCGGCGGAATAGTAATAGCAGGCTAGGTAGCAGGGTGTTAGCAGATAGGAGATTGGACGGCGCGCAAATTTATAGCAGAGTCAATGGTCTGCTTGCACCTCCGCCGACCGTCTTGGGTGGCGCGACGGGCTGTGCTTGTATCGCTGCTTTGATTGACCTCTGACCTTCCTCGGCCCTTGCTTTGACCGCCTGTCACATTGAATGGGTGTCTTTCGCTCGCCTTATGCGCGCGCGCGTGTGTGTGTGTGTTTCTCTCTCTCTCTCTCTCTGTCTCGTGTCTTCCAACTCTTTCTCTTCTTTCTGTCTCATTCTCTGTCTGTCCGTCTTTCGGGAAAACCTGCTGTCGTAAATACGCAAGCTGGCATAAGTGCATACACAAATACAAACACAAACGCAAAAACACATACACACACAAACATAAATACACATAAGCACACACACTCGTACACGAAAAATGCACTACACTATAATTCAGTCTTATCATTGATTTGATCCCGAGGCTCGTAAAGTAAAATGAGCAAAACTGGGCAGTGATAAAGAGAACAGAAGAAGAAGAAGGAGGAGTAAGAAAAGGCAATGGAGAATAAGAATAAGAATAATGATAAAAGGAGAGGAGAGAGAGAAAGAGAAAGAGAGAGTTAACATTCTTCATCGTGTAAAACACACGCACATTAATCTGAACAAAATTAATAGACGTACATATCCACATATCTTGTCCTTCATCATTTTGAGAACGGACGAAAGAAAGAGAAAGAGAGAACGAACGAAAAAGGAAAAGAGAGAGAGAGGGAGATTGAGAAAGAAAGAGAGAACGAACGAGAAAGGAGAAGAGAGAGAGAGAGAGAGAGAGAGAGAGAGAGAGAGAGAGAGAGAGAGAGAGAGAGAGAGAGAGAGAGAGAGAGAGAGAGAGAGAGAGAGAGAGAGAGAGAGAGAGAGAGAGAGAGAGAGAGAGTGGTCAGAGAGAGAGAGAGAGAGTGGCCAGAGAGAGAGAGAGAGAGTGGCCAGAGAGAGAGAGAGAGAGAGAGAGAGAGAGAGAGAGAGAGAGAGAGAGAGAGAGAGAGAGAGAGAGAGAGAGAGAGAGAGAGAGAGAGAGAGAGAGAGAGAGCGGGGCGCAAACCATATTTGTTCTTACGTATGAGGAGTCATTACAGATTCAGTTTCGATTACTCGACGATGATTCTTCGGATGCGGTCGGAGGGGGAGGGGGAGGGGGGGAGAGCAGGAGGAGGAAGAAGAAGAGGAAGGTGGAGGAGAAGAAAGGGAAGGAGAAGGAGGAGGAGGGGAAGGCGGAGGAGGAGGATGAGGAGGGGAAGGAAAAAGAAGAAGAGGAGGAGAAGGTGGAGGACGAGGGTGAGGAGGAGGAGGAGGAAGAAAAAAAAAATGTATATATATTATATATACTGACAAGGGAATAAGATGAGAGCCAAAGGAGGAAAGAAGAAGAAAAAAATGTGTATATATATATATATATAAATATATATATATATATATATATATATATATATATATATATATATATATATATATATATATAGAGAGAGAGAGAGAGAGAGAGAGAGAGAGAGAGAGAGAGAGAGAGAGAGAGAGAGAGAGAAAGAGATAAGAGAGGAAGGAACAAGCTGTGCGGTAGGGATGAAACGGGAATAATAAAAAGGAATATATATGTCGTCTTTTTATGTGTGTCCGTGACTCTGTGCACTTGTTCATGCATGTGTGTATGTGCACAATGACATGCACGAACTCCACAGCATAAGGCACACACGCATGTAACTGTCCAGAATACATGTGTGTGCTGTGAGCGTCTTGGAAATATTTCTGTCTACAAGTGCACACACACCGACACACCGACACACCGACACACACACACACACACACACACACACACACACACACACCGACACACACACACACACACACACACACACACACACACACACACACACACACACACACACACACACACACACACACACCGACACACACACACACACACACACCGACACCGACACACACACACACACACACACACACACACACACACACACACACACACACACACACACACACACACACACACACACACACACACAACCCCCCACCCCCCTCCATTTACACACGAACCTCTCCCTCCCCCCCCCACCTCCACCCCCACCCCACCCCTTACCGAGCTCGCCAAAGCAAATCCGGGCAACGTGCGTGCACACGGTCGCGTTCGTGAAGAGGAAATGCTGCGTGGCTATGCAAGGTTCGTAAAGACGTGAAAGGAAGCCCATAAAAAAGCGAGATATAAAAGAATAAAGGTGATATGTTTGAACCGGGAGGGAAAGAAACGCCTCGATGGACAGAAGAAGGGAAGGAAAAGAGAGGGAGAGAAGGAGAGGGAGCGAAAGAGAGAAAGGGAAGGAGGAAGAGGGAAACGGAGAAGGAAAAGGAGAAGGAGAAGAGGGAGAAGGAGAAGGATAAGAGGGAAAGGGAGAAGGAGCGAAAGAGAGAAAGGGAGGAGGGAGAGAGAATGAGAGAAAAGGGAGAAGGAGGATTAGAAGAGAGAGGGGGCGAGAGGGGAGTAAATGACGGGAATGAAGACGAACTGGGAGAAGGGGAAAGAAGAAGAGGAGGAAGAAGAAAAAGAAAGATGATAGAGGAGAGAGGGAGAGAGATGGTAAAAGAGAGAGAGAGATACGTGAATGAGAAAAGTAAAGAAAGGAAAATAAGTACCAAAAAAAGGGAATACAGATAAAAAAGAGGATATTGCTAACGGTGTAATACGAATTCCTACATTTGGTTTGTGATGGAGAGTGGGGAGGGGGGGGGGTGAGTAAAGGGGGGACAAGAGTGAGTGTAGAGTGTGGGTAAGGGGAAGGTAAGAATGATGATAGGTGGTGAGAGAAGAGGTGGGGTGGAGGGTGAAAGGAGTGAGAAGAGTGAGAAGGAGTGAGAAGGAGGGAAGGAGGGAGGGAGGGAGGAGAGAAGGAGATATACGGGAGGAGGAAGTAGTGTAGAGAGGGAGAGAAGGAGGAAGAAAGAGAGGTAGGGACGGTGGAAAGGAGGGAGGAGGTGTAGGAAGAGATGGAGGAAGGGACATGAGATGTGAGGATACGTTACAGGAAAGTTCCCTGATCTCTTCCCCTTAACCCCCCACCCTCCCTTTCTCTTCCTCTTCCCCTTCCCCCTTATCCCCACCTCCTTCTCCCCCGTCTATCTCCCTTTTCTTCTCCTCTTACCCCTCCCCCAATTACTTACTCCCCCTTGTCTTACTCTTCCTCTTCCCCTTCCCCTTAACCTTATTCCCTCCCACCCCTTCTCTTCTTACTCTTCTCCCCTCCCTCCTTCCCTCCCTCCCTCCCTCTCTCCCTCCCTCACTCTACCTCTTCCTTTTCCCTAGCCCACTAGCCCCCCCCCCTTCAACACACAAAAAGAACCGTGGTATTATCCTAAGAGACACAGAGAGTACCAGAGGTCCCAGGAAATACCATACTTAAAGGAGGGAAATACCGGCCGGTCAGGGAAGGGGGGAAGGGGGGAAGGGGGGAAGGGGGGAAGGGGTAACACACCAAGAATCGATCTGGGA
>NW_028234407.1:29247048-29257048 GCF_977035675.1 Penaeus japonicus | reverse complement strand
GTTATTATTAGTTTCGTCTTTAATCGTCGCGTTTATAGGTTATTGACTGATAACGAGTCAATCGCTGGAGGTTCGACCTTATGTACCAATGCAAGATTAGATTGTTCATGAACAAAACAAATTAATAAATGAATAAATAAAAAGTAAATTGTCAACTACTGGGAATCAAAACCAAACAGCTCACACGAGGTAATATCAAATCGATTTTTTTTCTTTTAATAACAATAGCAACAAATACGTGGCTCTCTATTCGTCTTCTATGATGCAACTTTTCTTATACTTCTCAGTTTTCATTTCTAATAATATTATCATTATGATTATTATGGTCGTTATTATTATCGTTATCATTATTGTTATTATTAGTTTCGTCTTTATCATCGTGTTATTGGTTACTGAATGATAAGGAGTCAATCGCTGGGGGTTCGGCCTTATGTACCAATGCAAGATTAGATTGTTCATGAACAAAACAAATAAATAAATAATTGCCAATTCCTGGGAATCAAAAACAGACAGCTCACACCAGGTAAATATTAAATCGATTAGAAAAAAACCACGTAGCTCTCTATTCGTCTACTATGTTGCAACTTTTCTTCTACTTTTCAGTTTTCATAAAAAAAAAAATACATACACGACTGTTACTCTTAGAAAACACATGATCACATCTTTCGCGTATACCTGAGTTGTGGTATTGGCCCTACGTTCTCCCCGGTACCCCTGTACCCGGTAACCCGAAGACGTACCGATAAACTACATTATGTGCGGTCATTCCCAGTGCCCGGTAACCCCTGCACAACAAGCTTTTTCTTTCTTTCTTTCTTCCTCTTATCCCTTTCTCTCTCACTTCCTGTTTATCTCTGCATCCCGCATTCTCTCTACATCCCCTACCCCCCCCCTCTCTCTCTCTCTCCCGCTCCCTCCCCCATCCACCTCCCCCTCCCTCCCCCTTCCTCTCCCTCCTCCACCCTCTCCTCCTTCGATCGATTATCTAACTTATCATCAGATGGGAGAAGCGATAAGGTTTCTCACTCATCATCTCTTCCCTTCAACATAATACATCACGATACAGCAGGATAATGGGAGGGTGAGGCCGGGCCACCGCCGCCACCCCGCCCTTCCTCATCCTCTCTGGTGGAGGGAGTGGAGGCGCTCCGCTCCACTCCGCTCCACTCCGCTTCTTCTCTCTCTATCTTCCTTTTTCTCCTCCTACTAATCTCTTTCCGTCTCCCTTCCTCTCTACCTCCTCCTTCTCCCTTTCCCTTCTATTCGTTCTTTCTTCCTCTCCCTTTTCTTCTCATTAGCTCACTCTCTCTCCCTCTCTCTTTCTCTTTCTCTTCTCTTTCTCTCTCTCTCTCTCTCTTCTCTCTCTCTGTCTCTCTCTCTCTCTCTCTCTCTCTCTCTCTCTCTCTCTCTCTCTCTCTCTCTCTCTCTCTCTCTCTCTCTCTCTCTCTCTCTCTCTCTCTCTCTCTCTCTCTCTCTCTCTCTCTCTCTCTCTCTCTCTCTCTCTCTCTCTCTCTCTCTCTCTCTCTCTCTCTGTATCTCTCTCTCTCTCTCTCTCTCTCTCTCTCTCTCTCTCTCTCTCTCTCTCTCTCTCTCTCTCTCTCTCTCTCTCTCTCTCTCTCTCTCTCTCTCCCTCTGACCTCCCGACACCTGTTCTGTGCCACAAGGCTGTACACAAGGCCATCACGCACACGCAGAGCAGCAAAAACACATGGATACAGGTGTATACATATACGAACACACACGCACACATATATGCACGTACATGCAGATGAAGAGCAAGAAACATGTACATGTTCATGAATAGGAACACACATCTACTTCGAAGCCATATCTTAGACCCGGGCTTTTTCGCGATAAAATGAATGATAACAACAATATTAATAGTAAAAATAATAGTAATAATCATAGCAATGATGACAATAACTAAATAATAACGATAATAATAATAATAAAACAAAAATAACAACAATAATAATAATAACAACAATGGATAAAACACCATAACTTGTCCTTTTGATTCTTACAATCCTAATAACACAAATATGAATCGCTTTTCTTTAACAATTTCAGAAATATGGACAAAACAAACTAACAAATAAAAACAACACACACGCAAACAAAAAACAAAAAAAGCATTCACACTTCCCCTGAAACTCATTTGCCTCTTCACACTAGCGCAACATAACACCGTGTTTATGCTAATGGCCAATAAAGCAAGAGAATTATAACCCTTTGACTCGCGGTGTCTGTCTGCGTAAATCACGGCAGAATTTCACTGGTCTGCTTTGCTCTTTACCAGACCTAACGGGAGTCGGTCTATTGAAGTGTGAACCTCGAGACTTAATGCAAGGTTCAGCCGGTGAGGTTCTACGGTATGTTGGTTTTAGGTTCTTTTTGTTTTTTTTACTGATTTCGGTTCTATGTGGTTCGTTCTTTTTTTTTCTTTGGTAACGTCTTTCCATAAGGTTCTGTCAAGAGGTTCTACAAATGTGGTTCTGTGTTCTCTTGTGTTCACCGACTTCGTTCAGCTACGGTTCTATGTGGTTCAACGCCTCCACGTAAAGTTCTGTATGTTATTTCTCTCTTTCATGCTCTAGCTCCTCCACTTTATCCACCCATGGATCTCTGTTATTCGTGCCTTTGCTTCTTCTACTTCCTCCACCTCTTCCACTTAGAATTATTAATGGTTCGTTCCTTTACCTCCTGCACTACCTCCACCTCTTCCACAAAAAAAAGTGGAAGTGGCTCGCTCTCTTGGCTCTTCTACCTAAATCATTCTCCTCCTCTTCCACCTGCCCTATCCATCCACAATACCATCCACATAATAGTACTCCACTCCCGACCGCGACCAGATTGAGTTTTGATCCACCCTCTTTTCTATGTCGCGACGATTAAAACTTACTACCGCCTTAACACTCTACCTATCCAATACAATGCAGTATGAGAGATGATGATGATGGTGATGACGATGGTGATGATGGTGGTGATGATGATGATGATGATGATGATGATGATGATGATGATGATGATGATGATGATGATGATACTACTACTACTACTAATAATAATAATAATAATTATTATTATTCTCATTATGTAAATAAAAATAATGATGATAATAATAATAATAATAATAATGAAGATGATCATACTAAAACTAAACAATAATAAACCAATCGAATAGAAATAGTCTCCAATAACCCCCTCGCCCCCCTTCGCCCCCAATTCAAACCGAAAAGAGACCAAAAGACAAAGGAGAAAACACCTCGATCCCAGTACCCCCCACACACCCCACCCACCACACCCCACCCCACCCCAAGCGCGCCCACTAAACAAAATCCGATGACGAAGGCCTGTGATAAGACAATAATCCTTATCGGCCAGTTTGGGGTATATTTTATCGCCGCCACTAAACAACGCAGGGCAGACTTATGGACCTTAAATTATTTACGCGATAATGAGATAATCCCAGGCCCCCGATCAGCGCGCGCAGTTGAAGGTATAACCCGAGATAAGAACGTGATTACATTAACGAGTTTGTGTATTAGCACGTCTGGAGAAAGAGAGGGGGCGAGGGGGAGGGAGAGGGGGCGAGAGAGGGAGAGGGGGAGGGAGAGGGGGCGAGAGAAGGAGAGGAGGAGAGGGGGCGAGAGAGGGAGAGGAGTAGAGGGAGGAGGAGAGGGGAGGAAGAAAGGGAGAGGGTGGAGTAAGTGATAGAGGGAGAAAGAGAGGGTGAGAGGGAAAGGGACGAGAGAAGGTGGAGAAAAGAGGAGGAGGTGATTGAGGGAAAGAGGGGCGAGAGAGGGTGGAAGAAGTGATAGAGGGAGGAGAGGAAGAGATGGAAGAGGAGAGGGGAGGAAGGAGAGAAAGATGAGAGAAGGAGGGAGAGGGATGGTAAGGCAGGAAGAGGGAGGGACTGAGAGGACGAGAGAGAGAGAATGAGACAGCACATATGTCCAATGAACACACAAGAGATGGGAACGGAAATTGAAATTAAGTAGGAAGCCAAAACGATTTCTGGAGAGATAATACTGATGAACGATGGAGAGAGAGAGAGAGAGAGATAGAGAGAGAGAGAGAGAGAGAGAGAGAGAGAGAGAGAGAGAGAGAGAGAGAGAGAGAGAGAGAGAGAGAGAGAGAGAGAGAGAGAGAGGAGAGAGAGAGAGAGAGAGAGAGAGAGGAGAGAGAGAGAGAGAGAGAGAGGAGAGAGAGAGAGAGGAGAGAGAGAGAGAGAGAGAGAGAGAGAGAGAGAGAGAGAGAGAGAGAGAGAGAGAAAGAGAGAGAGAAAGAGAGAGAGAAAGAGAGAGAGAAAGAGAGAGAGAAAGAGAGAGAGAAATAAAGAGAAAGAAAAAGAAAGAAAGAAAGAAAGACAAAAGGAAGGATAGAAAGAGAGCAAGAGCAAGAGAAAAAGACACAGAGAGAAAGAGATGCAACAGTGAGCCCATCCCATAATCCGGCTAAACAGAGGTGTATAGAAGGAATGGGTTACTTAGTCTGGGTTTATTAGCAGGAGATCCTTGCGGTGATAGCGCGCCTCCTGAGCTGTTGGGAGAGAGGCTGTGGGAGGAATCCTGTGTATGGGGTGCGGGGGGGGGGGGGGGGCGGAAGGAGAAGAGAAGGGGGGAAGGGGAAAGGGCAGGAGAGGGGGAAGAAATAGGGGCAAGTGAATGAAGAGGGGGTAGGGTGAAGGGGAAGTGGGGGTGAGGGGATAGAGGGGGGGGGGAAGGAGAAGGCAAGGAGGGAGGAAGAAGGAAGGAGGGAAGGAAGTGGAAAGGATGAGAGAGGAAGCAAGAAAGGGAAGAGGGAGAAAAAAAAGAGAAAGGGATAGAAAGCGAAAGAAAAGAGGGAGAAAATGAGAAGGACAGACGGGAAGGAAGAATGAAAAGAAAAGACAATAAGGAGGGAAGAGAGAACGATATAGAAAGGAGCAGAGGTTAAGGAACGAGAGGACGAAAGACACGAAGAAAAAAGAAGACGGAGATGAAGAAAAAAGAAAAAAACAAGAAAGGGAAGAAAAGAAGAAGTTGAAGAAGAAAATAATCGAGAGTAGAGAAGCAGGAAGATTAAGGACTGGAGACACGCGCCGTAGGAGTAGGAATAAAAGGAGGAGGATAAGAAGAAGGAGGAGAGGGGGGGGGGAGCCCAAGGGGATGCCAAGGACACGCCCCCAGGTGTGTGGGGGTGGGGGAGTTTTGTGGATTAGGGTGTGATATGAGTGCGTTGAGTGTGCGTGTGTATGTGCATGTGCATGTGCATGTGCGTGTGCGTGTGTGTGTTTTGTGTGTGTGTGTGTGTGTGTGTGTGTGTGTGTGTGTGTGTGTGTGTGTGTGTGTGTGTGTGTGTGTGTGTGTGTGTGTGTGTGTGTGTGTGTGTTTGTGTGTGCGTGCGCGCGCGCATGTGACTTCGGCAACCAGGGTTTCTCCAATGGATCAAATTGATGGACGATCCTACGGCACGGGAGAGGAGCGGAGAGGAGAATAAAAGGATAAACAGAGAATGAGAGAGAAAGGGAGAAGTAGGAAAGGAAGGGGGGAGTGGGGGGAAAGAAAGGAGAGAGAGAGAGAGAGAGAGAGAGAGAGAGAGAGAGAGAGAGAGAGAGAGAGAGAGAGAGAGAGAGAGAGAGAGAGAGAGAGAGAGAGAGAGAGAGAGAGAGAGAGAGAGAGAGGTTCCCGCACAGTCGATGGCACGATACCACAACGGACAAACCTTTTCATAGATTTAATTTAGATAACCATAAAAACTTGGGCTCAGAGACGGAGGGCAGATAAATCGGGCTGATGATAGTGATGATTGTCGAGCTGATGATTGTGCCGATGATGGTGAGGAACCCGCTGCGAAGACGAAGGAGAAGGAGGAGGAGGAAAAGGAGGAGGAGGTGGAGGAGGAGGAGGAGGAGGAGGTGGAGCAAGAATGAGAGAGATGAAGTGAGAGGACAAAGAGAGAGATAGGTCGATAGATCGATAGATAGAATTAGGTAGAAAGACTAAGAGAGAATGAAAGAGAGAAAGAGAAAAAGAGAGAGAATGAGGCAAGAAAGAAAAGAGAAAGAGAGAGAGAGAGAGAGAGAGAGAGAGAACGAAGGATTCTCTTTCTCACTCCTTTCTGTATAACTTTCTGTCTCTATTTTTGTTTGACTGGCTGCCTCCCCCCTCCTCTCAGCCTCCCTCTCTCTCTCCTCCCCTCCCCCATCCCCCCCTCTCTCCCCCATCCCGTCCCGTCCCCTCCCCTCCCCTCCCCTCCCTTCCCCTCCCCTCCAATCCCCCCTTCCCCCCCATCCCCCTCCCCTACCCTCCTTTCCCTTCCCCCCTCCCCATCTCATCCCCCTCCCATCCCTATCCCCACACCCAAAGCCCGATAGAGAAGAACCGCATCGCCTTCCGATCTCCGCATTCAAACCCACAAGATAAGCGAAAGCCACGGCCAATGGGAGAGCCGAGGAAGGGGGAAGGAGGAAGAGGGAGAGGGGGGGAAAGGGAGAAGGGGAAAGGGGGAACGAGGGACAGGGGGAGAAAGGGAAAAGGGGGACCGAAGAAGAGGGGGAGAAAGGGAAAGGGGGAACGAGGGTGAGGGGAAAAAGGGGAAGAGGGAAGAAGGGAGGGAGAGGAGGGAAAGGGGAGTAGAGGGAGAAGGGGGGGGAGGAAGGGGGGAAAGAGGGGAGGAAGGGAGGGGGGAAGAGGGGAGGGAGGGGGGAAGGGGGAAGGGGGGAGGAAGAAGAGGGAGAGGGAGAACTGGAGAGGGAGGGGGGGAAAGAAGGAGAGGAGAAACCGGGGAGGGAGGAAGGAAGGGAGGGTATTCCACTTCCAACCCTCTCCCCTCTTCTACCCCCAATCCTCTTCCTATTTCCACCCTCTTCTACCCCCTCCCCCCCTCCTCTTCTTCCACCTCCAACCACTTCCACTCCCCTACTCCCCCTCACCCCTTCCCCTTCCTCTTCCCCCGCCTGTTTCCACGCGACGGGCCAAAGTTCGGTCTCTTAGCATGGTCAGCTGACACTTGTTGACACTGGCATATATCAGAGGAGACATAATAATGGCCAATGATGGGATGTTTATGGACTTCTGCCGTCTGCCATTATCACTTTTACTTCACATCTACTGTCACTTCTTTATTTATGGTTGTTGTTGTTGTTGTATTATTGTTGTTGTTGTTATCGTGTTCAATGGGACGATATTACTTTTATTCATTATTATCATCATCATTATTTTGATTAGCCTCCTTATTCATGTAATCACCAATACTGTAATCATTCATATCATCATCGTAATCCTACTTATGAAGAATAAAACTATTGTAATTACCACCATCAATAATAACAGTGTCAGCACAATCAATAGAAAATCATTTAAACAAAATCACAAGCAACAATAAGCGAGATGACGAGTCCCTCATCAGCATCAAAAAGTAGGATTTTTAAAATACAAATTGATGAAATCTGCAACAAAATCGGGCATTGGGGACACTAACGATCTTATTATTCTTTATCTGATGCCAAAGCGGGATAGCAGATGACACGGGGGAGAGAGGGGGAGAGAAAGGGGAGAGGGGGGCGAGGGAGGGAGAGAGAGAGAGACGGAGGGAGTGAAAGATTGAGGATACGGGAGAGAATTCAAATTCAAATTCAAAAACCTTTATTCCATTAATTACGATGGTTATTCTTAAAGGGAGGAAGGTAGGGAGGGAGAAGGAGAGAGAGAGAGGGAGAAAAGAGGGGGGAGGGGGGATGGTGGGAATGAGGGAGAAAGAGACAGAAAGAGAAAGAGAGCGAGAGAGAGAGTAAGGGAGGAGGAAAAGATAGGGGAAGGGAAAGGAAAAGAGTGAAAATGGGGAGAGTTCCTCAACGGAGGGGTAGGAGAAAAAGGGGGGGGGGGAATGATAAGAGGATAGGAATGAGAATGAGGGAAAACAAAAGGGAACTGAGGGAGACATGACTAAATCAGAAAGAAAATGAAGATGAGAAATACCTGAAAATCACCCCCTCCCCCCCACAAAAAAAAAAAAATCATACAAGAATACAATCACATATGCCCATACAATCCTAAACCCCAGTAAACCTTCCACGCAAGCAAAATACCCTTCCACAAGCACTATTAACCGAATGAGCTTCCATTCTCTCGCTCTCCTACCATTTTACATTACCCGTTCGTTCGCGTGCATGCTTTCTCGCTCCCTTGCTTGCTTGCTTGCGTGATTACGTGCCTTCCCTGACCTAGCCGCCGACAGAAACCCCACAATCTTTTCACCGCTAATAAATCCCGCGATAAAACAAAACTCTACGGGGGATCTACCCTGCGTGGATCATCGGCTGTTCCCCCTCCCAGCCTCCCTCCCCGTCCAGCCTTCTAGACCCCCTATCCCCTTTCCCCGTCCAGCCTGGGCCCCCATCCCCCCCTACCCTGTCTAACCAGTGCCCCCCTCCTACTTCACCCCCCTCTGAGCACGCCTGAATTTGCATGTTCCATTAACAATTACACTGGTCCAATCACAATTACAAGCAAGGTGAAAAAAGTGAAGAAGGAGAAGAAGAGGAAGGAGGAGGGGGAGTGATGGAGGAGGAGGAGCAGCAGGAGGAGGAGGAGAAGGAGGAAGAGGGGGAAGAGGAGGACAGGAAGGAGGAGAAGGAGGAAAAGGAGGAGGTGGGGGAAGAGGAGGACAGGAAGGAGGAGAAGGAGGAAAAGGAGGAGGAGGGGGAAGTAATGAAGGAGGAACAAGAGAAGGAAAAAAAACAAAAACAAAAACAAAAAAAACAGAACATACGAGAATGAGAAGGATAACATGAGCAACAAAACAACAACAACAACAACTACAAGGAGAAGAAGAGTAGGAACACGAAGAAAGAGAAAAGAAGAAGAAGGAGGAGGAAGAGAAACAGGAGAAGGAAAATCGCCCATTGCTAGCCGCGCGCCTCTCGTCAAGAGTCCCAGGGAGAGAGTGTCAAATATGGCGCCGGCGGTCCGACACAAAACCAACCCAACGCATCGGATAGCCATCTCCATCTCTGCTGTAATAAGGAGAGGTGGGGGCAGAGAGACGGGGGGTGGGGGGAGAGGGTGGGTGGATAGGGTGGGTGGATAGGGTGAGTGGAGGGGGGAAGGGGAAGGGGATGGGGAAGGGGGAGGAAGGGAGGCAGAGCGAAAGGGAGGGTGGAGAAGGTGGGAGGGGGAGGTAGGGAGGTAGGGAGGTAGGGAGGTAGGGAGGTAGGTAGGTAGGTAGGTAGGTAGGTAGGTAGGTAGGTAGGTAGGTAGGTAGGTAGGTAGGTAGGTAGGTAGGGAGGGAGAGGGAGGGAACGAGTGAGAGAGAGAAAGAGAGAGAGAGAGAGAGAGAGAGAGAGAGAGAGAGAGAGAGAGAGAGAGAGAGAGAGAGAGAGAGAGAGAGAGAGAGAGAGAGAGAGAGAGAGAGAGAGAGAGAGAGAGAGAGAGAGAGAGAAAGAAAAAAAGAAAGCGACAGATAGAGAGAAAGGAAGAGAGACAGATAGACAAAAGTTTTAAAACAGCGACCGAGAGACGTCCGCCCCTACCCACCTCCTAGCCCCCCCTTTCCCCCTACCCCTATCCCCTTCCTCCTCATCCTCACCCTTACCCCCAAAAAACAACAACATAAGAATAATTAAAAGCAAATAAAAAACACGTTCAAGACGCCAATGTAATCCTAACGCCTTGATCCATCACTGTTCAAATCCCTGCTTACCTTTCCTTATCTTGTTCATCACTCTGTTCAAGGAGTCATAACACATGCATGGAAAGTGAACTATGAGGAACAAAGAGCACAACATCGTGAACTTGAACAAATAGGACATTGTGATATAAATGAAGAATAATGATAACAATTATAATAAATGATGATAAAGGTAGTAATGATAACAAATAATTATGGTGATGATGATGATGATGATGATGATGATGATGATGATGATGATAATGATAGTGATAATGATAATGTTAATGATAATAATAATAATGATAATTATTGAAATAATGATCCTAATCCAACAATAATAATAGTA
>NW_028234407.1:29234548-29237048 GCF_977035675.1 Penaeus japonicus | reverse complement strand
AAGGGGAAGGGGAAGAGGAAGTGAAAGAGGAAGAGGAAGGGGAATAGCAAGAGGAAGGGGGAGGGATAAGGGGTGGACATTTCTGTTTCGTCTTATCTTGGGCAAGTGAATTTTTGAGAATATGTCAAGATGCCGTTTCGTGTGCGTGTGTTCGCATTATCGGTCAGATTATAAAGCGAATATCTACGCTTGATATTTACTTTATTATTCATTCATTTACTTGTTATTTATCTTTGTATGTTTTAAATTTTCTTACTTCAACTGGCGAAATATATCAAAAACTTTCTTCCTTCGCGTCTAGTTTATTTTATTGATAAAGTACTTTTTTATCATATAGAAACGTCAAGAGATTTCAACGTACAGTATTTCGATCCTATCTACTGCGTTTTTGGCTCTTTCATTTTTCTCTTCAGAAAGGGATTGAGATGGGGAAGGAGGGGGGAGCGATGGAGGGAGGGAGGGGAGGGACGGAAGGAGGGAGAGGAAGGAAAGGGAGGGAAGGAGGGAGGGGATGTGAGAGAAGGATGGAGGAAGAGGGAGGGAGGGATGGAGGAAAAGGGAGGGAGGGAGAGAGGGAGGAAGTGAGAGAAGGGTAGAGGAAGAGGGAGGGAGGGAGGAAAAGGGAGGGAAGGAAGGAGGGAGGGAGAGAGGAAGGAAAAGGTAGGAAGAGGGAAGGAAGGAAGAGAAATACATCAAAATACAAAGTCTAAGAATATTTCTTTGGAGGGTCACCTAGGGCAGCTAACTATCCTATTTATCTATTTATTAATTATTTTTTATTTTTTACGGAAACGAAAAATAAAAAATCATCGTTGAAAAATATCTAACACGTAATGAAAACAATAAAAAAAATATCTACAAAAAGACCCAAGAGAAAAAGAAGAAGAAAAAAAGGTTCCAAACAGCCAATCATCGGAGGAAAAAAGAAAAAAAAAAATCAAAATAACTTCAGCCCCAATAACAGACCGCTCCTAATAGCCAGCAAGTTGCCATAGAGTACCCGGCAATCGACGCAAAACCGCACGGATAATCACACACACACACACACACACACACACACACACACACACACACACACACACACACACACACAAAAAAAAAAAAAAAAAAAAAAAAAAAAAAAAAAAAAAACATACACACACACCAGCCGCTGCCCAGTTGGTACCCAGTAGTCACTAGTCATTAGCTTCGTAATTGGTCTATGACACTCCCTAATTGCTTCGTGGGTTTTGAAGCACGGGCTGTCTGGGCAACGTCCATGAAGCACTCGTTTAGAAGGGGGAAGGGAAAGGGAGAGGGAAGGGGTGAGGGAGGGAGGAGGAGGGGAGCAGTAGCGAGAGGGGGGGAGGAGAGGGAGAGGAAGAGAGGGAAGGGGGGGGACTGAAAGGGGAAGGGGGAGGAAGAAGGGAGTGGTATGGGAGGAAGAGGAAGGGTGGGGGAGAGGGAGAGAGGGAAAGGAGAGGGAGTGGGAGGAGGGGATGGAGAGGGAGGAAGAGGAGGAGGAGGCAGGGAGAGGGAGTGAGAATAAAAGTGGTAGAGGAAGAGATGAGGAGGATGAGGATGAGGATGAGGAAAAGGAGGAAGATGAAGAAGAAGAAGGGGAAGATGTAGGGCGACGAAGGAAGAAGGGCGAGAGATGGCGGAAAGGTCGAAAGGAGACAGAGAGAGAGAGAGAGAGAGAGAGAGAGAGAGAGAGAGAGAGAGAGAGAGAGAGAGAGAGAGAGAGAGAGAGAGAGAGAGAGAGAGAGAGACAACGAAAACAAAAGTCTAAGCAAAAACACTGAACAAAACCACCTGGATAGAAATCAAGAACAAAAAAGGAAGAGAGAAACAAGAAGAATAAACAAGAAGAGATAACAAAGATTACCAAGGAGAACTCGAGTGCTGCGTAGGAGGAACCTATCACACGGCCAGTTGGCCTCCATCACGCCCCTCCCTCCTTACTTCACTCCCCCCTCCCTCCTTCCCTCCTTCTTTGCCTTCTCCATCCATTCTCCCTCTTCCCGTTTCTCCTTCTCTCCTTCTTGGCTTATCCTTCCATCTTCCTTCTTTCCGTACTTCCCTCCCCCCTTTCCCCTTCCCTGCTACTTACCTTCTTTCTCCTTCCTTGAGGGACAAAGACAAAGAGAAAAAGAGAGAGAGAGAGAAAAGGGAAGGAAAAAAGAAAGAAAGCGAGAGAAGAGAGAAAAGACAAAAAGAGAAAGCGAGCGAGCGAAAGAAAAGACAAAAGTAGAAAGAGCGAGAGCGAGCGAGAGAAAGAGAGAAAGAGAGAAGAGAGAAAGAGTAAGAGAGAAAGAGAGAAAGATAGAGTGAGAAATATAGAAAGAAAGAGAAAGAAATAGAGAGAGAGAGAGAGGGAGACAGAGAGCGAGAGAGAGGGAGACAGAGAGCGAGAGAGAGAGAGAGAGAGAGAGAGAGAGAGAGAGAGAGAGAGAGAGAGAGAGAGAGAGAGAGAGAGAGAGAGAGAGAGAGAGAGAGAGAGAGAGAGAAGAGAGAGAGA
>NW_028234407.1:29219548-29224548 GCF_977035675.1 Penaeus japonicus | reverse complement strand
CACGTCCACCTCTCCCTCCATCCCTCCATCCCTACTTTCCCTCCCTCCTACTTCCTCCCTTAACCATGTCTCCTTCCATTCCTACTTCCCTCCGCCCCTCCCTTGACCACCTCTCTCTCCCTCCCTCCCACTTCCTCCCTTCTTCCCTACTTCCCTCCCTCCCACTTCCTCCCATCTTCCCTACTTCCCTCCCTCCCACTTCCTCCCTTCTTCCCTACTTCCCTCCCTCCCACTTCCTCCCATCTTCCCTACTTCCCTCCCTCCCTCCTACTTCCTCCCATCTTCCCTACTTCCCTCCCTCCCTCCTACTTCCTCCCATCTTCCCTACTTCCTCCCTTCTTCCCTTCTTCCCTCCCTCCCACTCCCTCCCAAAGCCACCGCGCACACAACCTACTTTTCTGTCATAATGACTGGAATTAAACGTCGCCCGATTTCCCTCTCACTTTGCGTGCCTCTTATCGTTATTAGATTTACTGCGCCTTCCTGCCGAGGAGGTGAGGAGGGGTGGGAGGGAAGAGAGGGGAGGGGAGGGGAGGGGAGGGGAGGGGAGGAAGGGGAGAGAGGTGAGGAAGGAAAGAAGAGAGATGGAGGGAGGGAAGAAAGGAGGAAAGGTGGAGGGAGGAAGGGAGGGAGTGGAGAAAACAGAGAGATAGATTGATAGAGAGGGGGAATGAGAGATGGACAAATGATAAGAAACAAGAGAGAGAGAGAGAGAGAGAGAGAGAGAGAGAGAGAGAGAGAGAGAGATCACATGTGTTCTTGGTGCGATGTAATCGTTGGTGAAGTGTGTTTCGGCGCGATAAGGAGTGATGATTGACTGATTAACTGAAAAGTTGACTTACAGAGCAATGTACATGCTCTGCCAAAAGCCAGGGAGAGATTACATCTACCCAGACTGGCTGAACTTACACTGATTTAAGAGGGCAACAGTCAAACCGTAACTTATAAATGCGTAAAGGGCTGCACTTAAGTGTAACACTGATCACTTATCTAGTCGAACAAAAATAGTACTGATCACAAAACAAAGTCGATATTTCTGTATATCATTAAGAATCCAATGAATATGCCTAAAGGTTGCAGAAGTTGGAGTGTAAACATCCCTTATTGATACTGAAGCTGTAGTGCAACTTGCTGTTGCATCATGCCCCGTTTGATCTATTTTTACTGAAGTTGGTGCTTCTGTTAGAGCCGTATCTGCAATTGATGTTGCTGCTGGAAATGCTATTGCAGATGGTACGATAGAGGCTGACGACATCGCGATTAATAAAAATGATAAATTGAGGAGAAAAAAAAAAAACAATTGTTTTGATAGATCCGCTAAATATACATACATGAATATCTAGACCCAAGTTTGAGTTCCTATTTGAATAGATATCATACATACGTCAAATGTTATTTCCACTGCTGATGAACATCTCTCACCCTATTTAGATTGATATAAGCCCTGCGTGTCTCCCTTAACGAGATGGGAAAGAAACACACATTTCATCATAGCCATTACACCTGCTGAACACAGAACAGGTGTCTCGGTCTCTCTATTGTACACAAAGACAAATGCGGAGGAGACCAGCGACACCTGTTGAGCTCTTTCACCGTTTTCTATAAGTGAAATTTCCATAACACTATTGTTCTGCCATTGCTGATTTATGGCTGATTTTTTAGCAATACAGACGTGTGAAATAAAAATATCATGTGCAATTTACTACAGAGATATACGAGAAAATCGCATCATACTCTTAAACACACACACAAATACATACACGCACAAACACCATTCATAGAGCGGTTATGCAACCAGAGTTTAAATACAAGAAGTCAAGGAAAAGTCACATTTCATATTTGTCATTCAGAAACATGCACACAGAAAATAGACACATGTACGAATAAACACCCAAAAGAGCGAGAGCGTGTGAGAATGAGAAAGAGAGAGAGAGAGAGAGAGAGAGAGATAGATAGATAGTTAGATAGAGAGGACACACACACACACACACACACACACACACACACACACACACACACACACACACACACACACACACACACACACACACACACACACCAGCTTCGATCCCGATAACCACTAACCGAACAACGCGAAAGAGTAACACAGAAGTCCCGTTTCTAATTCCAAATAACCACGTCGCATTTAAAGACCGAGCGTGGCAAAAAAAAAAAAAAAAAAAAAATACAAGAAAGAATATGATAAGAAAAAAAAGACAGATAGAAGAAGAAAAAGAAGATAAAGAAAAACACACAGAGAGAGACACACACACGCCTAATCAAGAACCCTCCCGCGTTATCACAGAGGGCGGAATTCCAAGAGAGTCGAGCATCGCGTAGCCCGGATCAGTGCAAGAGGAGTCGGTCGGGCGAAGTACAGTAATCGCCCATCCGATAGAAATCGCCAGCGCTCCGAAATGACACCGCGCAATAATGATACAGATCGCTATCGAAATGAGCGACACACGAAACGCCAAGAAGCAGCGGGGATCGCTCTGCACTCCGCTGCCGTTGAGTGGAAAGGAAGGGAAGGGAGGAGGAAAGGATTAAAAAGAGGGGGAGTGGGGAGGATAAAAGAGGAAGGATACGAGGAAGGTGAGGAAGGAAAGGCAGAGAGAGAGGAGAGAAAAACAAAACAAAACAAAACAAAAACACGAATTAGAAAGGACAGAGCAAGAACACAAACGATCGCAGACTACTTACCCTCAAGACCATAATAATCTCCCAGGCTAAAATAAGAGATACGAACAGATATATTAAAAAAAAAAGTCCACCAGTCCACTTATTGAAATAGAACACACCACGTTTATTTTCAAACAAGACCACTTTTTTCACTTTCGTAAGTATTTCAAAAGCACTAAGAATTCCCAAACTCGTTCACAAAATCCACTCGACGTCGAACCCCGGAACTCCCGACGGCACAACGCGAGCGAGCGACGGAGCGCGGTACAGTGAGGGCGCGAGCGAAAGAGAGTGAGCGAGCGAGCGAGCGAGGGAGGTAGGTCGGTCGGTCGGTTTAGCTGGCGAGGTCCGAGCGCCGGGCACCGAGAGCAGGAGGAAGGAGGAGGAGGTAGAGGCAGGAGAGGAGGAGGAGGAGGAAGGGGAGGAGGAGGACGTAACTACAGCAGTCTCCCCTGCGCTACACGAGCTTGGACTGTCTGACCTGACTCCACCTCACGCACTCACACGCACTCGCTCGCACATACTAAGCCCTTGGTTGGGGAAGAGGGAGGTAGGGAGGGGGAGGGGGGGGTCTCGAGTGGCCGCGCGATGGTTCCCCTCGAATTGCCTTTCCCTATCCTCCTCCCCTACCCGCCCTCCCTCCCTCCCTCCCCTACTCCTCCTCAGTCCCACCTCCTGTCCTACCTCTCCAACATTCCCCTCCTCTGTTCTACCCCTTTTTCCCACCTCTCCTACCCTCTATCCCTACCCTTCCCCCCACCCCTTCCATATAAACCTCCCCTCCCTCCCCTCGACTTGTCAGCGCCGCCCTCTGCCCTCGCTCGGTGACTACCTACAATGGGCCTCTCTCCCTCTGTTCCATTGCGCTAATCCTAATGGGAAAGTTGGCCTTTCTGAGTGATTCCGGGGTCGTGGGATTTGTGGACTGCAACAGGGAAGCCAATGATGATGAGATGGTGGTACGGGTGATGGTGATGCTGCTGCTGCTAATGATATTGGTGATGATAATGATACTAATAATGATAATAATAGTAATAGTGATGATGATAATGTTGGTAATAATGAAAATTAATACCATAATAATAATAACAACAATAATTAAGATGAAGATGATGGCAGTAATGAAAATAACAGCGATACCACTTCTGCTAACACCAACAACAGTAACAAGAATGATATTTTAAAAAAAATCATAAAAATAACGATGAACAAAAAAAGTCGGATCTTATTAATTTCCTTCTTAATTAAGATCTCCGACGGCTACATTAAAAGCAAAAAAATGCTCACCTCGTTCATAAAAAGAACCTCTTTTATAACACTTCATAAAAAAAAAATCTCAGGGGTTATGCGCCTTTGGTGGTCAAAAGAGAGGAGCGGGGGAGAGGAGGGGAAGAGAGGGGAGAGAGGATGAGATTCTAAACCACCACCTCCACCTCCACCTCCACCTCCTCCTCCTCCTCGACCCCCCGCAACCTTCCCACCATCCCTCCCCTCTTTTCAAAAATCGTATCATATATGATACAGATTACCCAATTAACTCCTACCCTCTCCCCTCACCCTCCTCTCCCCTCTCCCGACCCCTTTCGTCGCCCCTTCCTCCGTCGCCACCCTGACCCCCCCCTCTCCCCACCTAGCCCTTCCTCCCCTTTATCCCCGACAATGACGTTGACAATACAGCTTGTGACGTCATTCGACCTCCCCCTCCCCCTCCCCCCCGATCACATCACCGGAAGCCCGACACCCGAGATGGGAAAAAAGATAATCTCACGCGATTATAACGTGAGGGGAGGGAGGGAGGGAGGGAGGGGAGAGGGGAGGGTAAGCGACACACACGAGGCGGGGGGGGGGGGGTATGTGAGGGGAGGGTGAGGGGTTTGGTGTGTGAGGTGAGGTGAGGCGCGGGGGGGGGGGGGGGCAGAGGGAGGGAAGGGACACACACACGGCGAGGGGAGATAACGAAAACGTGGGAGAGAGAGAGAGTGAGATGAAGGGGGTGGGGGTGGGAGGAGGGGAGGGGGAAAGCTTTTACGTGGGTGGCCGCGGGAAAAAGAGGAAGAGGGGAGAGAGTAGGAAGGGGGAAATGGGGGGGGGGGGTGAAACAGCCCTGGAGGTGGGGAGTGTGTGGGGGAGGGGGGATATCTAGCCAGGGAAGAGGGTGATAGAAGGTTATGAAGGAAGTGTGTGTTAAGTGTGAGTAACTAAATGAATGTAACGGGGGGAGGGGGCGAGGGGGCGAGCGGGGAGGGGAGGGGAAAGGAGGGAGGAGGGAAAGGGGAGGAGATTTGTGATGGACGAATTAAGATGAGCGACAAGATTAA
>NW_028234407.1:29202048-29207048 GCF_977035675.1 Penaeus japonicus | reverse complement strand
ATACACAAACACACACGCACACACTAACACTCCCCCATACCTACACACCCACATCAACACCCCTCCCCCTATACACACACACACACACACACACACACACACACACACACACACACACACATAAACACCCCTCCTCGCCCCTCAATCCCCCCCCCCCAGACAAACACACACACAAACAGCCAGGCAGCCCCAAGTAGGAAGGGTCCACCGTCTAAAAGTGTGTTCTCACTCGCGGGAAAAGAACAGGTTCCACGCGGCGGCTAATGGTTCGCTAATAACTACATTTAACTCCCTAAACACACACTATAAGTTAGACGTCTTGTAATGCGAAACCTCGAGGCGTGTGTGTGTGTGTGTGTGTGTGTGTGTGTGTGTGTGTGTGTGTGTGTGTGTGTGTGTGTGTGTGTGTGTGTGTGTGTGTGTGTGTGTGTGTGTGTGTGTGTGTGTGTGTGTGTTTTCTTTCTCCTTTTTTTGTGTTTTTCCTTTTTTTCGGATCTTTTTGTTGTTTTGTTTCAATGGGATTATTTTGGTTAGTTTATTTGATTAGTGTCTGTCTGTTTTTGTTGTTTTTGCTATTCATTATTCATATCTTTACGAATATATACCCAACATGTGTTACCTTTGATGTTGAAAACTAACACATGCTGAGGTCTTGTTTATCTTATATTTTCATTTTCATTTTGTTTACGGAATAATGAAAAACAACAACACATAAACACATAAAAGACACGCAATACATGTAAAAAAATACATATTATTGTTCAGTGTTCAATGCATATTCCCAAAGGTAAAAAAAATAAATCGTCTGAACGTAATAAAATCCATCAGAAACAATTATCTAAAAAAAAAAGTTCTGAACCATAAATCAGAAAATAACATAATACAAAAAGATAATCAAAAAGAGAAAATAAAATAACAAAGGAAAGCAACAACAGCAAAAACACGGGACAGCTGTGATACGCATCTTCTCTCTATCGCTGGAAGAGAAATTCATTCCACAAACCATTATTTCCCGTCACCTCCTCTCCCCTCCCTTCCCCTCCCCTCCCCCCTCTCACCTTTCTGCCATCTCTCACCCCCCCTCCCCCCTATCTGCCTCACCTACTCTCCCTTCTCTTCTTCCTCTCCCCCCTTTCACCTTTCTGCCATTTCCCCCCCCCCTCCTATCTGCCTCATCTACTCTCCCTTCTCTTCTTCTTCTACTCTTGATCCCTTCCCTTTGCTTCTTATGCCCCCTTTTAACCACTACTTTCCACCTCTCGTTTTCACCTTCTCCTCTTCCTTCCCTTCCCTCCCCCTCCTCCTCCTCCTCCTTTTCTCCATCTCTCCCTTTTGCTTCTTTCCATTCTCTTCTTTCCTCTTGCTTCCACCTTCCCTAACTCCATCTTCCTCCCACTCCCAATCCCTCTCCCCCTCCCCCCTTCCCCTACTCTCCCATCCCCCTTCACTCCCATTCTCCTCCTTATCCCTAGCCCTACCCCTTCCCTTACCCCTCCTCAACCTCCCTCACCCTATACCCCCTTCCCTTCCTCCCCCCTCCCCCCCTCGAAAGCACATTAAACCCACGTAAATCAAATCCATCTTTTTCGTGACTGGGATCAATAAATTTAAGATGGCGACGAGGCAGAGATGAGATCGCGGGAAATCCGTGAACATATATGCTTTATCTTCGTCTAATTTATATTATTCCTTCTTCTTCTTCCTCATTCTCTTTTTCTTTTTCTTCTTCTTCTTCTAAGAATCTTCTCCTCCCATCCTCCTTCTCCTTCCATTCGGATTCCCATTATTAAGAGGAGGATGCGGAGAATGATAAAGAAGGAAATAAGAAAACGACGAAAAAACATCAATGATGATCTTATCGATAAATAGAAATAAAGTTTAAAAAAAAGATCCAATGACATAAAAAAAAAAACTTCGTAACTGAATCTATTATCATTAACGTTCCTCTTTTGCACATTTTTTTACTTATCGATTAAGTGTGAGAGTAAGTATGCATAAATAAGTGTCAAAAAATGAAAAAAAGTGTTAATGGTTAAGTGCCACCCATGCAAGAATGACAAAAATGTCGGTTACCTGAGTTGCTTCTGTGTACTTTGGAAGGATTTTTTATTCTGCACTGTGTTTTTTTTTATCATCGGTTCTCCTTGGTTCTTTTCTTCGTGTTTTGTGTTATTTCTCGTTTCTTTTGAATGCTTTCTCATTCTCTCTCTGTCTATCTGTTTTTGTCTCTTTTTCTCTCTATCCTTTTTTACCTCGCTACCTCCATACCTATCTACTTCCCTCTGTACATCTTTCCCTTCCCCTTCCCCTTCCCCTTCCCCTTCCCCTTCCCCTCCCTTCCCTCCCTATCCTATCTCTCTCCTCCACCCTCTCCCCTTCCTTCCTCGCCCCTCCCTCTCCCCTTTCCTCTCCCCTTCCCTCCACACCCCTCTATCCCCCCCTCCCCCTCCCCCTTCCCGCTCCCTCTCTCCTCCCCTTGCTCTCGTCCCACCCCTCTGATAGCAACGCACCCCAATAAAAATGCAAATGCCCCGAATAAACAAGTGCGATAGGCTACACTTCCTCGGCCGTAGCGTCGTAATGAGACCCTCCTCCACACCGGCCCACAAATCATACCTTGGCTGGCTGTCTGTTTGTCTGTCTGTCTGTCTACCTCTTGGGCTTCCGGTGAGAGGCTGGGAAGGAGCTAACAGGGAGGGTCTGATAGGTGTTGGTGTTATCATTAGCTTTTCTTTCTTTTTTTGTCTATTTTTCTAACCATGATGGTGGTGGTGGTGGTGGTGGTGAAGGTGAAGGTGAAGGTGAAGGTGAAGGTGAAGGTGAAGGTGAAGGTGAATGGTGAAGGTGATGGTGAAAGTGACAATGATGGTGATGATGATGATGATGATGACGGTGATGTGATGATGATGATGTTGGTGGTGGCGATAAAAATAGTAAAAGTAAATATAGTATAAATAATAATAATATGAAGAAGAAGAGGGAAAATAACAAGAATAATAATTTCGCAAAAAAGGTCACTATTTGTAAACATTTCTTTCTCTCTGTAGCTGCATTACGTAACACATCTCCACACGTTCGTCACATCTAACTGTCACTCTTTGTGAGTTGCGTCTCTAGTCTCTATGTTTTTCTTTATTTTTCTCTTTATTATTATCTCTTTACGTGTGTCTATTTGTAGCATCCGCGACTTTCTTCTCTCGTCTCTTGTCCTGTCTTGTCTTGTCTCTCTCTCGGGAGATAACTCGCAGGGAAAAAGGTATGCAATTCTGAACGTGTCTCAAGTGCATTCGTAGTAAAACTGGAGATCTACATAGAGGCAGGTAAGGTCGACTGTGTAGTTTACATAATAAGAATCAATTAATCTATACATACACAACCCTAGAGACATAATCGAGAAGCAAACAAATAATCAAATAATTCACTTTCTCAAACAAACAAACAAATAAACAAACAAACAAGACTGAAAAGAGACCTCTCCGCGCATCCTCTCATTCCCAAAGACACTCTAGGTGGGAGGAAACAAGTCTCAGACATGTTTCCAGATTCCACTGCAGGAAATAAGATAATGAGATCGACAGCGGATCCGCCCATCTATCTGGAATGATCACGTGGATGAAGATAGATTCGACAAAGACTTAATCGGGGCTGGTGATGTGCCGACGGCTGTTTAAAAGGCCGTTTGTTGTTTCTATCTCTGCTTGTCTGTTTGTCTGTCTAAGAGCATGTGTCTGTCTGATCGCGATTCTTTTTTCGCCTGTGTATTTGTCCGCCTGGGTTATTCTTATTATCTCTTCTTTTTTCTTTCTTTCTTTCTTTCCTCCCTCCCTTCCTTACTACCTTTCCTCCCCTCCCTCCCCTTCCCTCCTATCCTCTTTCTCCCCCTTTCCTCTTCTCTTATTTTCTCATTTCTCCTCCCCTTCCTTCCCATCATCGCTCGCTCCATCACTCCCTCCCTCCCTCCCTCTCCTTCTCCCTCCCTCCCTCTCTTTCTCCCTCTTCCACGCATCCGGAATGGCTGGGAGGACAATGACGTTTCAGAATCAAACGCGATTTTCTTCTTGTCTTCTCACAAAATTCCCTTCCTATTGTCCCTACGTTATCTCTCGCCGCGGAGGGGGTGAGGGGGGGATGTGAGGGAGGAAGGGAGGAGGAGAGGAGGGAGGGAGGGAGGAGGATAGGATAGAGGGGGGGAGGAGGATACGATGGAGGGAGGGAGGAGGGAGCAGGAAGAGGGGAGGGGAAGGGAGGAGGGAGTAGGAAGAGGGGAGGGGAAGAGAGGAGGATAGAGGGAGGTGGGAGCAGGAGGGGAGGGGAGGGAGGGAGGAGGAGCGAGGAGGAGGAGGAGGATGGAGGATGGAGGAAGGGAGGGTGGAGGAATGGGGAGGAGGAGCGAGGAGGAGGATGGAGGAAGGGAGGAAGGGAGGAAGGGAGGGAGGAAGGAAGGGAGGGAGGGAAAGGAAAGAGGAGAAGAAACCTTGAGGTGGGAGAGGGGAGAGGGGGAAAGGAAGAGTTGGAACTAAAGAAAAAAGAAATGAAAAAACCTCTCCCTGGTAGCCGTGACGTCTTCCATAGACGACTGTGCGTCATTCAAGCGTCTCATTAATCCACAGGGTGCAACGGGGGAGGGTAACCTACAGTCGTTTAAGGGTTGCATGTATAGGTGCGTGCGTGCGTGCGTGAGTGAGTGAGTGAGTGAGTGAGTGAGTGATTGAGTGAGTGGGTGAGTGAGCAAGTGAGTAAGTGAGTGTGAGTGAGTGAGCGTGTGCATGCTTGCTGTGTGCGTGTGTGCAGACCCATATTTAACCCACCAGCATTTCATAAATTATTTATTCTCATATAATTCTTACAGCATGCTTCCTTCAAGCAATGTGTAAAGCAACAACCGACTGTTAATCATCACACAAGCAGAGGAGAGCGTTAATCAACACGTAAACAGAGCGATAAACACTCCGTCGCAAGCTGATTTTCTCTCTCTCTCTCTCTCTCTCTCTCTCTCTCTC
>NW_028234407.1:29184548-29189548 GCF_977035675.1 Penaeus japonicus | reverse complement strand
AATTTGATTTCACAATTAATTTTCTTCCTCCTTCCTTGGCTCTCCCTATCGTCTTCTACATATCTCACTCTCTCCTTCCACTTCTACATTTCCTTTCACCTCCCTTCCTTCCTCCTCTCCGTCTTCATATACATCCCCCGTCTCTCTATCTCTCTGTCTCTGTCTGTCTGTCTGTCTGTCTCTCTTTCTCCCTCCCCCCTCTCTCTCTCCCTCTCTCCCTCTCTCTCTCTCTCTCTCTCTCTCTCTCTCTCTCTCTCTCTCTCTCTCTCTCTCTCTCTCTCTCTCTCTCTCTCTCTCTCCCTCTCTCTCTCTCTCTCCCTCTCTCTCTCTCTCTCCCTTTCTCTCTCTCTCTCCCAATCTCTCTCTCTCTCTCTCCCTCTTTCTCCTCCCCACCCTCCCTCTTCCTCCTCCCCTCCCTCCCTTCCTATCCCCCCACCTCACTTGGCTGAGAGAGTCAAAGTCAAAGAGTCGATAACCCTAGAACGATACCTCAGGAGATAGGACATGGAGAAGGGTAGAAAGGGAGGGGGGAGAAAAAGTCTATGGGGGGACGGGGGGAGGAGGGGGGTGAATTAGAATAAAGATGAGAGGAAGAAAGAGCGTGAATAAATATCAGAGGAGGTAATCTTCTGTGAGTTCGTCTGTGCTTCTGTCTGTCTGCCAGTGTGTGTGTGTGTGTGTGTGTGTGTGTGTGTGTGTGTGTGTGTGTGTGTGTGTGTGTGTGTGTGTGTGTGTGTGTGTGTGTGTGTGTCTGCCTTCTTGTCTGTCTTTCCGCTTGCCTCTTTATCTCTCTCTCGCTTCTCTCATTTGAACTGTATTTGCTATCTCTTCCGCCCTCCCCCACCCTCTCCCTCTCTCCCTCCCCCTCCACCTCACATTCACACCCATAAACCATCCATCTCAATTCCTCCCTCTACCCCCCCCCACTCCCCCACCTGTGTTACCTGTCTATCCATCCCATTCTACCTCTACCTTTCTACACCGCATGAGTGCCACCGCTGACGCCAAGTTGAGAGGCACCCATACGTAACAAGTGCCACGCGAGAATGACCCCCGCCCGCCCCGCTGCTAAGAGGTCGAGATTCATGGAAGAGGAGGGCGGAGGTGGAGGGAGGAGGTGGAGGGAGGAGGAGGGAGAAAGAGGGAGGAGGAGGGGGGAGGTTGGGTGGTGAGGAGGAGGCAAAGGGAGGGGGGGGGAGAAGAAGTAGGAGGAGATAGGGGAGGGGGAGGAAGAAAGGTGGGATGGAAGGATGAAAAGGGGGGATGGAAGGGAAGAGGAGAGGGAAGAAGGGTGGGAAGGGAGGAAGAAGAGGAGTAGGAGTAGGAGGAGGAGGAGAAGGAGGAGGATGGTGGTGATAATGGTGATGGTGATGGTGATGATGATGATGATGAAGATGATGAAGAGAAGGGAAGGAGGAGGAGAAGAGTGAGGTGTGGGTGGGGGAGGGAGGAGGGGGGAGGGGGAAAGAGGGGAAAGGGCGGGAGAGCCGACGATCGTGATCAAGACAGGTCGGGGACTGGAAGAGGAGCGGAGGGGGGAGGGGTAGGGGTAGGAGGAGGAGGAGGAGGAGGAGGAGGAGGAGGAGGAGGAAGAGCAGGAGGAGGAGGAGGAGGAGGAGGAGGCGTTGGAGTAGGAGTGGGAGCGAGATGAGGTCGGCGGTCGCCACTCGAGGTGCTCCTCCAGCGCGCCCTTCGTAACCTGGTCGTGCTTCTGCCTCCGATAGCGCGCCGATAAGGAGCAGCGATACCCCGATGCCAGCGCGCGATAGCTGGAGTTCCATCTCTCCGGCCAGATGAAGTGACAGATTGGGCCCTTGGAGGAGGGCGGCTGGAGGAGGAGGGGCTTTCTTCTAAATGACCCCCGAAGGCTCCTTTCCACCTCGAGAGGCCGGAGGGCGGGCACGCGCGCGCGCACGCACGCTCATCCTCGGGATCTCCAGGTAGAGATTTCAAGCGCCGCGGATTCGAGGTACGCGTTACTCTTTTGTCTACCTTTATTTTATCTTCGTCTTTCCCTCATTCTCTTCTTATCTTCCCTTTTTCCGCCTCTTCCTCAACCTTCTATTTTGCTTTTGGCGAGTGTCCGTCACGGGATCCGACCGTGAGTGTTCATACTGTTGTCTGTCTGGGGAGGGGGAGGAGGGGGAGAGGGAGGGAGGGAGGGAGGCAGAGAAAAAGAAAGAAAGAAAGAAAGAGAACGCGAGAGAAAGAGAGAAAGAGAGAAAGAGAGAAAGAGAGAAAGAGAGAAGAGAGCGATATATATATATATATATATATATATATATATATATATATATATATATATATATATATATAGAGAGAGAGAGAGAGAGAGAGAGAGAGAGAGAGAGAGAGAGAGGGGTGCGGAGGGAGAGGAAGAGGGAGAGAAAGAAAATGAGATAAAAAGAAAATTATAAAAAGAAATAGAAAGAGAATGGGTGAGGGAGGAGGAGAGAAAGATATATATTATAAATAGAGAGAGAGAAAAGAAGAAAGAAAGGAAGACGAACAAAGAGCAACACCGCCATCTCCCGTTTCTCAAATAAATAAATCAAAATAAATAAATAAATAAATAATATAAATAAATCAAAATAAAAAAAATAAAAACATTAAGAATTCAACTCAGCCGCCGGAATGTCAACTCGGCCGGTGCTGTCAATCCATCAACTTTCATAAAAGGCCCGAGAAAAAAAAAGAAAAAAAGAAAAAAAAAGAAGAAGAAAAAAGGCAGACCGGATCACAGAACCCACACTCGCACAAGGAGACATCAATTTGTTAGCATTAACTGAACGTCCTACAAATTGAAGCAAAACACACACGATGGCGCGTTCTAAAACTCAAAGAGTTTTTATTTCTTTTTCTTTTTTCTTTTTAGATCATTTGTCGTTGAGAAAAAAACATGGTTGAGTTATCGCTTGAGAATTTTACTTATGAATAATAATACAAAAGAACAAGGATTATTATTATGGATTCAAAATATATTGGACGATTTCCACGAGAATAAGAAGGAAGAGCCGAATCGTATTCTTGTCTTCTGCAGCGTCCCTTAAAGGATGCTATTCACCTGGTTATGTATTCTTACTATTTCTTAAATAATGGTATCGGGAACATGTGCGTGAATGAACTGTGTGCGTAAATATTCGTGTATGGATGAAATGAATTAACGTATGTATTTTATGTCTGGATGTTTGTTTGTTTTTTTCATCTTTAGGACATCGAACAAGCGAATTTGAATATGCGTCCACACTCCAACACACGCGAACACACACACACACACACACACACACACACACACACACACACACACATACACACACACACACACATACACACACACAGTCATTCGCATCAAGTACATCTGCAAATATGACCTCGCTCTCGGCTCCCGCATGCTTATTTTTCTAAGCAAACGCACACACTCACAAAACCTGTCTAATTAGCATCTAACTGGCCGAATTGAAATGTCCTACAGAAATCACAACTAAAAGTAAGATAAAGATATGAGAGAGAGAGAGAGAGAGAGAGAGAGAGAGAGAGAGAGAGAGAGAGAGAGAGACATAGTTGACATAATGAAGAGACAATTAGATACGTCTCGCGCCTGCCATTGTGTCCCCGTTCTCATTTCCAACTCCACCTCCACCTCCACCTCCTTCCCACCACCCTACTTACTCCTCCTCCTCCTCCCTTTTATCACCCATCCCACCTATCCAATGCCCCCGTCTCCTCTCCTCCCCTACCCTCTCTCTTCTCTCTCTCTATTCACCCCTCCCTCTTCCTCCCCTCCCCCATCCCTCCCCCGTTCCATAAGCCCTTCTGACACTCAAAGACCTCGGAAGTATGCGAGGTGTCAGTTTTACAGCGTGTCAGGTATGCTCGGATTCCATAAGGGCGTAAGTAACATAGTCTTCCCTGGTAATTATCGCCCCTGACGACATCCCGCGGCGAATCGGGTCGTGATAATGCTCGATAATAATTCCTGCCTTATCGGCCTCTCGGAGGACTTATTCGTGTTGATGTATACACGGGCAGTGGGCGGAACTTACATACATACGTACATACAGACTTGAATGGGCATCTCAACACACGCACGGACACACGCGCAAGGATGGAGTAAGACAGACAGACAGAATGAGTGAGGGGAGGGGGGAGGAGGAGATGGAGGAGGAGGAGGAGGAGGAGGAAGAAAAAGGAAGGGCACGGGGGGGGGGGGGTTAGAGGGTATGGAGGAGGTGGAGGACGAGGTGGAGGAGAAGGATGAGAACAAGGTTGAGGGGAAGAAGGAGGAGGAGGAGGAGGTGAAGGAATGGGATGATGGGAAGGAAGGGCAGGAAGAAGGGAAAGAGGAGGGACAAGTTGGTCTGACTTAGCGTAAATGCCTTGTCAATATGCACACAAACACACACAAGAGAGGAGGGGGAAGGAGAGGGATGGGAGCAGGAGGATTGAGAGAAAGAGGGGGAAAGAAGGGGAGGACGGAGTTGGAGAAGGGGAAGTGGTGGGAGAAATGGGAGGAGAGAGAGAAAAAAGAGAAGGGAAAGAAAGTGATAGAAGAGGAGGGAAAGACGGAGGTGGAAGAGCAGGGAGAGAGGGAGGGTTGTGGAGGGATGTGGATGAAGGTGAAAGAGGAGGAGAGGAGGAGAGGGGGGGAGGACGGGAACAAGTAACAGGAGTTCTGAGGACTGGCCTTGAGTTAATGGCTTGTTAATTTTTCTCTACAAGTTTAAGAATAACAGGGAGACAAGATGGGGGTGAGGGGGGGGGGGGCACGGGGAGAGACACATTCAAAAAGAGAGAAAAAAAAGAGTGCGGGAGAGGAAGAGAGGAAGAGAGCGGGAGAGTGAGAAAGAGGAAGAGAAGAAGGAGAGAGAGAGAGAGATTGATTTAATTAGAGAGAGAGAGAAAGATATATATATATATATATATATATATATATATATATATATATATATATATAGAGAGAGAGAGAGAGAGAGAGAGAGATAGAGAGAGGGAGAGAGAGA
>NW_028234407.1:29149548-29167048 GCF_977035675.1 Penaeus japonicus | reverse complement strand
CATTTCCATTCCCTATTCCTCTCCCTCTTTCTCTCCATCTCTCCCTCCTTTCTCTTTCTTCCTCGTCCGTCCGTCCGTCCGTCCCCTCCTTCCTTTTTCCCTCCCTCCCTCCCTCCTTCCCACTCACCCATACTCCCTACCTCCCACCTACCCACCCATTCTCCCTCCTTCCCTCCCTCTCTCCCTCCCACCCACCCTCCCTCCCTCCCGCCCTCCCTTTATCTATCTCTCCCTTCTCTCCTTCTCCCCCCTGCTTCTGCCAAGAAACCTGTGCGATTGCATGTTAATTAGGTCTGCCTAATCATGTGGCTGTGATCACCTTCATAAAACGCCCCCGTGTATAGGGGGGCGGAGGGAGAGGCAGGGAGAGGGAAGGAGAGGGAGGAAGGGAGTGGGAGGGAAGGAGGAAGGGAAGGTGGGGAGGGAATAAGAGGGGGAGAGGGAGGGAGGGAAGGAAAAAACGAGAAAGAGAAAAGAAAGATAAAGAGAGAGAGAACGAGACAGAGAAAGACAGACAGACAGACAGACAGAGAATGAGAGAGAGAGAGAGAGAGAGAGAGAGAGAGAGAGAGAGAGAGAGAGAGAGAGAGAGAGAGAGAGAGAGAGAGAGAGAGAGAGAGAGAGAGAGAGAGAGAAAGAGAGAGAGGAAGAGAAAGAGAAAGAGAGAGAGAGCGCAATAAATGACACGGCGACAAAAAGGGTCCCCAGCGTCAGTTGTTCCGCCACCCGTTTGCGGACATTTACGACCACCTCCCCCTCCCCTCCTCCCCCTACACGTGGATTTGCCATTCATTTTTTTTTATCCACATGATTATCTTTGTACAATATCCTCCCCCTAACCGATCCTCACTCTTCCCCCTCCTCCTTCACCTCCCCCCTCCCCTCCTCCACTTCCCTGACCAGAACTTGACTTGATATACAAACAAGAAGAAAAACAGACCGTGAATTAAATTACATGAGATGATAAATATATATATATATATATATATATATATATATATATATATATATATATTACTTATTTATATATATATACATATATATAATATTATTTATATATATATAAATATATATAGATATATATTAATATATATATATATTACTTATTTATATATATATATATATATATATTACTTATTTATATATATATACATATATATATACATATATATAATATTATTTATATATATATAAATATATATATAAATATATAAACAAAACAAAAACAAAAGCAAAACTAAGATCTTTGACATTTGAAGTCAGTAGCGATGAAACACTAAAATAAAAAAAGGAAAAAAATCAAGTCGAACACATCTAACCCCCATCACCCCCATCCCTCCCCCTTGCTTTGAAGAGCAATTAATCCTACAAATGTTTCCCGGCCCCTACCTTTCCCCCAACCCTCTACCTGTACTCCCCTCTAACATTTCCCACTCATCCTACCCCAGGACCCTCCCCCTCCCTTAACCCTCCCCACTCTACCCGTGTTGACACTTCTATCTTCTTTCCCTACCAACCCCTCTCTCACATTCACCACCCCTCTCTCCCTCCCCTTCCCCATACTAACCCTTCTCTCCCTCCCCTCCGTCCGTCCGTCCCTCCCTCCCTCCCTCCCTCCTACCAACACCTCCCTCCCCTCCCCCCCCCCTTCCCCTACTACCTCTGACAGGGCGCGCGTCAAGAAAGGTTTAGTGAGCGCCCATTAAGAGAGACGTAGAGGTCTTGTAGCATTTATGAAGTGTAATGACCGCCCGTTCTGGAGGAGGCAGCCCGAACAAGCCCACTTACTTACTGACTGTCTTGACTGCAGTGGAGGGGGAGGGGAAGGGGGAGGGGAAGGGGGAGGGGGGGAAGGGGTAGGGGGAGGAAAGGAGGAGGAGAGGGAGGGAGGAGGGCAGGGGCAGGGAGGAAGGAAGAAGGAGCAAAGGGGAGGAAAAGAAGAAGAGGAGGAGGGGAGGAGGAGAGGGAGTGGAAGGAAGGGAAGAGGGGAAGGAGATGGAGGAGGGGAGGAGCAGCAGAAGGTCAAAGCAGGGGGAAAGGAGTGGAGAGAAGAAGAGGAGGGGGTAAGGGGGGGGGGAGGAGAAGAGAGGGAGACGGAAGAAAGGGGAGAGGAAAAGAGAGGGGGAAGAGGAAGTGGAAGTGGAAGAGTAAGAAAGGAAGACGGAGAGAAAGAGAGAAAGGAAAAGGAGGAAGAGAGGAGAGAGTAGGAGAGGCAGAGAGATAAAAAAAAGAAAGAGGAAGAGGAGGAAGGAGAAGAGAGAAGGGATGAGAAGAGGAAAGAAAAAGGGAGTAATATTACAAAAGCTGAAGCTGAATGAAGCGTTTAAACTGTCGTGCCGAGAGCTGTGGTGTGCATTGCGGACTGATAGCGCTTTGCTGTTTTCCTTAATGGTGAGGGATGGTGTGTTTTGTTGCTGTTGCATCGTTTGTACTCCTGCAACGCTATTTCGAGGTTGCAAAAAATGGAGCTTGATGTACACAGATATCTTACTTACCTTTTCTTTCCCTTTTTCGGCCTGTGTCTGTCTGTCTGCTTGTCTCTCTCCCATTTTCCCCATCTTCTTTCTTTCCTTTCTTTCCCTTCCCCTCTCCAAATTTTCCTCCATTCCACCTCACCCCTTCCTCTTTCAACCTCAATTCTAATTCCTCCTCCTACCCACCCCATCCCCCCCTCTTCTTATGCACACTTCTCCTCTCCCATTCACTCCAACCATCCTTCCTTCCCTACCCCCTCCCACCCCCTTCACTCCCTGCAACTGACCCGCAACCAAACCCCCTCCCCTTCACCTCTTCCCCTCTTCACCCCCAGCAACTGACTCACAACGAAACCCTTCCCCCCACCCCCTTCCCCCCCTCTCCCCCCCTTAACTCCCCACAAATGACCAACCCCCACCCAGCCCCCACCCTGCACCCCCAGCAATCGGCTCGCAACCAAACCCTCTCTCTCCCGCACGAGAAAATGACTCGCGGGTTAATAACGCAACCAAATGAGCATCAAGCCACACGCACCACGACGACGCGTAAAACCCCCAACTGTCATGTCAAGCTGTCAAGTCCGTCCGTCAAGCGGCGGGTCCTAGGTAATAAGCCAGCAGGGTCGGGTCGGGTCGGGTTGGGTCGGGTCGGGTCGGGTTGGAGTCGGGTTGGGGTCGTGATACGGTAGTGGGAAGGAAGGGTGGAAGGATGTGGATGGGTGGAGGGATGGAGGGATAGAGGGATAGGAGGAGGGATAGGGGGATGGGAGGAGGGATAGGGGGATGGGAGGAGGGATAGGGGGATGGGAGGAGGGATAGGGGGATGGGAGGAGGGATAGGGGGGTGGAAGGAGGGAAAGGGGGATGGGAGGAGGGATAGGGGTCTGGAAGGAGGGATAAGGGGATGGGTTGAAGGAAGGAAGGGTGGAAAGACATGGATGGGTGGGGGGATAGGTGGAGGGATTGGGGGATGGGAGGAGGGATAAGGGGATGGGTGAAGGGAAAGGTGGGGGGAAGGAAGAGTGGAAGGAGGCGAATGGGTGGGGGGATGGGTGGGGGGATATGTGGAGGGAAAAAGGGATGGGTGGAGGAAAAGAGGGATGGGTGGAAGGAAAGGTGAATGTGTAGAGGGAAAGGGGGATGGGTGAAGTGAAAGGTGGATGGGTGGAGGGAGGGGTGGAGGGAAGGATGAGTGCAAGGAAGTGGATGGGTGGAGGGAAGGATGAGTGCAAGGAGGTGGATGGGTGAAGAGAAAGGTGAAGGGAAGCAGGAGGAAAAAAATATTTCGGATGATAGGGTTGGGGAGAGGGTGGAGGCAGGCGTATGGATGGAGGGGGATAGAGGAAAGGAAGAAGAAAAAAAAAGGAGAAGCAGAATGATCAAGCGGCACAAAGACAAGAAATTTAAGATAAGCATATGGATAGTGAGAATAAGAACAACAAAATGAGAAGAGAAAGAGAGAAAAAGACGAAGGGGGAGATGTACCATAAGGTTTATGGGCAAAGAAAGGTGGAGAGAGCAAGGGAGGGGGGGGGATCCATAGGACACACCTTGAGGGGGAGAGTCAGTAGACAACTCAAAGTCTCTTCTCCCTTAATTTTCCAAATCCTCTCCCTACACCTCCTCCTTTACCCCTTCTCCTTCTCCCGAACTCCCTCGCTCCCCTCTTACCCCCCTATCCTCTCCTCTCCTCGCCTTCCCCCCTCACCCTCTCCCCTTCCCTTATCCTTACCCCCTCCCTCTTCCCACCAACCTCACACAACCCTTTCCCCCTTCCTCTCCTCCTCTCCTTCCCCCATTCTAAACCCTCACCCCCTTCCTTTTCCCCTCCCCCTATCTTCAATCTGGCCCCCAACCCCCTCCTCTTTAATTTCATTCCCCCCCAACCCTTTCCACATCTCCCAACTCCCCCCCCCCCCCCCCTTCCTCCCTCTCAAAGCGCGACATAATATCCGTATCTATGTAAGTGAGCGATTGCCCCCCGCCCCCCCTAAAAAACGCCCCCCTCAAAAAAAAAGTGTCGCAACGCTGTCGTCACGTCCGGCGGCTCGTAAAAGCGGCTCTTTAAAAGGCCCTCCGACCACTGTCCCGAGCTCAGTCCTTCTCGAAGCTTCTGCGGGAGGAGGCTTTGGGTTGCTTGCTTGATGGCTTCATGTTTCTTTCTTTCTTTCTTTCTTGAGGATTCAATCAGCAGGTTAGGGAGAGGGAGGGAGAGAGATGGAAAAGGAATGAAAGGAAGAGGGGGAGGGGACGGGGGAGGAGAAAGAGAAGGGGAAGTAGGTAGGGGAAAGGGAAAACAAAAAACAAAGGAGGGAAGGGAGGGAGGGGAAAGAAAAAGCAAAGGAGGGGAGGTGAGTGAGTGGGGTTAAGAACGGTGTGTGTGTGGGGGGGGGGGGGGATTCACACCCTCGTTCACCCTAAAGAGCTTATCAGTAAAAATCACAAACACGACCTTTCCACCAAACACCGAATTTCAAATCATCACGATTCTTAGAGGGAAAAAAATTAAATAAATAAATGAATGTTTAAAAAATAACAGAAAAAAACAGGATATAAATGCATAACATCACCAAAAACAAATTTAAAAACAATTAAAAAATAAAAATAAAAAAACTAAAAGCAACGACAAAGTACCTCACGCTCACACACACACACACACACACACACACACACACACACACACACACACACACACACACACGCACGCACACACGAGGGCGCATCCCAGACACAACATAAACACATCACGAAGTCCCAACTACAATATACATTCATCAACCGAGTCCCTGACGATAACATACAAGCAGACAAACAAGCAATGAAGAAAAGCAAAACCCGTATTTTTCTTTAAATATCTCTCTCTTCCTTCTTCCTATTTTCTATTTCGATCTTCTCCCCCTTTCTACTATCCCCCTTAATTGTCTTCTCCATCTTCCCCTTCCCTTCTCCCCTCTCTCTCTTTCTTTCTCTTTCTCTTTCTTTCTTACTTTAATTATTTCTTTCTTTCTCTCTCTCTCTCTCTCTCTCTCTCTCTCTTTCACTCACTCACTCACTCGCTTACTCACTCACTCACTCTCCTTTCCCTTCCCCCGTCCCTCTCCCTACCCTCCCCCATCCCTCTCCCTACCCTCCCCCATCCCTTTCCCTACCCTTCCCCCTCCCTCTCCCTACCCTTCCCCCTCTCCTCCTCCCTCTCCCTACCCTTCCCCCTCTCCTCCTCCCTCTCCCTACCCTTCCCCCTCCCTCGCCCTCCCTCTCCCTCTCTCTCCCACGCACCGGAGCAACGGAGTCATCTTACATGAGTCACACTTAACGCGGACTTAAAACTTGTATTATCTTCCATGTAGCAACTTCAAGAGGGAGGGAGAATGGGGGGAGGAGGAGGAGGAAGGGGAGGAGGGAGAGAAGTGGGGGGGAGAGATCACTTGACACTTCACCCTCTTCACTTCATCTTCGCTTTTCTCTGTGTCTGTGTCTCCTTCTCTTTCCTTCTCGTCTGTTGATATGTTGGTCTATTTGGTTCTTCCTTTATTCTTACTTATTTAATATTTGTTTTTACTTTTTCCTTTTTTTTTCTTCTTCTTGTCTCCTTCTTCCATCTCCTCCAGTTTCTTTCCTTATTCTTTTTTTTTCATTTACTTCCACCTTTCCCTCTTAATTGGCTTTTTCTATCCCCCTTTTCGTCATAACCCTTTCCTTTTCTACCCTTCCCCCTCTACCTCACCATTCTTTCGCTTATTTCCCTTCCACCTTCCCTCCTATTCAATCCCTTTTCTTCTCCTCCTCCTCTTCCCTCCCTTCTCATCCACCCACTAACCCCTCTACTCCCCCTTCCTCCGCACTTCCTCCTTTTCCATCTTTCTTTTCCTTTCCCTGTTCCGCTGATTCATCTATGACTTATTTCTACCTACCCTATCCATGTCCTACTTTCCTTCTTCTTCTTCTTCTTCTTCTTCTTCTTCTTCTTCTTCTTCTTCTTCTTCTTCTTCTTCTTCTTCTTCTTCTTCTTCTTCTTCTTCCTCCTCCTCCTCGTCCTCCACCTCCACCTCCACCTCCACCTCCACCTCCACCCTCTCCACCTCCCCCCACCCACCCACCCACCTACCCTCCCTCCCTCCCTCCCTCCACCGCCCGCATCCACCCCTCTTCCCTCAGCTCATTATCTCCCTGCTCTCCCCTCGTCCCTCAGTCCATTTCCTCGTCTCACCTGCCCTTCAAGGCTCTCCTTATCTTATCTCGCAATAATTCGAATGACTCTTCCTTCAGTGTCGCCGCTCGGCCTCTTAACATCAATCAACCTCGACTGAAGTCCGGTGGGTGGAGGGGGAGGAGGGGAGGAGGGAAGGAAGGAGGGAGGGATGGATTGATGGAGGGAGGTATGGAGGGAGGGATGGAGGGATTGATGGAGGGAGGGATGGTTGGAGGGTGGGATGGAGGGAGGATGGGTGGATGGATGGGGGATGGAGGGAAGGAGGGAGGGATGGATGGATGAGGGAAGGGTGGAAGAAGGGATGGATGGATGGAGAAAGGGAAGGGTGAATGGATGGATGGATGGATGAAGGGATGGAGGATGGAGGAGAGGACGCATTCTTTTGTCATCTGCCGTTATTTTAGCTGTAATATTTGTCTCTATTTCTCCCTCCCCTCTCCCTCTCTCTCCCTTTCCTCCTACTATAATTAACGCCACTGACAGCAATGACAGTCATAGTACGAATAATTGTGATAATCTGAAAATTACAGCAGAAACTATACTAATATTGGTAATAGTAGCGGTAGTAGTACTAGTAGTAACAATAACAGTTGTAATAGTAATCACAGCAACCGTAACAATTCTAGTAACGATAAAAACTATATATAAAAAGAAAAGAAAACAGTAAAAACATCAATCGCAATCATCAAAAATACAACAACAATAATACTGATCATACGAACACAAAAAGTAACAACAATAACAGCGATACTGATAATGATGACAATCCCTTCGACAACAATGATATCACCAACGCCAAAAACACCTTGGGATTTGCACCTGCAGGATGCCAAGCGGAAGCCGCAAATCACTCCCAAGACACAAATAAATGGCAGGAGAGAGATGGAGAATGGGAGACTGAGGGAGGGAGCGACCATTGTGATAATGATAATGATAATAATGATAATAATAATAATCAGAACAATTAACATAATGACAATAATGTTAATACAAACATTAACACTACTCCTACTAGTAGTAGTAGTAATAATAAGATTTGTAATAATAATAATAATAATAATAATAATAATGATAATAATAATACTTACGATCATTATCATAACAATAACAATAATAACAACAATAATAATTATCATTTTATCATTATATCAATAATAACAACAATAACAGTAATATTCATATCAATAACAATAACAATAACAATAATAACAATAAAAATAAAAATAACAATGGCAAAGACAATAACAACACAATAATATAACCAACTAAATAAACCAAATCGCAGCAGCACAGCCATCCATCCCAAGCAACCAAACCAGGAAGCGCATCTCGATCTCAGATTAAAAGGAACAACAATAAATCGCATGACGTCACCGCTGATGACATCTGTACCGACAGACGAACAAACGAACACACGCGGAAATAAACAGCATCTCTTGCCGCTCAAAATGAAAAAAAGTATTAAGAATTTCTAATTATAATTGTTTTCTTTTTTTTTTTCTTCTATTTTGTATTATCGTTATTGTGTTTATGTTGCAGGTGATGGTGGTGGTGGTGGTGATGATGATGATAGTGGTAGTGATAATAATGATGATAGTGGTGGTGATGATGATGATGATGATGATGATAGTGGCGGTGATGATGGTGGTGGTGGTGGTGTTGGTGATAGAATAATAGAATATCAAAATGGAGTTCCCAAGCAAACACGTAGAGCAAATCAAAGCAAAGGCACACATGATTTCGTTCTCCTGTTTTAACGAGCGGCTCCATCGACATTCATGCAATATCATTGGTCGGCCTTTCAGCTGCAATCTGCTGCTTGAATCGAGATTTATTTAATTGCAATATACATGTTTCGCTTCACCTTTTCGCTCGGACGGGTTTCCTTTCGAAACGGAGGAGGGGATGGGGGGATGGGGGGATGGGGGGTGAAATGGAAGGGGAGGAGGAAGGGAGGGAGGGAGAGGGGAGAGGGAGAGGGAGAGGGAGAGGGATAAAGATAGAGATAGTTTGATAGAGAGAGAGAGAGAAGAGAGAGAGAAGAGAGAGAGAAGAAAGAGAGAAGAGAGAGAGAAGGGAGACAGAAGAGAAAGAGAATGGAAAGAGAGAGAAGAGAAGAAGAAAAGAGGATAGGAGGAAGAGAGAAAGAGAGAAGAGAGAGAAGAGAAGAGAGAGAGAGAGAAAGAGAAGAGAGAGAGAGAGAGAGAGAGAGAGAGAGAGAGAGAGAGAGAGAGAGAGAGAGAGAGAGAGAGAGAGAGAGAGAGAGAGAGAAAGAAAGAGAGAGAGAGAGAGAAGAGAGAGGGAGAGAAGAGGAGAGAGAGAGAAGAGGAGAGAGAAAGAAGAGAAGAGAGAAAGTGAGAGAGAAGAGAAGAGAGAAAGTGAGAATAGAAGAGAGAAAGAGAGAGAGAACAAAAAACAGAAAAGCGAAAGCGAGAGAGAGATAAAAGCGAGAGAGAGAGATACCCCCCCCCCTCCTCCCCAGAAACCCCGCCGCCGAGATAGCAGCTTTGAATCTAACCTCCAATTTGTATCAGGCGGCAGACCATCATCATCACATCATCGCCTTGTCTCTTTCCACATCTTCATCCCTTCCCTTTCATCGTCACTTTCACCTATCCACTAAATCGCTCACACGCGACACTCGCTCCTATCACCCCGTCGCTAAATCAACTCCTTACTCAGACTTGCCTCATTCATTCGTTCGTTCGTTCGTTCGTTCACGCACCAACGCAAACATTCAGGTACAAGTGCTATGTACACACGCGGATGTGTACATGACCGAATTACATACAAAATGAGACGAGGAAAAACAAGAGGAAATTCGTAACGTAATCATTCAAAGTTGATTAACAAAAACAGGAAAAAAATCTTGTTTTACTATAAATCCGGTTGTTCAGTGTATCTTAGCACATTGTATCACCGATTAACACTGTATCTCACTACATGTGGCGATTATTTGCACAATACTAACGGAAAATACAATGCGTGTAATACAATCGTACGGTATTATCACCCCCCCCCCATACACACGTCTAACAACAAATACAACGAAAGCAAAACAAACAAATAACTAGTGACACCATCAACACCATACACTCCACTGGAGTCATCACCATAAGCACTGGCGGATTACTCGCTCGTTCACTGCTCCCGGGAGAAAGGGGGGAGAGGGGGAAAGGGGGAAAGGGGGAAAGGAGGAGAGGGGGAAAGGGGGAGAGGGGGAATGGAGGAGAGGGGAGTGGGGGAAAGGAGGAAAGGAGGAGAGGGGGGAAGGAGGAGGAGAACGAGGAGGAGGAGGAGGAGGAGGAGGAGGAGGAAAAGGAGGAGGAGGAACAGAAGAAGGAGGAGATGGAGTAGAAGGATAAGGAGGATAAGGAGTAGTAGTAGTAGCAGGAGGAGGAGGAAGGGAAGGAGGTGTAAGAAGAGGAGGTGGAGGTAGGAGTAGGAGGAGGGGGAGGAGAAAGGAGAGGGGAACGAGAAGAGGAGTGGGTGGAGGAGTGGGATGAAGAGAGGGGTGGAAGCAGAGGGAGAAAGGGGCGGAGGGCTAGAGAGAGCCGAGGAGGGAGTGGAGGAGGAGGAGGAGAGAGGGGGGCAGGGGTGGGGGCAGGGGTGGGGGCAGGAGCGTGGTGGAGATAAGCCTGCAGATGCACTTTACTGCCGAGATAAGCAACGGCGCTCCGATAAGGCCCCTCGCAGCCCAGGGGACGGGCCGGGTCTCTGCGCCAGTATCAGCACCAGCGCCGCCGCCTCCGCCTCCGACGCGCCCGCTGCCTCTGCCTCTCTGCATTTCTCTCTCTCTCTCTCTCTCTCTCTCTCTCTCTCTCTCTCTCTCTCTCTCTCTCTCTCTCTCTCTCTCTCTCTCTCTCTCTCTCTCTCTGTTTGCCCCTCCCTCCCTCTTCTCTTTCTCTCTCATTATCTATGTCTTTCTCTCCCTCCTCTCTCTCTGTTTGCCCCTCCCTCAATGTCAGTCAATCTCTCTCTCTCTCTCTCTCTCTCTCTCTCTCTCTCTCTCTCTCTCTCTCTCTCTCTCTCTCTCTCTCTCTCTCTCTCTCTCTCTCCCTTCTCCCTCATGCTTACTTCCCACGATTCAGTCTCGCCTTTCTTCCGCCTCCCATATTTGCTTGCTCGATGTGCTTCGATGTATACATATTCTTTACTTGACCGCGTCTTCATGAAGGTAGGCCTATCCAACCGCGTGGTCGTTCAGTGACGTCGTTCGGCAGAATGGAAACAAGGAGAAGGGAAGAAGGGATTAAAAAAAGAGGAAATGATGGAAGGAACAAAAGGAAAGGCGTTAGGACCGAAAGAAGGACTAGAAGAAATGATGAAAGAAGAAATGGAAAGAAGGGAGGAAAAAACGACCAGAGGGAGAGGGGAAAAGGAGGGTAGTAGGGACGGCGAGAAGGAAGAAAAGAAGAAACGGAGGGAAGACGAAATGGAAGAAAAAAAATGAAGAAAAGGATAGAAGGGAAAACAGTCGAGTGGAGCCCGTATCTTCGTCGGAAAGGTATCAGATGTAAATGGCCGCTGCCGATGCTGTTTTGTTTTCATTATATTTCTGCCGCCGTTTCAGATTTTCGTGTCCCCCCCCTCCTTGCACACACATCCTTATCCTCTGTGTTGCTCTCTATTTTCTTATTAAAAGATTAAACCCCAAAGGAATGTTTTGCAGATAGTGCAATGAACGCAAGAATATGCAATCCACCCCAAACGTTAGTATCCTCAGCCTCTTCGTTCTACACACGTGGTTATTGTTTTGTTTACGTTTCCAAGCCTCGGGGTTTAGAGAAGCGCAGTAAAACCGAACAATAACGTATAAACAGAACTGTTGTATTCCGTCATGCTGTAACCACGGCCATTATCTTCCTTCATTAATCATGTTCTTCAAATATCGGCCGAGACAACGTCCACTAAGAAGAACAAAGAGGCACTGATGTGTAATTAAACACTTCCTCTTTCTCATTCTCGGTTATAGGCAGTTAGCATCATCATCACATTATGTACATGCATTTCCGTTAGTACTCTAAGTGACCGTTGGAAAGTTATATAATTAAAAAGTACCCAAGAATAATGTCCCCGGAGTGAACTTGCTCGGTTGCGATTCAGGAGGAACAGAGAAGTGTATACGGGATCCTGATTGGCCAAAACAGAGATGACTGACAGCTGACAGAATAGAGAACATTGACACATATGTGCATGTGTGTATGTGTATGTGTGTGTGTGTGTGTGTGTGTGTGTGTGTGTGTGTGTGTGTGTGTGTGTGTGTGTGTGTGTGTGTGTGTGTGTGTGTGTGTGTGTGTGTGTGTGTGTGTGTGCATATATGTATGTATGTATGTATGTATGTATGTATGTATGTATGTATGTATGTATGTATGTATGTATATGTATATATGTATATGTATATATATATATATATATATATATATATATATATATATATATATATATATATATATACATATATATACACACACACACACATACACACACATGTACATATAGATAGTTCGGATATAGATATAGAAATTGGCATAACAGGTGCATCAAAAGGTGCAAACACTGAACCGCACACAGATAACCTCTGATGCCCGCTGATCACAACTTAAATACTATTGCCATATTATCGAAATATTATTCTGTCTCTCACTTGCTCTCTCTCTTCTCTCTTGCCTGGTTTTCTCTCTCGTCTATTTCTCTATCTCTCACTCTCTCGACTCTCTTGTCTGGCTTGTCTCTCTCTCTCTTGTCTGGCTTTTCTCTCTCTCTCTTTTTCTTTCTTTCTTTCTCTCAGTCTGTGTCAGTGCCTGCGTCTTTCTTTCTTTCTTTCTTTCTTTCTTTCTTTCTTTCTTTCTCTCACTATCCCTCCCCTCTCTTTCTTTTTCAACTAGTAAGTACCTACTTTCTCTTTCTCACCTTTCTTCCTGCCTTCCTTCCTTCCTTCCCTCCTTTTTTTTTCTTCCTCCTTCCTTCCCCCCCCCCCTTTCCCTCCGCCGCGTTCCGCCAGCTGCTCCACAGCTGAGCATCTCCTCCTAGCGTTTGTTTTTCTCCCTAATTGAAGTACATTAAGATGAGAATCAAGGGGGATTCCGGAGGCGCTATCGGCGGGCCTCCTTGGACGCCGAAGGGGTCACGGGAGGGAGGGAGGGAGGGAAGGGGGCAGGGAAGGAGGGAAGGGGAAGGGGGAGGGGGCAGGGAGGGAGGGAAGGAAGGGAGGGAGGGATGGGGGAGGGGGGAGGGAAGGAAGGGAGGGAGGGATGGGGGAGGGGGGAGGGAAGGGGGGAGTTAGGGAGGGAGGGAGGGAAGGAAGGGAGGGAGGGAAGGGGGCAGGGAGGGAGAGAGGGAGGAGGGAGAGGGAGAGGGAGTTAGGGAGAGAGGGAGGAGGGAGGAGGGAGGAGGGAGAGGGAGTTAGGGAGTTAGGGAGTGAGAGAGAGAGAGAGAGAGAGAGAGAGAGAGAGAGAGAGAGAGAGAGAGAGAGAGAGAGAGAGAGAGAGAGAGAGAGAGAGAGAGAGAGAAAGAAAGCGGCCGCCATTACCCTTTCCCTTCCCTCTCCCTCTCCCTCTTCCTCCCTCTCTCGGCCCTCCCTCCCTCCCTCCCTCCCTCCCGCTCACACAAACACAAGGCGGATGAGTCGAGGAACACACGAGCCCCCGATAACAATTCCTCATAAAGGAGCAGTGATAAGAGCACATATTTCGCCTATCGCATCCCTCTCCCCTCTCCCCACTCCCCTCTCCCTCTCCTACTCCCCCTTCCCCCCTCCTCTTCCTCCTCCTTTTCCCCTTTCCATTCTGCCCTTCCTTCCTTCCCCCTCCCCCTCCCTCCTCCCTTCAGCGTTGTCGCCTGGGAGATAAGGTCTATCAGATGAGTCAGGCATTCAAGGGAGGGGAGAGGGGGGAGGGAATAGGAGGGGAGGGGAGAGGGGAGGGGAGAGGGGAGGAGAAGGGAAGGGAGAAGGTAAAAAGACGGAGGACAAATGGAGGGGAGATGGGAGGAGAGAGAGGAAGGGAGGGAAGGGTAAGAAAAAAAGGGAACGACCTAACGACTCTCTACCCCTCCCTTCCACACCCTACACCCCTCCACTCTCTCCCTAACCCCTTACCTCCCTCTCCTCACCCCCACCCCATTGCCCATTTCTTCATCTCATGACCTTAACATCTAAACGCTCTCCCCCTCCCCCCTCTCCCCACCATCCCACCCACCCCAAAACCTCCCTCTCCCAACTACCCCACACACCCCAAAACTTCCCTCTCCCCACCATCACACCCACCCCAAAACCTCCCTCTCCCCGAACCCACCCATAACGTCCCTTTTCCCATGCTGGGGCTTACGGCTATGAGCCTTGTTGCAACGCTCATAATTAGGCCGTTATCTCCCCACCTTTGTCTGGATGTGAGGTCGCGCCGTCCCACTATTAATTAGCAATTGTTGGGTACTTCGCGAGGGCTGACCCCGGCGAGGGCGGATGAGGGGAGGTGAGGGAGAAGGAGGCGTGAATAGAGGGGAGGTAAGGGAGTGGGAGGAGTGGATAGAGAGGAGATGAGGGAAAAGGAGGTGTGGTTAGAGGGGAGGTGAGGGAGAAGGAGGAGATAGAGGGGAAGGGAGGGAGAAGGAGGAGATAGAGGGGAAGGGAGGGAGAAGGAGGTGTGGGTAGTGGAAAGGGGAAGAAGGCATATGGAGCGTAGAGTAGGGAGAAGAGTGGGAGAGGGAGGATGAAGGGAAGGAGGAGGATTGAAAGAGGAAGGTGAGAGGAAAAATAAGGAGGGATAAGAGGGGTATAGGAGGTAAGGAGACAAAGTAGGACGGAGAGGGAAAAAGAGGGGACAAAGAGAGGAAAATCGAGAAGGAAAGAGAGAAAGAGAAAATAAAACAAAGGTAAACATGCAAGAAGAATGAAGAAGGGAAGTAAAAGAGAGTCCAGCGACTCTCAAAACCCCTACAGAATCAAAATCCGAAGGAATCGAAATCTCCATCTACTCGCTCGACGGCGGCGTTTGCGAAGGTGAAAAATGGACAGAGATGTGGTGAAAATGTAGAAAATAGCATGCATATATATATATATGTATGTATATATATATATATATATATATATATATATATATATATATATATATATATACACACACACAAACACACACACAAACACACTCACACACCCATATACATATACACACATATATATATTTTTATTTAATTGCCTCATTCACTTTCTTCACATCCCTCTCATTTCTCATCAATTCTTACTGATATCTACATACCTTTCAGAGAACGTTTGGTGATATATCTTGAAGTCAGTGAAGTGACTTTATAGTCCAAATCTATGACGTTGACACGAGAACAAAACTAATGACAGACACTAAAATAAACAAATAATAGGGTATGTAATAATAAAAATAATTATATATATAAATATATATATATATATTATATATATATATATATATATACATATATACATATATATATATATATATATATAGTAAAGACGCTCCTATACTAATATCGATATAAAATTCTCCAACATAAAAACATAGATAAGAAATAGGTAATATGTGAAGACACGCAACAATAAGACAGAAGAATATGATAAGAAAACGTCAAAGCAAATGAAGAAAATCCTATTGATATCAAAAGAAAACGTCAAAACACAGATAACAAATGTTTAATATAAGACGCACACCAATATACATATAGATAATAAAATAAAATAAATCAAAACGAATACAGTAAATATATAATATAAAATAAAATAAAAAATAATTAAAAACACAGTAAATATATAATATAAAAGAAAACAAAAAATAAAATAAAAAATAATTAAAAACACATATACAATAATCCAAAGAAAACGCAGCAAAACACACACAAACAAAAGCACAAACACGCAAAAAAATAATAATAAAAAATGAATAAATAAAAAATCAAAACACCCAAAACAAATTAAAGAAAACCCCACGTAATAACCCCCTCCCCCCCACCCCACCCCCAGCAGCCAGTAACAAGCGAGATCGCAGTAAGAATGCAAACACGACCACAACCGATAAATTACGTCGACAAAAGCTTGCCAAAATGTGCTCTACCAAGTCATGCATGACAAGACGGGTAATAATCATAAAAGGTAATCGCGAATTATCTGTTCCCTTTCGCTCTTACACTTCGCTCTTTCGGTAAGAGCGGTGTTGGTGGGTCCTGTTATCGGTCGTGCTTTGGATGTTTCCCCGGGTGGTGGAGAGTGAGAGAGGGAGAGAGGGAGGGAGGGAGGGAGTGAGGGAGGGATGGAGGGAGGGATGGAGAGAGAGAGAGGGAAGGAGGTGGGAGATAGATTTGGGGAGGGAGAAGGAGAGGGAGAGAGGGAAGAGAGGGAGAGAGTGTGAGAAAGAGGGAGAGGGGAGACAGGGAGAGGGCGAGGAGAAGAAGAGGGTGGCGAGGAGGAGGGAGCTGGTAGGAGAGGCGAATCGATCGGAGGGCAGATAAAGCTACATAAATATACAAATAATATATGTGTACATATAAATAACAAATATATATATATATATATATATATATATATATATATGTATATAAGATAGATAGATACAAGTAGACAATCTCGCACTCAAACATCATCCCCTCGTTAAAAATAGTAAAACAACAAACTTTAAATAAAACAAGACAGACAAGAAAATAGGAAGAAAATACCCCCCCCCCCCCCCCGCTCCTGCCCACCTCCTTACTTTAAATCCAAGTTAACTAAGACGCGCTTAAACACACCTCCACGGAGATAAGACAGCCGAGTGGGTGAATTAACCTCTCACCTAACCCACCCCCGACCCACCCTTTCCTTTTCCCCCAACTATCCCTACTTTACCCACCCTAGCCTACTCACATAAGCCAACCTTCGATCGTCTCAGAACCCACTTCCTCCTTTTCCTCCTCGTTAACCCACCCTAGTCCACTTACACTAAAATCAATCCTTTTCCCACCCGCTTACTTTTGTCCGAACCCACCTTCTCCTTTTCATTCTCCTCGTTAACCCACCCTACCCACCCACCCACCCACCCTCCATTCCATTCCCGAGACCACGCCCAACCCTAACCCACCTTCGTTTCTTTCCTCCCATCGCCAGGACCAACCCACCAAAGCGAACCCACTGAAGCGAACCCACCTTTGAACCCCACCCGGGCTCCTTCAGCGGTGGGGTTTGAGGTGTGATAATCCCGCCCTTAATCCTCGCTCTCTCTCTCTCTCTCTTTCTCTCTCTCTCTCTCTTAACCTCCACGTCTGAGGTTATGCTGGTGCCACTTTTCTTACCTCAGGATCTTAATGCTTTATTTACATTTTCTGAAAGGATTTGGGATTTACATTTCATAACCATGTTTAGATACTTTCCAAACACAAATATGAACATAAGATATATATATAAACACACACATTTTACCTTTATTTTCCTGTCTTTCCTTTTCACTACTGATATAATCCTTCATATTCTTCTCTTCTCTTCTCTTCTCTCTTCTCTCCCTCCAATCCCTCCATCCCCCCTCTTTCTCTCCTTCTTTTTGCGCCTTTGGATCGACTTACGATTATCCCGCATTCAAAAGGAAATCTTTTCTCCTTCTTCTTCTTCTTCTTCTCCCTCTTTATAAATTGTATGAATAATCATAATAGACTCGAACCGTAAAGATAAATGGATATGCATGTTTCCTTCCTCCTTCACTCCTTCCCTCCCCCCTTCCCCTTCCCCTTCTCTTCATCTCTATTTTTCACTTTTTTTTTATTTGACTTTTTACTCCTTTTCCTTCTTCTACGCCTTTCATCCCCTCTCCCTCCTCTTTTTCTTTCTC
>NW_028234407.1:29139548-29144548 GCF_977035675.1 Penaeus japonicus | reverse complement strand
GTGTCCGCACAGGCACCGCCAACCAGAACGACCGTTCTCCGCGGAAACACCATTCTAAATGCATTAAAACGGGGGAAGTATGTGTAACTAGCACAAGGGCCTCGTATCAGGGCTCAAAATCAAATGCCAGCTTCAGGTTAGTTTATCTCGCTGAAGTATCAGTCTTGCACCCCCTCCCTCCCTCCCTCCCTCCCTCTCTCCCTTTCTCCCCCCTCCCCTCCCCCATCTCTCTAACCTCTCCCTCCGCCTCCCTCCACCCCCCTCCCCACCTTCCTCCCACTTCCCTTTATCTCGCCACCCCATCATCAAATTGTAATTAATCTCCGTCGAATGTGCACTTCCATTTTCACATTACTTGATTATTACAACATGCAGAATTATAGATGATACTGCAGGTTGTATATGCGTCGCCATTAAAACGGGGTTGAGGGGGGCGCTTATCGGGGTCGCCCCCATCTGGTCAACGGTTGCGTTTTGCCCTTCAACAATGCAAGCTAATTTAACTTTTAAGACACGTGTACTTACGGATCATAGTCTCGAAGCTCGCAGGTTGATGGATGGTCCGTTATGTTTTCCGTCAAGATGGGATATCACGCACAAACAAATGAATAACGACTATATGTTTCTCAAACATTGCATAATGCATGCTTTGGACTCGCTCAAAGCCCGGGATAGGATAACAAGGAAAGCTCTTAGTCCATCCGCATCATAGGGGTCACAGCGCTGCCTTGTGCCAGTGCGGCGTTGACCCTTACGGACGCCGTGGATAAATATCAGGCCAGGAGAGCCTTTATCTCAGGCCGGTTAAGTCCACTACTTGAAAGACTAATTTCTCTGATAATAGTTCTTGACACGACTTACAGTTTTTGTGGCTGATAGCGTAAGCAACAACATTAAACTCTAGACAATTTTATTTAGATTCTCGCTATCGTTTTATATGCGATACGAGGAATTTTCGGTAGCCTTTGCCGCCGCGTTCGAAATTATTCCAACCGCGCCATTTTTTCCCCCGTTTTCTATTTTTTCCCCTTTTCTTTTACGCCGTGTTTATTGTTTTATCTCGCGGGCCAAAAGGGATCGTTTGCGAGCCCCCCTCCCCCCCAACCTCCCTAATTTTTTTTCTCGCAAACGAAAACGGATCACCATGTTTAATTCGTATTGTTTCTCGAAAATGATCCTTCGGGACGGGCTATTTAGGGATCAATGTTGCCAATCTCTCGTTTTATTTATAACTTCATTCTCTTCCAAGGGGTTTAGGTTGCACCAATCAGTCCCTCTTCTCTCTCTCTCTCTCTCTCTCTCTCTCTCTCTCTCTCTCTCTCTCTCTCTCTCTCTCTCTCTCTCTCAGCCTCCCACCTCCCTCCCTCCCCCAACCCTCTCCATATTTTTTATTTTCTCTTAATCTAGCAATACCGCCGCCCTGCCTATCATGCAATCGGCAATATATTTCTAAAATAACTCGAGTACGCTGAGAATCCATCACCTCGATAAAAGGCGATGGGGACGAACTGTTGCGATCCAATCACTGGGATAAAGAGAAGGTTGCCAACACGCATTAAAGAGGAGGGAAAATAACAGAGGAGAATGTAAACGAATTAGATCGACAACAATGACAACAACAACAACTACGATACTACTACTATTACGACTACTATTACCACTGCTACTTATTTTGCTACACATAGGCGAAGAAGAATAATAAGAATGAGAATAATTAGAAGATTAAGATGAAGACTTAAAAGATTATGATGAAGAATTAGAAGCTTAAGAAGAAAGAGAGAAGAGAAAACAAAACAACAAAAACAAAAACATAAGACTCTTAAAACAAATATGCAAGAACATCTAACTGCGCACTCTTATCACACTTCAAGCCAAACGAGGCTTAAGTATTTTAGCTGAGTAACACCCTGAAGATCTTTATCTCTCCACACAGACAAAAATAAAATCAAAGCAAACTAGAACTAACACTAACGGCAAGAACAGATAATCACGAAACAACAACAATAATAACACACTAAAATACTGACAAGATTCAACGAACACACATGGAACTGAGGACAACCACAACCATTTTTACAACCATGACAAATATTAACAACCACAAAAGCTACAACACATCGAACAAGTACACGGATAAGGGGGGTGGAGAACACCAGACTAGAACAACAAAGAAAGTTCCAGCACCGATGTGAACAAACACAACAACCCACCTAGAAAAACAAGAACAAGCGCAGGAAAAACAACAAAAGCAAACAAAACAAAACAAAAACAAACAACAATATCCACACCAACAACAAGACCAGAAACAACAAAAACAATCTCCACAACAACAAGACCAGAAACAACAACAACAATTATAATAATAACAAGAGAGGCTGGTTCTCTTGCACCACAGACTCCGGCGCGGCTCCGTCTTACTATCTCCCAGAGCAGATACGGGGAACCCATTTGGTAAAAGGCTGGCATACACCTTATCACACCTCCTATCATACTGATAACACACAGCGCAACTATTCGCTGCCACTAAACTTCGCGACGCACCGCGCTTCGCTCTCTCGTGCTCTCTCTCTCTCTCTCCTTCTCTCTCTCTCCCTCTCTCTCTCTCTATCTTTCTCTCTCTCCTTCGGCTTCTTCTTATTCTTCTTCGTTTTTCTTGCTTCTCTTGGCATTTGTTGTTTCGTTTTCGGTCTCTTTCTCTTTCTATTCGCATTCTTTTTTGTCGTTTGTTCTCTGTCTTTGTTTTGTGTGTGTTTCGTGGGGGATTTCTTGCTTCTGCTGCTTCTTCTCTTCTGTTTCTTTCTCCTTATCCTTTATTTGGCGAGCGAGATTCTTTCGCGTCTGGGGGTGGGGGTGGGGGGAGGGAGGGAGGGAGGAAGGGAGGGGGAGGATGGATGGATGGAGGGAGGGAGAAGAGGGTATTGAGGAAGGGAGGGAGGGAGAAGAGGGTACCGAGGGAGGGATGGGGAAAGTGGGAGGAGAGGGGATTGAAGGAGGGAGGATGGAGGAGGAGGGGCCAATTCAGAGGATTTTTCTAAAGGAGGGGGACGAGATTTTCCTTTCTCGCTTAGGATTTTTCACGTTTTCTAACCTATCATTCTTCCTCCATCTTTTCACCAGCTCTTCTCCTCTCTCTCTCCCTTTCCCTCACCCTTTCACTCCCCCACACCTTCTCAACTCCTACAGCCGCCCTCTCTCTCCTCCTCCTCCTCCTCTACTCCTCTCTTCTTCCATTCTTTTTTTTTCTCTTTCTCTCCCGTTCACTTGGAATTGCAGGAAGTTATCGTTTATGGAATCGTCGACAGGAATGATGGATTGGCGTGTAATCGTCTGTGAGCGAAGACGGGCAATGGGAACACGGGAGTAATCAGCCCCTCCATCCCCCCCCTTTTCTTTACTTCTCCTTATCCCCTCCCCTCTTCCTATCCTCCTTTTCTTTCCTTCTCTCTATTCGCTAACCTTTCCCACCCTTATTTTATCCTCATTATCTTTCCGTTTCCCTATCCCTTCTCGCTTCCCTTTATCCTATCCTGCTTTTCTTTCCATCTACCTATCTCCTTCCCTCCTCCTCCTACTCCTATCCCCATTTCCTTTCCATCTCCCTATCCTCTCCTCCCCTTCCCCAATCCTCAAGTCCGATCCCCTATTTCCTCTTTTCGTCCGGTCTCCTTCTCGCCCCTTCTCTCTCCAGAAAAGGAGGAGAAGAGATGGGAGGAGGGAGGGGAGTAGAGAGAAGGAAAGAAAGTTCCTAACCCCTTGTCCCCCTCCCCTCTCACACCTCTCCCCAATCCCCGCCTCCCTTCCTCCCTATCTCCTTCTTAACCCCTTTACTCTCCTCCTTTTCATTACCTTACCTTACCTTTCCTTTCATTTCCTTTCCTCCTCCTTCCCATCCCTCATCGCCCCTCCCCTCCCTCCCTCCCTTATCCCAATTCCTTCCCTCGTCCATCGTCCCCCCTCCTCTCCCTCCCTCCCTAATTCCCTCCCATCCCTCATCCCCCTTCCTTTCCTCCCTCCCCTCTATCCCCCCCTCATCCCCTTTCCTGCCCTCGTCCCCCCTCCCCTCCCCTTCCATCCTCCCTCATTCCCTCCCCTTCTCTCCCTCGTCCCCTTTCCTCCCTCCATTCCTGGGTAATCATGATGGGTATCAGGAGTCCCTTCGACCGATATTCTCCGTGCTGTGTGTGTGTTGTGCTGTGTGCCTTGGATTACGGCCCCGTCGCTTACTGCGCATGCGTGTGGGAAAGTAATCCTAAGGTACTAAGAGTGTATGGGGAGCTTTTGCACTTTTTGTTTTCTTTCTCTGTGTTTCTCTTTCTTTATTTATCTATTTTTTCTGTTTCAATATCCTTCCCCTGTTCTTTCTCCTCTACCTTTTCCTCTTTCTTTCTTGCATCTCTCTCTCTCTTTCTCTCTCTCTCTCTCTCTCTCTCTCTCTCTCTCTCTCTCTCTCTCTCTCTCTCTCTCTCTCTCTCTCTCTCTCTCTCCACCTCCCACTTGTCTCAATCCTCTTCTTTCTGCTGACCCCCCCTCCCTCCACTCCCCTGGGTCGCAATCTCGCTCTTTCCCATACCCTTTTCTCGCACCCTCCCCCCCATCCTCAACTCCACCCCATTCACCCTCCTCTCCCTACCTCTCGCCCAATCCACCACTCTCCCCTTCCCCATTACCCCCCTCCACCCCTACTACCTCCATCACCCCCCATCACCCTTCCCACAACCCCATTATCCCCCCTCCTCCCTCCCTCACCCGCCCCCACCCCCTCAACCCGAGATACGCATGGTTGTTCCGTCTCGTTATCAGCACCACCACAAGGCCTGATAAGCTGAGAAGGATTACTCACACCTACATCTGGCAACCGGCGCAGAGGAGGATGGAGGATGGAGGATGGAGGAAGATAGGGGATAGAAGCTGGAGGATGGAGGAGGATGGAGGAGGATGGAGGAGGATGGAGGAGGATGGGGGATGGGGGGAGATGGAGGAGGAAGAAAAAAATGCACACA
>NW_028234407.1:29132048-29134548 GCF_977035675.1 Penaeus japonicus | reverse complement strand
TCTCTATAGCTATATAGAGACACCACAGTATGTACGTATGTAGCACGTATGTATGCATATATGTATGTATGTATATATGTATGTATGTATGTATGTATGTATGTAAGCATGTATGTAGACATGTACATAAGTATGTATGTAAGTATGCATGTATGTAATTACGTAAGTATCTAAATATGTAAGTATGTGAGTATGTAAGTATGCAGGGATGACTGAATGAATGAATGGATGTACGTGTATAAATACATACATACATACATATATATGTATATATATACATACACACACACACACACACACACACACACACACACACACACACACACACATATATATGTATATGCATATGTGGTTATATATATATATATATATATATATATATATATATATATATATATATATATATAACGCCTTTATATTTCAAAATCATTATCAATAATACATATTTTTCCACGTTTCTCACACTATCATTCTGACATTACACTCTCGCCCGATTTAATATTTATCAGTGATTACAAAATGGATTTATCAATAATTTCATATCTGGGTTCGAACAAAATCATTATCATATTCTCATAATAAATTTAACAACGCATCATTCATCTCCGCTTTCACAAATGAGGATAACACCTCATAATTTTGCCCTTTAGACCCTCCCGTTCCTTCTGTCTGTTTGTCGTGCCCTTTTTAGCTTTTTGCATATGATTCCTTTCTTTTTCCACTCTTTTTTCACTCTTATTTTCTTTTTTTTTCATTTCTTTTATTTTTTCTCTTCTCTCTCTTCTCTCTTTCTTCCCCCTCTCTTCTTCCTCCCCCTCCCCCCCCCCTCTCTCTCTCCCCCCCCTCCCTCTCTCTCTCTCTCTCTTTCTCTCTCTCTCCCTCTCGCTTTCTCCTCTCCTCCTCTCTCTCTCTCTCTCTTTCTCTCCCTCTCTCTCCTCTCCTCCTCTCTCGCTCTCTCTTCTCTTCTTCTCTCTCTCTCTCTCTCTTCTCTTCTCTCTCTCTCCTCTCTCTCCCTTTCTCTCCTCCCACTCTTCCCTCCCATTCCTCCTCCCCTTCCCTCCCCACCTCACCCCACCTCATTCCCCTCATTTTCTCAACAAACCTTCCTTCTCCAACCCATCCCCCTTTTCATATCCCCTCCGATTCACCCACCCCCCCCCTAACCCCTTCCCTTTTCTTTTCCACCCTTGCCCCTTTCTGCAAAAGAACTCCAAAAGAAAAAAATAAATTAAAATCCCCTTCATTCCCCCTTCCACCCCCCCCCAAAATTTCCAAAAAACCTCCCCCCTCCCACCTAAACACCCGTATTCATAGTCTAACCCGATATTCATTATCGCGCCCCCCTCTCCCCCCATCCACCCCTCTACGCCCCCCTCCCCCCCTTCTTATCAACCACCCATTTGTGATTTCGCCATTCCTCGCCCGCCCGTCATCGTCGCCATCTTGTGATTTATCTCGCCAATCTGCCTGACGAGGGAGGAGGAGGCCGAGCTAACGAGAGGGAGAAGAGAGACGAAGGAATAGAATGAGAAGAAGGAAAAGAAGAGAAGAGAGGGAAGAGGGAGATAAGAGGAGAGAGAGAGGAAAAGAGAAGGAGAAACGCCTTGGTCCACACTATCATTCAGACATTACACTCATCGCCGATTTAATATTTCGATGTGATTCGTCAAAATCATTATCAATAATTCATATCTGGGTCTAACGCACTCGGTATCATATTCTCGCAATAAATCATTACAGCGCATCATTCATCTCCGCCTTTCACAATGGAGAGATAACACCATCAATTATTTTGCCCTAAGGGACTCTCCCTTTCTCTGTCTGTCTGTCTGTCTGTTTGTTTTTTAGCCTATGATTATCTCCTTTTTCATTCACTTTCATTTTCTTTTACTTTCTTTTTATCATTTTCTTTCTTTCTTTCTCTTTCTCCCTCCCTCCCCCCCCCCCCTCTCTCTCTCTCTCCCCCTCTCTCTTTCTCCTCTCCCCCCCCCCCCTCTCTCTCTCTCTCTCTTTCTCCTCTACCTCCCCTCTCTATCTCTCTCTTTCTCCTCTACCACCTCCCTTCTCTCTCTCTCTCTCTCTCTCTCTCTCTCTCTCTCTCTCTCTCTCTCTCTCTCTCTCTCTCTCTCTCTCTCTCTCTCTCTCTCCCTTCACTCTGTCCCACTCCTTCCTCCCATTCCTTGTTCACCCTCCTCCCCACCTCACATCACCTCTTTCCCTCATTTTCTCCAAATTCCTTCTCCCCAACCCATCCCCTTCCCATATCCCCTCCCGATCCACCACCCCCTTCCCTAACTCATTTCCCCTTTCTTACCTTTTCTCACCCTTTCTGCCCCCCCACTCCAAAAAGAAAGAAAATAAAATAAAAAATAATCCTCATCCCCCCTTCCACTTCCCCTTCAACCCCCCAAAAAACTTCCCCCCCTCCCTACCCCTACCCTTACTCCTAACGCCGATATTCATAGTCGCGCCCCGTATCTCCCTTATCAGTGACCCCTCT
>NW_028234407.1:29107048-29114548 GCF_977035675.1 Penaeus japonicus | reverse complement strand
TTTTTTTTTTTTTTCTCCAAGTTTGAGATATTTGTCTCGTCGACTTTTTCTTTATCACATTGTGGGATTAATTTAACTATGATAATAATGATGATAAGCATATTGACAATAGTGATGATAGGGGAAGATTTTGGGTTAAAACATAAGGTTATCGCAAAAACTAGTGAGATGAAAATTGCAAAAAAAAAAAGAGAAAAATCAAATCAATAATCATCTCTTACTCCTTCTCCGCCTTTTCTCCTCCCCCTCTTCTTCCTTTTCTCTGTTCTCCAATCCTTCCTCTTCCTTCTCTTCTCCCTCCCCTTCCTCCTCCCTCTCTTCCTTCCCCATTGTCTTCCATTACCTTAGCCCAATCTTGCTCTTCCTCTTTCTCTCCATCCCCTCTTTCTAATTCCTACCCCCTCCCCCCCAACAGCAAGTGATTGAAGAGTTAATAGGGGACAATACGATTTTCATTTATTTCCCATCCTTCCTTCTTTCCTTTCCCAGTCGACCACTCTGAAGTAAAATAAAGTAAGCTGAAGCAACTAAAGCAAGTTGAGGCAAGCTAAAGTAAGCTGAAGTAAGCTAAAGCAAGCTAAGGCAAGCTGGGAGTCTCGCTCGAATCCAAGAACTCAAACTCACTTGTTGGCTGACTTGGCCGGCTTGTTATGTGGCTATTGTGGTTTGAACATCGTTAAACGACTTCATATCAAGATTTATGGTGTTGATGGTGATGGTGTGGTGATTATATTGGAATGATGGTCGTGATGGTGATGTTAAGAGTCATAAAAAATCAACAAAAATAACAATAAGAAGAATGATAATTAGAATAAGGTTAATAATGATAACCCTACTATCCTTTCCTTAAATCTTAATTGTCATCATTATTAATGTAATAATATTCCATGACACAAATCCCACAGCCTTATCTTCAAAAAAAGAAAGAGAGAATATACACCTGTAACGATTCCTAAATATATAGGCCTATCTATATCACATGTTCGGGTTATATTATATAAATGTTATGTTCTGGTTCGTGTTATATTAATCCTTTGATAAATAAGATAGATAAATATAATGAAAACTGGAGAGGGATAAAGAAAAATAGAGGGAGGTCAGTTTCAGAAATAAACAAAAAAACAAAGCGCAATTTATAGGAAGAAAGAAAAGAAAAAGCTTTGGAGAAACGTCTAGAATGTATCTCGTTTTTATTTGCTTCTTTCTTATTGGTGTGTGTGTGTGTGTGTGCGTGTGTGTGTGTGTGTGTGAGAGAGAGAGGGAGGGAGGGAGAGAGAGAGAGAGAGAGAGAGAGAGAGAGAGAGAGAGAGAGAGAGAGAGAGAGAGAGAGAGAGAGAGAGAGAGAGAGAGAGAGAGAGAGAGAGAGAGAGAGAGAGAGAGAGAGAGAGAGGGAGAGTTAAGAGGGAGATTGAGAGTGAGAATGAGAGTATGAAAGTATGAGAGTGTTGTGAGAGTGAGAGTATGAGAATGTTAGTGAGAGTGAGTGCGTATGTGTGATCTACAATACATTCTTAAAAAATCAATGCAGCAAAACACAACGTAAAAATCAATAAATAAATTAAATAAATTCAACGCAGGTGACACTGAGAACACAACATCGCAACTCATGTCGATTCGAAACAACCAACCCGACATCGAGGAATCACCAAAAACACACGTACCTGAAAACAAAGAAAAATAGATATTATTGATTGTTGTTTTTCACACGAAATATCAAAGACTTTAGCAGAAAAAAAAAGCTTAAAAAATATTCATAGTAATCTACCAGTACAATTTTCACTTATTTGTTTTAATTTGCCATTATTATCATTAGTTTCATTTCGATATTATCATTATTATTATCGTTGTTGTTGTTATCATTGTCATTGTTATTATCATTATTATTTTTTATTTTTATTTTTTTTTTTTTTTTTATTTATTTTTTTTTTTTTTTTGGGGGGGGGCACACGTGTGCATTAGAGCCGCGTGTGTGTATAAACGCACGTGTGCTCGCCAACTACATATGCATGTTTGTTCTCTACATGTTTGTGTGTGAACCCCTTTTAATCTTACATCTATCTATTGTTTGCTTGCATTCATGAGCGTGCGGCATGCGTGTTTTCGGTCGCCGCAAGCCGCCCTTTGGCCTGGCCGCTTGATTCAATGATAGCCCAAATAGCTCCTTTGCAATATCGCTTTCTTGAGCCTTGCAGTTGTGTTCGGGTTAATCTCCGGCCGCCATTTCTCCGGCTCTGTAAGCCACAAATAAATGCAAAGATGCACATGCAACGAAGCTACGAAGTTTATGTATGAATAAAACATATATATAATATATATGTATGTGTGCATATATATATATATATATATATATATATATATATATATATATATATATATATATATATATATATATATATATATATATATGACCAACTAAAACATATACATATACATACATACAAACATATCGATCTATATTTATCTATTTATCTACCTATATGCATGTACATAATACGTTTTATATTCTCAAACTTCTCTCGCTACTTTCTTCCATCTTTTCTTCTTTGCTTTTTCTCTTCCTTTTCCTTTTCTTTGGCAATTCTTTCTACTCTCTTTTGCGTTGTTCTTTTCTTTCATCAATCCTTATCACCTTCTCTGTACCCTTACTTTTATCAGTCTTCAATATCTTTTATCCTTTCTTGCTCTATCTTTTAATTGTCATGTCCAATGTCCTTTCTCTAAACCATATAGCCCTTCTTTTTATCGTATATATCCTTATCATTATCCTTATCCGTTTCCTCATTCATACTAACATCGTTTCTCTCTCTTTTCCTTCTTCAATCTCATTTTGTATTTTTCTTCTTCTCTTATCCCTCTTCCGCCCTTCGCACTGCACAGAATGTGGCAACAGGTGCGTTTGCAAGCGGATGAAGGGGAGGAAAAGACGAAAAATACAAAGGATAATGTATAATAAGAAAGAAAAAAGAAAGAAGGAAAAAATAGAAAAAAGGGAGAAGTAAAGAAAGATAAAAAATGAAAGGAAGAAAGAAGAAAGAAAGGAAAGAAATAGAAAGGAAGGAAGGAAGAAAGAAAGAAGGAAAGAAAGAAATAGGAAGGAAGGGAGAAGGACAGACAGAAAGAAAGAGGAAGAAGGAAGGGAGAAGGAAAGAAAGAGAAAAAGATGAGTTAGAAAGAAGAAAGAAAGGAAAGAAATAGAAAGGAAGGAAGAAAGAAAGAAGGAAAGAAAGAAATAGGAAGGAAGGGAGAAAGATAGACAGAAAGAAAGAGGAAGGAAGGAAGGGAGAAGGACAGAAACAGTCACAACCACCACAAAAACAAACATCATAAAATAACAATATAAAAAGTGAATAACAAGTCCTTATGTAAAATAAATAATTTTAAAAGCCTTAATAACATCTCTTGTCTTGTCCCAAATATACCTTTTTTTCTACATTTGTCATAATGAATTATGTTCATGACTTCAGAGCTCGATGCATGACGGTCCCCGCCATTTTCTCTCGTAATGATGAACCGATGATCCTAATAACACACGTGACGAGAGAAAGATATATATATATATATATATATATATATATATATATATATATATATATATATATATATATATGTATATATATGCATATATATATATATACATTTTTTTTTTCTTTCTTTCTTTTTTTTATGGATCTTGCTCTATCTGCTTACGAACAAAAAATACAGAAAAGGGATAGAAAGATGAAAAAAATAGAGAAAAAAGATAGAAAGATGAAAAAAAAAGATAGAAAGATCCCTCCATGATTTATATTTATGTACCGTCATGCGAACAAAAATACAACAGACAATAAATACATAACAAGATACAAGTAGAGAAAGATTCCTCATCATGTATCATTGTGTATCCTCATACAAACAAAAACAAAACAACGAAAAACTAACATTGAGAACAAAACATAAATAAACAGAAAATGAAAATGAAAAAAAATAATTTCTTTCAAAAACAAAACTTCCCATCAAACAAATAAACAAAACAAACAAAATAAACAAAAAAATAATTCATAAAAAAATACAAATTAATCAAAAACATGACAAACAAAAAAAAATAAAAAATAACAAAAATAACAAAAAAATAACATAGAAAATAATGAACAAAGACAATAAAATAAAACCAAAATAAACAAAGAAAATTATAAATAAACAAAGATAAACAAATCAAAACAAAAACAAAACAAACAAATAAAATAATAAAAACAAACCATTAAAAAAAATCCCCAAAAAGACAAACCACTTACAAACCAAACCCCAAAAAATCAACCCCCCATAAAAAACGACAACCCAATCAAACCAAAAACCAAATGCAACACAGCCTTGCAACCAGCGACCGCCAACACTCACCCTCTTCAGATGAGATATCACCACGCGACAACATTCTTGGCACGGCGAAGGGAACCAACCGACCCAGCGCGCGCACAAACAAAAGATTCTCATAAAGTCACATATCAACGCAGATAAACAAACTGGCATCGGATGCTATCGATGAAACACGTGGAGCCTCATCCTCTTCCTCTTTCTCCTTCTCTCGCTCTTTCTCTCAACTTTCTCTCTCTCTCTCGCTCTGTCTTCTCTCGCTCTTTCTCTCTCTCGCTCTCTCTCAACTTTCTCTCCTCTCCTCTCTCTCTCTCTCTCTCTCTCTCTCTCTCTCTCTCTCTCTCTCTCTCTCTCCTCTTTCTCTCTCCTCTCTCTCTCTCTCTCTCTCTCTCTCCTCTCTCTCTCTCTCTCTCTCTCTCTCTCTCTCTCTCTCTCTCTCTCTCTCTCTCTCTCTCTCTCTCTCTCTCACCTCCTCTCTCCTTGCTATTACACGCGACATTCTTGTTCGCTTCCATAATAAACATACAAAGGGCGGGAGGGGGAGGGGTGGGGGTGTAGTCGGATTAGAACCTAGGTGGGTGGGGTCAGTAGGGAGGGGAGGGGAAGGGAGTGGGGGAGGGAGAGGGAGGTAAGTAACAACTAAGATACTTATATCAATCTAAATCAAAATCCAAGACGGACAAATATCAACAAACAGACATACACACACAAACAGACACAAATGTATACATACGAAAGAAAGGGTGAAATCAAACAGATAACAGACATCACAAGAAAAAAAAGTGGAACGAAGCATTTTGCACGAAAAAAAAATCGATACAATGTAGAAAAAACGAACACAAAACGAATGGATAGATAAGCAAGCAGACGAGAGAAAACGAAAGGTATAGATACAAACAGACGGTCATATGAGATAAAACACACACACACAAAGAGAGGGAATAACACCGATAAATAGCAAGCTAAACAGACCGATAAAGATAGATAGATAGATAGATAGATAGATAGATAGATAATAAATAAACCAGGAGAACGAAAGTGGAACATATAGAGACAGATAAATAGATAGAGATTAAAACATCCGGAAATGAAAGTGAGACAAAGAAAAAGAAAAAAAGGATGGGATGTAATTCAGACAGAAATTATTTTAATGCATGGAGTAAATAGATGACAAACGGAGAGAAAACTTGAAAGAACTGAATGACATAATGCATAATTGACACACACAGAGAGAGAGAGAGAGAGAGAGAGAGAGAGAGAGAGAGAGAGAGAGAGAGAGAGAGAGAGAGAGAGAGAGAGAGAGAGAGAGAGAGAGAGAGAGAGATCATTTGAAAGAATTGAATGACAATTTTATTTGACTGGATGGAATACCAATAGAGAGAAAGAGAAAGAGAGATAATGCCTGTAACACTTTGATAAAGAAAGACAGAAAAAAGATGGGCAACACAGACCGGAAAACGGATTGGCCGAGTTTTGTGTGAGAGGGAGGGAGGGGGAAGGAGAGCGAGGGAGGGAAGGAGGGAAGGAGGGAGGGAGAGAGGAGAGGTGGGAAGGAGGGAAAGAGGGAGAGAGCGAGAGAGGGAAGGAAAGAGGGACAGAAGAAGGGAAGGAGGGAGAGGGGAAGAAAGGAGGGAGGGAGAGAGGGGGAAGGGGAGGGAGAAAGGGGCGGAGGATGGAAAGAGAGAGAGAGAGAGAGAGAGAGAGAGAGAGAGAGAGAGAGAGAGAGAGAGAGAGAGAGAGAGAGAGAGAGAGAGAGAGAGAGAGAGAGAGAGAGATAAAACACACAAACAAACAAACAAACAGGAAGAACAACATCAAACCAGAAACAAACAAGACACCGCCAGGGACAACCCGTCACCAAACACAAACAATCAAACAGTCAAACAAAAAAAATGAAGCAAACGAAGGGGTGGAGCGAGCCAGGCCGCCAGCCCACCGCCGCCCAACCTGCCTTGCGCAACTAACCAAAATAAAGGGAGATAAAAGCGATATGTTCCAAAGAAGAGATCCTTTGCTTGAACATCGCAGACGACAAGGATGCCAACCAAGCCTCCTCGCCCCCCCCCCCCCCATCTCTTCCTCCCCTTCCCCTTCCTCTATCACCTTCCTTCAATCCCTGCGCTCTCTCCTTCTCATCCCTTTTTCCTTCTCTTCCTGTATCTTAATCTTTCGCCCCCCTTCGATCTGTATTTTTTGGCCCCCCCCCTTATTTTCTCTTTCACTACTTCTTCCTCCTTTTTTTTCTCTTTCCTCTTATTTCCCCCCCTCTCTTTCTCTTCTTCACCTCTCCTGCCTCCTCTACCTCCACCCTCTTCCTTCCCTTCGTCTCTCTTCCACACCTTTCTAGTTCCTCTTCCTCTCTTCTACTTCTTCTTCTTCTTCTTCTTCTTCTTCTTCTTCTTCTTCTTCTTCTTCTTCTTCTTCTTCTTCTTCTTCTTCTTCTTCTCCTCCTTTTTCTTTTTCTTCTTCTCCTTCTCCTACCCACTCCTGCTTCGCTCTTTTCCTCCCCCCCCCCCCATTTCATATCCTTCGTCTTTTCCCCTCTTCCTCCTCTCTCCTTCCCCTCACCTCCTCCCCATACCTTTTCCCTTTTCCTTACGCCTCTCTTCACCCTTTGCTTATTATTATCCGTTCTCTTTAATACTCTTTCTTGGGTAGCTTCTTAGACTTCTACATCTGTTTGCATTCATTCATTCATTCATTTTCCCTTTCACCTTGTTCTCTCGCGCCCTCTTGTTTTCTCGCTCTTTCTCTCTCTCTCTCTCTCTTCACTTTATTCCTTCCCTTCCTTCTTTTTCGCTTCAACCGTTTTATTTCCATCTCCCTTCTTATCTCCTCTTCCTCTTCTCTCTTTCGGAGACGTATTAGAATGTGATGAATATATGAGAGAGAGATAGATAGATAGATAGAGAGAGAGATGAAGAGCGAAAAAATAAGAGAAAAAACAATAATAGAGTTAGAAAGAGCAAGAACAAGAAAACCAACAAGCGAAGTAGAGAGAGAGACAGAGAGAGAGCGAGAGAGCGAGGGGGGGGGGGGGTAAGTAAGGAGAGGACATACCCCCTCCTCCCTCCTCCCCCCCTTCCCCGCCGTCCCCCCTTCCCCGCCGTTATCACACAACACCGGCTATGCAAGTAAGACGGCAATAATCCT
>NW_028234407.1:29102048-29104548 GCF_977035675.1 Penaeus japonicus | reverse complement strand
ATCCACTCCCCCTTCACATTCCCCCCTCTTACCTCCCCCTCCCCCCCTACTATCCTTCTCTCCTTCCAGCCTCCCCTCCTTCCCCTTCCCTCTCCACTCCCCCCTACTAGCCTTCTCTCTTTCCCCTTCCCTCCCTCTCCCCACATTTATCCAACCTCCTCTACTCCACAAGTTTCTCACTCCTTCTCCCCCACATCCACCCCCCCTTTACCCCTCCCCTTACCCCACTCCCTCCCCCACCCAAAACATCCTGACAACACCGTACTGTCTTCCAGTACCACGCAAACCTCTGTACCGGGATCATACCACCCTTTATTTCAGCACCACAACAACTTCGTACCATCTTCTGGGTACCGCATCCCCGTGTAACATCTAACGCAGCATCTATCCGGTACGAGACTGGGAATAATCCCTCTTGATTCGACACAGCAAAAGAAAGAGGGATTAGTTAGTCGTGGTGCGATGTGTGTATATGAAAGGCACTCCGGTTACATACGTGATGTATGTACGTACACACAAACACATTGAATCGAACAAGCTCATGCACACCTAACCAGACGTATGAAACACATATAAATCAACAGTAAATCATGCAGTATATGTGTTTATGTATCGTGCCAGTATATGAAAATAGACGAAAAAAATAAGTTATACGATACGGATCAAAATAAAAGAGCGCAGTAAACATTGATACAAATCTAAAAAAAGGAAAAAAACACCGACTATAACGACTACAGGAAATTTGTGGAAAAAAAGAAATGGAAATATCTAAACTTTTAAAAGAAATAAACAAAACATATAATGAAGAACGAAAATTACAATATAAAAAATGTTGTATTTCCAAGCTGACGTCATGCACACTTGACAAGAAAATAAAAACATACATGAATAAATAGACACACAAAATAACAAAATTCGAAAATAAAAACATAATAAAACATAATAAAACATAATAAAAAGCATGGCCTTTTCTCATCCACATATTCCCGAAAAATAAGAGAAGAAATATATGCAATAAACCAAATTATAAATTTCCTGACAAACGTAATAATAATAATATCAACAATAACCCGAAAAGAAAAAAACAAAACCTATAATGCCATAATGATAAAGAGAAAAAAATATAAAACAGTAATAATAATCATAATAATAAGAATAACAACAACAACAATAATAAAAATAGCAACAATAATAATATTAACACTAATAATAATAAAATGAAAACGACTGTAACAATAATCATCATCATTATAATGATAATACCACTACTAATAGTACCAAAATAATAATGATTAACAAACTGAATAAATCAAATCAACAAATCTGGCAATGGAGACATTCCGAGCAAACCTCTAAATCTCGAGCCATTTTCCATCTTAGAAAAAAAAAGAATAACAATAAAATCGCAACAAAAATAACAAAAATAATAACAACAGGAACAGTCAAGCCAATAATAACAACAACATCAACAACAGAAATCACCCCCCCCCCTCAAAAAAAAAAAAAAAAAAAAAAAAGAAAGAAAGAAAGAAAAAAAATATATATATACATATATATATATATATACATATATATATATATATATATATATATATATATATATATATATAAATTAAACAATAAATAAATAAAATAAGAATAACTCAAACAAAATAAGGGACGCCCATCCATCGAAATCTCCCGACGAAGGATTCCTCCGGGTTTCCTTCCTCCTCCATCTGTATGCGCCGCCGTTGGACACCCCTGAGGGACGCGGGTGATAAACCTCTTGGCCGTTTACTCTGCGCTTTGGCGGCCTGTCGACGGCGGAATAACTAAGGCAATGCTGGAAAAGGTCTGAGAGAGTGAGAGAGTAAGAGAGAGTGAGAGAGTGGGAGAGCGTGAGAAGGAGAGTGAGAGAGTGAGAGAGTGAGAGAGTGAGAGAGTGTGAGAGTGAGAGAGTGAGAGAGCGTGAGAAGGAGAGTGAGAGAGTGAGAGAGTGTGAGAGCGAGAGAGTAAGAGAGAGTGAGAGAGTGAGAGAGCGTGAGAAGGAGAGTGAGAGAGTGAGAGAGTGAGAGAGTGAGAGAGTGAGAGAGTGAGAGAGTGAGAGAGTGTGAGAGTGAGAGAGCGTGAGAGTGAGAGAGCGTGAGATGGAGAGTGAGAGAGTGTGAGAGTGAGAGAGCGTGAGAATGAGAATGTGAGAGTGAGAGAGCGTGAGAAGGAGAGCGTGAGAAGGAGAGTGAGAGAGTGAGAGAGTGAGAGAGTGAGAGAGTGAGAGAGAGAGAGTGTAAGAGTGAGAGTGAGAGAGAAAGAGTGTGAGTGAGAGAGTGAATGTGAGAGTGTGAGCATAAGAGAGTGAGTGAGAATGAGTTTCCTTTTTTTTCTTTTTTTCTCTTTATTGATCTTTTTCATTATTATTAGTTCTTGTTAGCGTAAACTTCTGATTTGTTTCTTGTCTCTTTTTTGTTATTAGTTTTCCTTTCATATTTCTTTTTTTTTTTTTTGTTCTCTGATCTCTTTT
>NW_028234407.1:29082048-29084548 GCF_977035675.1 Penaeus japonicus | reverse complement strand
AGGGGAAGGGGGACCGGGGGAGGGGGAAGGGGGAGGGGGAGAAGGAAGGGGTATAGCGGGGCGGGGATAAGTCGAGTAGGAGGAGGGGGTTGAGAAGAGACGGGTGGGGGGGGGGGGAGCTGTGGAATCTGTCCTTGCGTGGTTTTGGTAATTGAGAAACGGAAAGAGGGAGGGAGATAGAGAGTAGGAGGGAAGGGAGGAGTGAGAGAAAGGAGGAGAGGGAAGGAGAGGGGGAGGGAGAGAAAGGAGGAGAGGGAAGGAGAGGAGGGAGGGAGAGAAAGGAGGAAAGGGAAGAAGGGAGGGAGAGGGAAGGAAGAAGAGAGAGAGAGATAGGGAGGGAGGGAGGGAGAGGGAAGGAGTGAGTGTGTGTGAGTGTACGTGAGTGAGCGAATGGGTAACCGCACGGGTGAGTGTTTGCAAGTGTGTGCTGGCAACGGGGTGAGTGATGATGCAGTGAGGTGAATAGGGGCAGTTTTGAGGTCGTGTGAGATGACAAAAAGGGTCGGGCGGGTTTTGTTGGTGCTTCTTCGGAGTCGGGTTGGTGCGGAGAGTGAATATAAAATAGGTATGTGGAGAGATGATTAATGCGAGCGAGTCGAGGCACGAGTGAAGTGAATGGCGTAGTGGGAAACTGGAAGACGAAGGAGGTTAGGTTAGGGGCGAGAATAGGAGGAAGAAAAGGTAGGAGGAAGCGAGGGGAAAGGGTAGGAGGGGAAATGGTAGGAGGGGAGAGAGGAGGCGGAGGTGGGGGGAGGGGACAAAGGTTTAAGACAACGCGGAGCGGGAGGAGGCGAGATAGTGGAGAAAAAGGCATGGGGAAAGGAAAAGAGGGAAGAGAGGGAAGGAGGGCTGGGGGAACAGGGGAGAAAAGAAAAAAAACAAAAAGAAAAAAAGAGAAAAGGCGGAAAACAAAGGGAAAAAAAAAAAAGAAAAAGAAAGCAGAAAAAACGAGCTAAAACAAAGAAAAAGAAGGGAGAGAAGCACGGCAGGAAAGAAATGGAAAGGAGAACCAAAGAAAGCAAAAAAAACAAAAGACAACAAGGAAACGATGGAGAATGTGGAACAGAGACAAAAAAAAAAGGGCGCCTAGGGGAAAGCGAAGGAGGGGCAGAAAGGGGAAAAAGCAGGAGACAGGGGGAAGAAAGAAAAGAAAGGAAGAGGAGAGCGCGCCGGGAGGGGAGAGGAGAAGGAAGGGAAGGGGAGGCGGAGGAGGCCGACGGCGAGGGGGGCAAAGGAGGAAAAGGGGAAAAAAAAATAACAAGGAAAAGAAGGAGAGAAAGGGAAGTGGGGAAAAAATAGGAAAAAGAAGAGAAAGGGAAAGAAATAAAAAAGAAAGGGGACGCGAAGGCGCGACGGGGGAAGGTGAGAGAAGGAAAGGGAAAAAAAAAGGAGAGGAGGCGCTGAGGTAGGGGAAAAAAAGAACGAAGGGGCAAGGCGAGGAGGGAGGAGGAGAGAGGAGGAGTTGAAGGGAGAAAAAGAGAAAATGAAAAAAGAGAGGGAAGGACGAGAAGAAGAGACGAGAGAGCGAGTGGAGGAGGCGAGGGGAGGAGAGGCGGAGCGGGGGGAAAAGAAGGAAGGAAAAAAAGGCGCGGGAGGAGGCGACGAGGGACAAGCGCCGAGGGGCAGCAAAGGAATCGAGGGGAATAAAGGGAAAACGGGAGAAGGGGAGAAAAGGCGAGGGGAAAGGGAAGGAAGGCGCGACGCGAGGGGAAAAGGAAGGACGAAAAAAGGGCAAAGAACGAACAAAATGCCAAACGGGGAACGAGGGGAACGAAAAAGGGGAACGGGAAAAGAGGGAAAGGGACAAAAAGAAGAAAAAAAAGGAAACAAAGGGAAAGAGGATGATTGCGAAGAGGAAAAAAAAAAAGGGAAGAAGAGGAGAGGAAGAACAGAAACGTGCGAAGCGGCGAGAGGGGGGAAAGGAGACGCGAGGGGAAGGGAGGGAAAAAAAAAAAAAGAAGAAAAGGAAAATGGGGAAGAAGAAGGAATGGAAAGAAAGAGGAGAGAGAGAAAGTTAAGAGAGGAGGGAAGGGAGAGAGGGAGGAGGGGGAAGGGGAAGGGAAAGTTATTAGGAGGAAGAGAGAGAGGGAGGGGGGAGAGGGGAAAGGGTAGGAGGAGAGAGAGGGAGGCGGCGAGGGGTAAGGGTAGGAGGAGAGAGGGAGGGGGGAGGGGAAAGGGTAAGAGAGAGAGGAGGCAGCGAGGGGAATGGGTAGTAGTTATGAAGGGGTGAGAGTGAGGTTAAGGGAGGAGAATCGCGTGTATATTGCTTTGATGGAGCGATGGGGGGTTGTATGTGAAGAATGCAGGCTGAGTGGTGATATGGGGAGGGACAAGCGCTAGGATAATGTAGAAGAATTGGATGTTTTAATATAGATTAGGAGGCCACAGAAGATGGATACTGAGGATCCGGATCGGAGTGAAGTAATGAGAAGGTCAAGAGGCATCGAGCGATTTGCGTAGATGGGGATAGGGGGGGACAGTTAGAAACAGGAGACCGGGG
>NW_028234407.1:29067048-29077048 GCF_977035675.1 Penaeus japonicus | reverse complement strand
AGGGGTGTGGGGAACGGGGGAGGGGAACAGAGGAAAGGGAAGAGAGAGGGCAGTAGGAAACGGATGGAAGGGAAAAGAAAAAGGCGAGGGAACGGACAAAAGGGAAGAGAGAGGGGAGAGGGAACGGAGGGAGGGGAAGGAAGGGGGAAAGGGGAAGGGGGTTGGGAAGTGTCTCTCGCGGTTCTTATCGGCCACGCTTATCTCGGCAGTACGGATGTCTCGGCGGACCTCGGATATGGTTTGGAAAATAAAATATGTTATTATGCACCGTAGATGAACCCCGCAGATTAGCGCCGGCTATGATAAATGTCGCTCCGGGGGCTATCAGCGCGGAATCACGGGCTCACAGCGCTTGTTTTGGCGTCCGGGGCTAGGGGGCTACGAGGCTAGGGGGTAGGGGGTAGGGGAGGGCTCGGGTATGATAAGGGGTCTACTGAGACGCGACCCCGAAAGTGCAGTCGTGTAAAAGGTCACCATAGATGCTGCGGCGGATGATACATGTGCGCGCGCGGGTTCGTTCTCGGGCTAAATATTTTATTCGACTGCTGTTTTGCCGCCCGGTGCCCCCGGTGGCTCTGGTTCTGTTGGTTGCTTCTGTTTTTCGTTCTCTCTCTCTCTCTGTGTCTGTTTCTCACTCTCTTGTTTCAATTTTTCTTTCTTTGTTTCTTTCTCTCTCCTTCCTTTTCCCTCTACCTCTCGCCCTCGCCCTCTTCCTCTCCCCCTCCCTCTCACCCTCTCCCTCCCCCCTCTTTCCCCCCACATCCCTATCGCCCGAGCGCGCTTAAGAGCACAAGGTCTTATTTTATCTTTACGGGGATTTTATTCTTTTAATGTTAAGACGTATCGCCGCCATCCCTCACTGCTAAGTGTTCGCCCGAAAGCAATTTACATACAAAACTCAGGTGTTGATAACGCTAGGGAAAACACATGGAAACTCATGCATACGTACGTACGCATTGTTTTTTTTTTTTTTTTTTTCTTTTTTTTTTGCGTATGTTAATATGTATGAATCTTCATATTTTTCCAAGGCGATAACAGCTTCTCCATTTGGGGGAGAAATTTTGTTCAAAGAGAGAGAGAGAGAGAGAGAGAGAGAGAGAGAGAGAGAGAGAGAGAGAGAGAGAGAGAGAGAGAGAGAGAGAGAGAGAGAGAGAGAGAGTGAGTGAGGAGGAGAGACACATATAAAGAGAGACACATAGAAACAGACCGGCAGACAGATCGAAACAACCCCCCTTCTTAAGAAAGAAGACGCCAGTGCACCCCAACAAGCGCCATCTATCGGTCGCTCATCTATCGGCCCGCCTCACCTGCGCCGACCCCAAACAAACAATGGCGGTGCCTGACTGCCCTCGCCCCGTTCGCAATCTCCATGCACGGTGTAATGGCTATCGGGAATCTCAAGTAGAGGTGGGTGGCGCTGTTGGCTGGCTGATAACGTATCTCTCTTTCTCTCTCTCTCTTTCTCTCTCCCTCTCTCTTCGCCTGGACGACCCAATGGCGGATCTGAGCAAATATAGTTCCCCGAATGCCCGCTAGATGGTGTTGCATGGGCCCCTTAACGTCGACGCGGGGCGAGCGGGATTACTCGTAAACACATGGTGCGGCCGCAATAGGCGTTTCGGTCGCCGTTGCTTTCATTTTCGAACCGATGGGGCCGACGGGGGTTTAGGAGCTGTAGTTCTTTCTCCCCCTTTCTTGACCCCTCCCCGTGAGCCCCCCCATACAGCCCTACAAGAGGACCCCCCACACATAGCCCCCATCCTCTTACGTAGTCTAAATCCCAATACGTATCCTATTAGCCCCCTTACATACCCCCCCCCATTATCTCACGTATCCCCCCTCCCCCTCCCGTAAGTACAATGGCGCAAATCTCGCGCTGTTCTCCGAGCACGACGACGACCGCTTGGCCGCACGACCGCCATTGAAAACGGAATCCCCGAGATGTATGTGTGTGCGTCTGTCTGTCCGTCTGTCTGCGTCGGGCCGAGTGATGTGGAGAGAGCGTGAAAGACTTTTTTTGTGTGTTTTTATGATCATTTTCTGCATTTCGTTAATTCTCTCTTTTTTCCCCCTCGCATTCTAGTCTTATCGTATTTTTTTTTTTCTTACGTTTCCTTTTTTTTTTTTTTAACATTTTGAGCAACCTTGCATAATTGTTCAGATGGTTACAAGATGAGTCAAGATAAATCATTGGCAGTGTGATTTGCTTTCTGCGTGTGTGTTTCTCATAGAAGAAAAAAAAATCTTTATAGAATTTATATCACATACCAATAATCAGATAAATGAGTAAAAAAGAAGATATTTTTTTCCTACAAATGCGTCACCGACATCGACCTGTTATGCGTCGCGGCTTCCACTGACCACACACCATTAACACACGTACCTGAAAAGAAAAGAAAACTGACGTTAATGTTGGTTATTCTTCATAGGCATACATATAGAATCATGAATCATAGAACTCTTTCTCTTTCTCTCTCTCTCTCTCTCTCTCTCTCTCTCTCTCTCTCTCTCTCTCTCTCTCTCTCTCTCTCTCTCTCTCTCTCTCTCTCTCTCTCTCTCATTCACCCTATTTATGCCTTTAATTTTGGCTGTCTTCCTCTTCCTCACTGTTTTTGTCACCCACCCACTCACTCACTCTCTTCAGTGTGTGAGTGAGTGTGTGTGTGAGTGTGAGTGTGAATGTGTGTTTTAGTCCATCTATTTGCCCGTCTCTTACGTGTCATCCTCTCTGTCTCTCTCTCCCTCCCTCTCTTTCTGCCTGCATATCTCTCTCTCTCTGTTCGTTTGCGTATCTTTCTCTCTCCCTGCATGTCGCTCACTCCCCTCCCTCCTTCCCTTATCCCTCCGTCCCTCCCTCTCTTTCTATCTGCCTGCCTGTATCTGTTTGTTTGTGTATGTGTGTCTCCCCTCCTTCCCTCCCTCCCTCCCTCTTTCCTCTCCCTTATCCGTCCGTCCCTCCTTCTCTCCCTTCCTCCCTCCCCCCTTCCCCCTTCCCCCATCGAGAGTGCATGTCTCTTCTCCCAACATAACTCGGCCAAGTGTGTTATCACGACAGCCAGCGACACCCTATGACGTCATCTACAGCTGTGACACCATTCCTGCTCCTCCTCTGCAAGGGAGGGAGAGAGGGAGAGGGAGGGAGGGAGGAGAGAGAGTAAGATAGAGAAAAGGAGAGAGTGAGAGAGAGAAAGAGAGAGAAAAAGAGAGAGAGATAAGAGAGAGAGAGAGAGAGAGAGAGAGAGAGAAAAGGAGAGAGTGAGATAGAAATAGAGCGAGAGCAAGAGGGTGAGTCATTAAGTATGTTATGTGTTGTGTGTATGATGGGGGGGGGGGTCATGCGTGAGGGATGCAAGCATGCGTGCGTCACATAACAAGATACTAATACTGGTTGCAAATTCAAAAGAAAAAAGGGAATGAATATAAAAAAAGAGACTGTCGGGAACACTTGATCGAAACCCTTACAACGGTTGAACGGCCTTTGAGCAATCCTGGTAACAAGCCTCTTTTGCTAATGACCGTCCCGACGCTTGGGCGAATTATCAACCGTCTTTTATGGATGAAATTATCTCCGCCTGCCCATGAGGAGGAGGAGGAGGAGGAGGAGGAGGAGGAGGAGGAGGAGGAGGAGGAGGAGGAGGAGGAGGAGGAGGAGGAGGAGGAGGGGGTGAGAGGGGGGAGCGGGAGGAGGAGGAGGAGGAGGGGGGAGAGAAGGGAGAGAGGGCGGGAGGGAAGGAGAGAGGATATATGGGAGGGAGGGAAGGGACAGGGTAGGGGGCTCTTTCGTAATATGTACATATCCGAACACGTGTTGGAATCGTACCCTGTGCCCCGCACACTTCTTTTCAAGGGCAGCGGGGCTATTTCTCACCTGCGAGATAAAACACTCGGGAGTACACAGAGAGCGACCAATCATCCCCCCCTCCTTCGTCTCCCTATCTCTCTCTTCCCCTCCCTCTCTATCTCTCTCCCTATCCCTCCCTTCCACTCCCTACTCCTGTCTCTCTTCTTCCGCACTTCCCTGCCTTTTCCTCTTCATTTATCTATCTAGCTATCTATCTTTCTATCTACCTACTTACGAATTTATTCTTCTTCTCCTCCCCCTCTTCTGACCATTTCAAACGTATCCTTCTTTTTCCCTCCCTCTCTCCATCCCTTCCCCCCCCTCTCTCTCTCTCTCTCTCTCTCTCTCTCTCTCTCTCTCTCTCTCTTTCTTTCTCTCCCCCCTTCTCTCTCTCTCTCTCTCTCTCCCCCCCTCTCTCTCTCTCTCCCTCCCGCCGCCACCCTATCAGCCCGTGGCTCTCCGATCTCCATCGATGTTCAATAGGCCGCAGGATGAGCTCCCTCGGTCTGCCTTTCGCCCTGGATCTCTCGCCCCCCCCCCCTCCCACTCAACTCAACTCCCCCTTCCTCCCTCATCTATTCTCCCTTCCTCTTCCCTACTCTTCTTATTTCCCTTGACCGCCCTCACCTTCATGCTACTGCCTTAACTTGGTCTCCTTTCTTCTTCAGACTTACCTCCCTCCTTCACCCTGCCCTGTCTTTCACTCTCCCTTGAGATTTCCTTACACCTCATCTCCCTTCCCCCCACTCTCCCCTTTTTCTCCTTCCCCCCCTTCCCACCAACTTCCATTCTCAATATCTCTCCTCCTCTCCCTTCTTCTTCTTCTTCTGTTGTTGTTGTTCTTCTTCTTCTTCCTTTTCCTCCTCCTCTTCTTCTTCTTCTTCTTCTTTATACAATCTCCTCCCCCTCACCTCCCCTTCCCCAAAAAATATAAAATAAATATACGCGGGGAAGGAAGGAGAGAGGGAAAGACAGAGGGAGAGAAAGAAGGAGAGAGAGAGGGAGGGGAGAGAGGGGATTGAGGGGAGAGAGGGAGAGAGTTGGAGAGAGAGAGAGAGAGAGAGAGAGAGAGAGAGAGAGAGAGAGAGAGAGAGAGAGAGAGAGAGAGCAAGAACGAGATAGATAGATAGATAGATAAAAGAGAGAGAGAGAGGAGAGAGAGAAAGAGAGAGAGAGAAAAAAAAGGAGAGAGGGGGAGGGAGGAGGAGATGGGGGGGAAGGAGGAGGAGGAGGAGGAGGAGGAGGAGAGGGGGGAAGAAGGAGGAGGAGGAGGAGGAGGAGGAGAGGGAGGAGGAGGAGAGGGGGGAGATAGGGAGGTTGGGAAAGAGGGAGGGTGGGAGAGAGGGAGGGAGGGGGGGAGAGAGAGAGAGAGAGAGAGAGAGAGAGAGAGAGAGAGAGAGAGAGAGAGAGAGAGAGAGAGAGAGAGATAGAGGAATGAGAGAGAGACATAGAGAGAGAGAGAAGAGAGACATAGAGAGAGAGAGAAGAGAGACATAGAGAGAGAGAGAAGAGAGACACAGAAGAGAGAGAGAAAAAAAGAAAGAGAGAGAAAAGAGAAAACACACAGCAAGAGAGAAGGAGAAAAAAAAGAGCGAAAAACTAGGTGTCGGGCCGGGCCGGGCGTCTCGTGTGTAACAAAAGCAGTCTCAGCTTTGGCTACGTTGACGCGCGGCGGCTGAAGGCTCTGATATGATTTCAATATCCGTTAAAATCCCAGGAAGAAGTTGATGTCATTTTCTGCCCTTGTGATTGAGTTTTCGTTCTCTCCCTCTCCCTCTCTCTCTCTCTCTCTCTCTCTCTCTCTCTCTCTCTCTCTCTCTCTCTCTCTCTCTCTCTCTCTCTCTCTCTCTCTCTTCATTTCTTTCTTTCTCTCTCTCTCTCTCTCTCTCTCTCTCTCTCTCTCTCTCTCTCTCTCTCTCTCTCTCTTCATTTCTTTCTTTCTCTCTCTCGCTCTCTCTCTTATTCTTTATCTCTCTCTCTCTCTCTCTCTCTCTCTCTCTCTCTCTCTCTCTCTCTCTCTCTCTCTCTCTCTCTCTCTCTCTCTCTCTCTCTCTCTCTCTCTCTCTCTCTCTCTCTCTCTCTCTTATTCTTTATCCCTTTCTCGTTTTCGTTTTCGCTCGCTCTTTGCAAAGGTGATTTTTTTCTGTTTGTTTATTTATCTATGTATTCATCTGCTCATCTTTTTCTCTCGTTCTTAAACTCTCACTCGGTCATGTTTTTCTTCTTTTCTCTTTCTTTCTTTAGTCATTTTCCTTTTCTTCTCTCCTACCCGTTTGTTCTTCCTAATCCTCCCTCCTTTTCTTTTTACTACTACTACTACTACTACTTCTACTTCTTCTTGAGATGTTACATAGCACTTTCTCATCCTCCCTCTCTCCCCTCTCTCCCGCACGTGTCCACCCCCCTTTCCCTCCCCCTATTTCCTCCCTATCTCTTCCCCCTCCCCTCTCCCCCCTTTCCCTCCCTATCTCCTCCCATACCCCGAATGTGGGTACTTGTTCAGGCATGGTATCACACCGCGGATCAAATAATGAGGAATAGGAGAGAAGAGAGCAGTTTTCTTTCTTTTATTTCCTCCTCCTCCCTTTTCGCTGAATGGATGGAGAAATGAGGAATAGAGGATAACGTGGAAAGAGAAGAAGAGGAAGAAGGAGAAACGAATGTTGAAAAGGAAAAGAAAAGTTTTTTTTCGTAAGAAAGGTAAAAGAGATAAGGAAAGAAGGAGACAGAGAGAGAGCAGATAATATAGTGTGAAAGAAGAAAAGGAAGAAAGGTAAAAGGAGATTGATAAGAAGAAAGGCTTTGGTAAGAGAAGTAAAATAGAAAAGGGAATAACAAAGGAGAGAGAGAGAGAGAGAGAGAGAGAGAGAGAACGACAGAGAGAACAAGATAAACAGAGAGAACAATAGAGAACGAGAGAAAGAGAGAGAGAGAGAGACAGAAAGACGAAAAAGGCGACGAATATATTTGGGAAAAAACTCTTGCATCATTCGGACCGGTCAGCTGAAGAAAATAGTTTCAGATTGAATTTTGTTATCGGCCAGAGCAGCCGGGATATGTCAAAACTCACGCCAACCCGAGCGATCCCTCCGGCTCCGTCCGATACATAACGGGACGAACGATCATTTCTGGAGGATCAGAAAGGGGAAGAAGGGAGGGAGAGAGGGTGGGAGGGAGAGAGGGTGGGAGGGAGGGAGGGGGGTACAGGGAGAGGTGTCGGGCAGGAGGGAAGGAGGAGGTGGTGATACGAGAGGGGAGGAGGGATAAGATAGGTGTTAGTGAAGGGGGAGGGGAGGGGAGGGGAGGAAAGGGGATGGAGGAGGAGAGGGAGGAGGAGGGAAGCGAGAGGTGTCGGAAAGGGGTAGGGGGTAGCGATAGAGGAGGAAGGGGGAATGGAGGTGTTGAGAAGGAGGGAGAGAGAAGTCTTGAGAATGGTGGAGAAGGCGGAGGAGGAGGAGGAAAAGTAAAGAATGTGTTGATGGAAGGGGGGGTGGGGGGTGAAAGGCAGTCAAAAGCAATCTTTGAAATCTTTCTCTACTCCCATTTACGAGGGGTATTGTTAGTAAGAGTGACCTGTTACTAACATGATCCCGGGTAACTACACTGTTTTTTTTTATGTGCTGCTTATTTATACAGTGGTCCATTTTTTTTTCTTTAAGTATATTTGGTTAACATATTTCAAGGATAATATACTTGAAGCTTATAGCCATCGAAGCATCGAAGTGTGTACGTGTGCGTGCCTGCTTCTGTGAGCGTGTGCGTGTGTGCCTATGTATTGCGTGTCTCGGGGCGTACATACGCGTGTGTATTTATCATCCAATCACGATTAACTAAATCCTTTTCTAGGATGAACCACGGACTCAATGACCCCAATTAAGAAATTCCCCCGACACCTTCTCCCCCCCCCCCCCCCTCTCTCTCTCTCTCTCTCTCTCTTTCTTTCTTTCTTTCTTTCTCTCTCTCTCTGTCTTATTCTCACTCTCTCTCTTTTATTCTCACTCTCTCCCACCCTCCATTACTCCCTCTCTTCCACATTTTCAAAACCCCCACATCTCATCTCCCGCATCCAACCCTCAACAGCACCGCATCTCCTCCCTCACCCTCCCTTCTTCGCCCTACCTCCCTCCCTCCCTCGCCCAGCCTCCCTCCCTCGCCCTGCCTCCCTCCATCTCCCTCCCTCCCTCGCCCAGCCTCCCTCCATCTCCCTCCCTCCCTCGCCCTGCCTCCCTCCATCTCCTTATCTAATCTCCTTCCATTTCCACCGTAATCTGCCGATCTTCCTTCGCAGAAACGAGAGATAAGCTTCATCATTACGTCGTCAACATAAATCACGTTCTTTTCTGTGCTTTTTTTTCTTCTTCTTCTTCTTGCCGTGTGGGAGAAGAAGAAAGGGAAGTGAGAGAAAGTGGAGGAGAAGAGAGAGAGGGTGGGGGAGGGAGGGAGAGAGGGAGGGTGGGAGATAGGGAAGGTGGGAAAGAGGGAGGGAGGGAGAGGGAAAGAGGGAGAGATAGGGAGGGAGGGAGGGAAAGAGGGAAAGGCAGGTAGAGAGAGGGAGGGAGATAGAGGGAGAGAGGGAGAGAAGAGAGGAAGAGAGAGAGAGAGAGAGAGAGAGAGAGAGAGAGAGAGAGAGAGAGAGAGAGAGAGAGAGAGAGAGAGAGAGAGAGGAGAAAGATATACGATGCAGAAAGGAATGATATAATTGCTTTATGTAACCCTGGACACGTCTTCCTCGTTCTCATCACCATCATTATCTTTATTTTTCGTTCTTTCTTTCTATCTTTTTCTTCTTTCTTATCCTTATCCTCATTATAATGCAAAGAGGAGTGAGGATAGGAGGACGGTAGGGGGATATGAAGGAAGGAGAGGGAGAGGGGAGAGGGGAGAAGGAAGAGGGGAGAGGGGAGAAGGGAAAGGGGAGAAGTAAGAGGGAAGAAGGGAGAGGGGAGAAGTAAGAGGGGAGAGGAGAAGGGAGAGGGAGGAAGGGAGGGAGGGAGGGTGGAAGGGATGGGAGAAGGGAGAGGGAGGGCGGGAATGCGGAGAGGGTGAGAGAGCAAGAAGAGGAAGGGGGCGAAAGAGGATGGAGAAAGAGGGGAAAGAAGGAATAGAGGGGAGAGAAGGAAGAAGGAAGAAGGAAGAAGGAAGAGGGGAGAGAAGAAGGAAGGAGAGGGGGAGAGGGAGAGAGGAATGAGCAGAAGGACAGGAGGACGGTAGGGGTGAGAGGGAGAGGGAGAGGGAGAGGGAGAGGGAGAGGGAGAGGGAGAGGGAGAGGGAGAGGGAGAGGGAGAGGGAGAGGGAGAGAGGGGGAGAGAGAGAGAGGGAGAGAGGGGGAGAGAGAGAGAAGAGAGGGAGAGGGAGAGAGAAGAGAGAGAGGAGAGGAGAGAGAGAGAGAGAGAGAGAGAGAGAGAGAGAGAGGGGGAGAGAGGAGAGAGGGGAGAGGGAGAGAGAGAAGGAAGGAGAGAGAGAGAGGGGGAGAGGGGAGGGGAGAGAGGAGAGAGAGGGAGAGGGAGAGAGAGAGGGAGGGATAGGAGAGAGAGAGAGAGGGAGAGAGTGGAGAGAGAGGAGAGAGAGAGAGAGAGAGAGAGAGAGAGAGAGAGAGAGAGAGAGAGAGGAGAGAGAGAGAGGAGAGAGGGGGAGAGGGGAGAGAGAGAGAGAGAGAGAGAGAGAGAGAGAGAGAGAGAGAGAGGGGGGGAGAGAGAGAGAGAGAGAGAGAGAGAGAGAGAGAGAGGGAGAGAGAGAGAGAGAGGGAGAGAGAGGGAGAGAGAGGGAGAGGGAGAGGAAGAGGGAGAGGGAGAGGGAGAGAGAGAGGGGGAGGTAAACAGAAGCGGCTCGTCATGCGTAACTCGGTGGCTCCGCAAGTTCCAGAAAATGTCACTCGTCACGCTGCTGCCCAGACACTCACTCTCTCTTGCCTTACCTGGCCTCACCTGCCCGGCCGCCCCCCACCCCTCCTCCTCCTCCTCATCCCGCCCTCTCCCGCTCTTTCAATTTTTTTTTTCTTTCTCTCTCTCACGGCCTAATTACTTAAACTTATTTCTTTTCTTTTTCCTCTTCCTTTATTTATGTATTCATCTATTTATTTATATATTTAAGTTAGGATTCAGGACTTGAAAATAATCTAAAGAGCTACTACAGTAATGACGGTTATAATACAGCAATAGT
>NW_028234407.1:29057048-29062048 GCF_977035675.1 Penaeus japonicus | reverse complement strand
GCAACGAAAGCACAAAGGCATCACCAAACTCGCAATCCTCCCCCCCCCACCCACCCCCACCCTCCCAGGAGCCAGCCCCAAGCAGACCGCAAGCACACCCCGTTTCCCAAAGCAGGTCCACTTAACACCCGTGTCGAACTGGCGGGAGGTCGGGCGGCGAGGGAGTGCACCTGTTTCCCCGGCCCTCCCACAGGTGTGAATGAAGACATTAGCGCCCCAGCACACCTCCCTCTCTCCCCCTCTCCCCTCCCTCACCCCCTACCCCCTCTCCTCCTAAATACACCTCAAGGGAGAGAGAGGAGTAGGGGCCGAGGGGGAGGGGGGAGGGGGAGGGGTAGGAGAGGGGGAAGGACGGGGCTCCCGCCTCACACTAGCCGACTATTGTGGCGGCGCGTCGCCCGACTCTCATAAATGTTTGGCCTTCATGTTGCTGCCATTTTGCTTCGTTGCGCACCGATCATTTGCTACCTGCCCCCCTCCCCCCCCCCGTCTCTCTCCCTTCTCCCCTCCCCTCCTCATCCCGCCCTTCCCTCCCTTTTTTTTCCCTTACTCCTCCCCCCCCTCCCTATCCTTCTCCCCCCGGCCACGCCACCGCCAGCCCCTCCTCCCGATCCCTCTGCCCACCCACGCCTTCGTCCCGCCTCCGACGCCCATTCCCTCACCCGCCTAAACCCACACGACGCAACCGATTCCGCAAATTCACAAAATTCCTCACAAATTTGCATCAACATTCAACTCATCCCCCCCCCCCCCCCAAAAAAAAAAAAAAAAAAAAAAAAAAAAAAAAAAAAAAAAAAAAAAAAATCGAACCTCCATATTCACACTTCAAACCGAGGCGTCGTCACTCTCGCAGGGTTGGGTGGGTGGGTGGATGGGTGGGTGGGTCGGAAGTCGAAGCCCGAATGAAGGGTTTGGGACGGAGTGGTCGGACAGGTCCAGATCGAGCACGTGAGGCGCAACAAGGAGAGCCTTTCGGACTCGGAACTAATAGCGGGTCTCGCGGCCCTCGGATTTCTCTTTCGGAATCGCCTCTTAGATGTTAATTGAATATGTTTGAGATGATGATGGTGATCATAATGATCTGATGGTGATAGTGATGGTGATGTTGGTGGTGTGGTGGAGGTGGTGGTGATAATGACAATAATAACAATAATAATAGTAATGATAACACTAATAACGAAATAGTCATAGTAAATTGTAATAATTATTATTATAGATATACTAATAATAGTAACAATAATGCCAATAGCAAAAATAACAAATAAATGGATAATAATATCAATAATAATAATAATAATAATAATAATATTAATAATAATAATAATAATAATAATAATAGTAATAATCATAATAATAATTATAATGACAATAACAATAAATGTAATAATAATAATAATAATAACAATGGTAATAATAACAAAAAGCTATTTTGATATAATACTAGCACAATAAACTTCATAAATCAATTCTCTTCCTTGCTGTTATTTCCCCTCAATTTCTTCCTTTTCGCTCGGTTATTTTCTATAACGAGGGTAAGGTAAGGAGTGGGAGGGACATTGTATACGTGTGTTTGTCTGTTTGCGTGCGTGCAGGAGTGTGTGTGTGTGTGTGTGTGTGTGTGTGTGTGTGTGTGTGTGTGTGTGTGTGTGTGTGTGTGTGTGTGTGTGTGTGTGTGTGTGTGTGGATTAGTTAGTGAGTGAGTGAGTGAGTGAGTGAGTGAGTGAGTGAGTGAGTGAGTGAGTGAATGAGTGAGTGAGGGGCAGAGAGATAGAGGGAGGGGGAGGGGCAGAGAGATAGAGGGAGAGGGAGAGGGAGAGGGAGGGGAGGGAGAAAGGGAAAGAGAGTGAGAGAGAGAGAGGGAGAGAGAGAGAGAGAGGAAGAGAGAGAGAGAGAGAGAGAGAGAGAGGAGAGAGAGAGGGAGGGAGAGAGAGAGAGAGAGAGAGAGAGAGAGAGAGAGAGAGAGAGAGAGAGAGAGAGAGAGAGAGAGAGAGAGAGATGAGCACCAGCACCCGAGACCAACATCAGAGTCACACCCAAGCCAAAGCCACAGCGCCGCCCTAGGTATGAGACGCACGGGCTAGTTGAGAATATGATGGCACTAGACGTTAATAGCAGGAGGCTGTCGCGACGCGTTATCTCCAGGCCGCCCAGCATCAGGGGTGGCACCTCGCACGCCCATCACAAACGCCCATATCGCACCGTATCGCTAGATACACGCCAACACACACACACACACACACAATCACGTTCCATTGACCTCTCTCTCTCTCTCGCTCTCTCTACTTTACTTTCTGCAATCGCTTTGTTATCTATCATCTCGTTCTAAATCGGTAATAGATCACTGTGGGACGATTGTCTAATTATAATATCTATGATATTAATGTTAGAAATATTAATCATCATGGACTGCTTCGCTCTTTGAATAACTTTCTAATTGAAACAGACTTTGCAATCGTAATAACTATTATCCTTTCTTTGTTATAGCTGTTGTTATTATAACAATAATAATGTTAGTAATAATAATGATAATGATAATGATAATAATAATAATAATAATAATAATAATAACATCAAACAAATCCCAAAATTAACCATAGGGTATGAACAATAACAATAATGCTAAGAATGGCAAGCATGAGTTTTAAAAATAAGAAAAAAAAATTATAAAAAATAATAAGAAACCTTCACATAAACTGCATATATAACACCAATAAATCATCAACTAATGGATGCTAGGTCAATAAATACATACATGCAACAGGTCTGCAGATGCATTAATTTGGCTGAAGGCAGTAAAAGCACTTACTGAATGTTAAGCGTCGCCAATTATTCTTCCTGCTTGCACTAATCGACTCCCGACGTCATTTGCAACTAATGGATTGCAACAAGCTAATTAAAATGTAAAAAATCATCCGAAGAAATGCCCGTTGACACCTTATGTACACTTATATTTTTCTTTATTCAATTAGTTTCAAAGTTTATAATAAAAAACGAGAATAATTAAAGTTCAGAAAAAATAAAATTTTGAGACTTTCTTGACACGACGTGACGGCAACATGGAGATCAGAAAAAAGTCTACGGTTCCCGGTCTCCACTTTTGAGTTTACTCCAGCAAATTTCAGGTGAAAACAATTATTTCCTTCTATTGAACAAAATATTTTCTAATATATTTTCATAATATCAAAACACACACACACACAAATATATGTGTATATATATATATGTATATATATATATATATATACATATAGATAGATAGAGAAAAAAGCAACCGCGAACGAAGGAGAGAAAAAGAACACATTGCAATCTAAATCCTCGCGAACCAAGATCGTGGAAGAAAAAAAAGAACGAAAAGTAAACTCCCATGCATGTAATGGCGGTCATGAATGTACAATTAGGTTGACGGAACATCCTGTGCAGTCATGCAGCAAAGCATGATAAGTGCCGGTCGCTGCATGTGCGTCGACGTCACAGCCCATGCCATTCGCCGCCCATGTCCGCCCATGTCCCAGGGGAGTGTGTGGGGGGGGGGGGAGCGGCGTCTCAAGATAGGAGCTGGAAAATGCAACTTTTAAGAAATAGTAATATTTGGATCCATGACATCAATTATAGTGAAAAAATAGGAATGACGATAACGGTGATGAGAGTAAGAGTAACAATAACACCGATCATACAATAATAAAACTAATACAAAAAAAACACAATAATAACATTAGTAACAATAATAACAATACTAAAAAAAAATAAAACCATTACAAAAAAACAAACAAATAAAAAATAAAACCACAACGAGAAACCCCCAGGACACAACAGGCACACACAACAGAAAACGGACACCATATACACCATACGACCTATAACACATGTCTTTCTCATTGCCAACAACACTCAAGAGAGATGAAGAAACGCTAATTTTTACGCTATATTCTTAAGACCTTCAGATGTGGCGTTCGGTAGAGAGATGGGACTGTGTAGATACCAATCAGCCACTCAAGCACAACGTGAGAGAAGCAGAGGGTGACGAGGAAGAGAGGAAGAGGGAGAGGGAGAGAGAGAGAGAGAGAGAGAGAGAGAGAGAGAGAGAGAGAGAGAGAGAGAGAGGGACTGGAGGGGGGGGAAGAGAGAGAGAGAGAGAGAGAGAGAGAGAGAGAGAGGGAGATGGAGAGGGAGGGCGAGGGAGTAGGGAGGGGAGAGGGGGAGGGGGAGGGAGAAGGGGAGGGAAAGGGGGAGGGGAGGGAGGGGGAGGGAGAGGGGAGGGAGAGAGAGAGGAAGAAAGAGAGAGGGAGAGGGTGAGGGTGAGATGGGGAAGGTTAGGGTTAGGGTGAGAGTGAAGGAGAGAAGGAGAGAGGGAGAGGGAGAGTAAGAGAGAAAGAGAGAGAGAGAGAGGAGAAAGAGAGAGAGAGAGAGAATGAAGATGATGAAGAAGAAAAAGAAAAGAGGTGGTGCGATACAACCAGACAAGAAAGCAAGCAAGCATAGATGATTGTGGGTGTGTGTATGTACCGTTTACTTTCATCTTGCGGGAGAAATGCCAACCAAGAAAAGATATTGGAAATTGTGAAGTGATTACTGCAGCTATCACTTCTAATCCTTCCCATCTACTACTTTTGAATATTCTTTTTCTTCTTCCTCTTCTTTTTTTTCTCCTTCGGCTGCTTTTATTTTTGTGCTTAATATTATCATTATTATTTTTATTGTTATCATAATCTTTATCTTTCTTATTATTATCATTATTATTATTACTATCACCGTATTGTAATCAATATCATCTTCGTTCACATCAATAGCAGCATTACTACAATTACAGTTATCTTTATTAACGTCGTTACTATTCCCAATATTAATAAGAGTAATCAATCATATTAGATTTCCCTTATTTTCATCAACTATTTTTATAGTCGTTAAGTACCTATACAGACAAGGAATTTACAAAAAAATATATATATATAATTAACTAAACTGAATTAACTGAATATTTTGATTTAAACAATTAAAACAAC
>NW_028234407.1:29050704-29051948 GCF_977035675.1 Penaeus japonicus | reverse complement strand
CACCATCTTCCTCATTCTTCTTATCCACCCTTCCAACCTTCCACCTTCCACCTCCACCCGCCGCTTCCATCCTCTTTCTATACTCCCTCCCATCACTCTTTTCCTCATTTATTATTACTACTCAATTACTGTTTCTCTCTCTCTCTCTCTCTCTCTCTCTCTCTCTCTCTCTCTCTCTCTCTCTCTCTCTCCCTCTCCCCCCCTCTCTCCCTCTCCCTCTCCCACTCCCTTCTCCCTCTCCCTCACTCTCTCTCAATTCTCTTCTCTCTGCTCTTCTCTCTCTCTCTCTCTCTCTCTCTCTCTCTCTCTCTCTCTCTTCTCTCCCTCTCTCTCTCTTCTCTCTCTCATCTCTCTCTCTCTCTCCTCCCTCTCTCTCTTCTCTCTCTCTCGGCTCTCTCTCTCTCTCTCTCTCTCTCTCTCTCTCTCTCTCTCTCCCTCTCCCTCTCCCTCTCCCTCTCCCTCTCCCTCTCCCTCTCCCTCTTCCTCTCTTCCTCTCTTCCTCTCTTCCTCTCTTCCTCTCTTCCTCTCTCTCTCTTTCTCCTCTCCTCTTCTCTTCCCTCTCCCGCTCTGTCTCTCCATTTCCCGCTCTGTCTCTCCCTTTCCCGTTCTCTCTCTCCCTCTCCCGTTCTCTCTCTCTCTCTCTCTCTCTCTCTCTCTCTCTCTCTCTCTCTCTCTCTCTCTCTCTCTCTCTCTCTCTCTCTCTCTCTCTCTCTCTCTCTCTCTCTCTCTCTCTCTCTCTCATCTTCCTTTCTTCTCTCCTCTCCCGCTCTCTCTCTCTCTCTCTCCCGCTCTCGCTCTCGCTCTTTCTCTCTTTCTTTCTCTTTCTCTCTCTCTCTCGCTCTTTTTCTCCTCTCCTCTTCTCTTCTCTTCCCTCTCCCGCCGTCTCTCTCCATTTCCCGCTCTCTCTCTCCCTTTCCCGCTCTCTCTCTCTCTCTCTCTCCCGTTCTCTCTCTCTCCCTCTCCCGCTCTCTTTCTCCCTCTCCCGCTCTCTTTCTCCCTCTCCCGCTCTCTCTCTCCCTCCCCCCCCCTCTCTCTCTCTCTCTCTCCCGCTCTCCCTCTCCCTCTCCCGCTATTTCTCTCTCTCCCGCTCTCTCTCTTTCTCTTTCTCTCTCTCTGTCTCTCTCTCCCGCTCTCTCTCTCCCTCTCCCTCTCCCGCTCTCTCTCTCCCCCTCTCCCTCTCTCCCATCTCCCCCTCTCCCATCTCCCTTCCAGCCGCCTTATCAGTGAGGATAAGATAACCTTCC
>NW_028234407.1:29043204-29045704 GCF_977035675.1 Penaeus japonicus | reverse complement strand
AGGGATGTGGGGAGGTGGGCGAGAGGGAGAAGGGGAGATTGAAGAAGGAAGGGGAGACGAGGGAAGGGGGGAGAGGGGGGAGAGGAGGGAGGGAGGGAGGGAGGGAGGGAGAGGAGGAAGGGGGAAGAGGGAAGAGGGAAGAGGGGAGAGAGGGAGAGGGGAAAGGAAGGAGAGAAGAGAGGGAGAAGAAACAGGGAAAAAGAAAAGGGAGGAGGGTCAGGGAGAAGGAAGAGGAAAGGCGAAAAAGGAAAGGGGAATCCCAATATCCCCAGCAGATAAGTCCACCCCCCAGCAGATAAGTCCACCCCCCCCCCCTCTTCATGTCAACCTGTTTCTCAATCCTTCCCCCTTGTCTACTCTCCCTTCTCCCTCACCCTCCTTCCTCCATCTATCCTCCCTCCTCCCTCTTCCCTTCCTTGCTTGCTCCCTTCTCTTGCTTCCCTCCCTTGCCCCCTCCGCTCCTCTCCTCTGCCTGCCTCCCTGCCACTACCACTTCTCACTTACAACCCTTTCTCATCTCCCTCCACTCAATCCCTTTCACTTCTTTGCCCCCCTTTTCTCTACTCCCCCCTAACCACCACCTCCCTCCCCCTCAACCCCTACCCCTCACTTCTCTCCGCTTCCCCTCCCCCTCAGCCTCCACCCTCCCCCCCAGAAGCTTCCCTCACTTCTCCCCCCTCTTCCTCTCACCCCACATCCACCCACCTAGAAACCACCCCCCTTGTCACCCCCTCCCTCATAGACCCCTCCACCCACCCACCTAGATGCCCCTTCCCCCCCTCCCCCTCCTCCTCCCTTCGTAGGTAGGTTTTAAAGCCCCGGCTGTAAAATATTGCTTTATTACCAGGTAGCACAAGTGTTCGTCTCTATCTCCTTTGGACAACCATTAAGAGCTTCTATCGCCTTATGATCTTCCGAATTAGGAAACAGTGTCAGCGGAGGACACTCAGCTCCCCCCCTCTCCATCCTCCATCCTCCTTCCTCCCTCCCTCCCTCACACACCCCTAATACCACTTTCTTCTTCCTCAGCCCCCTCCTTGCTCCTCCTCCCCCCTCCCCCCGCTCCCATGTTTACCTCCACCAACACTTATCTCAACATTTTAGCTCGCTCCTCCTTCCCACCTCCTATCCTCCCTCCTACCCCTCTTCTTACATGTTCACCCCCCCTCCCCCCCATCTCATTCCTTCCCCCTTTCCTTCTCCTACATCTAACCCCTCTTCCCTTCCTGAAACATCCCTCCCTATTCATTATCTTTCATAGCATGCATTACCTCCCTCCCACATCCCCCAACATCCTACGCTCCCTCAACTCCCCCCACCCCACCCCATTCCCTTCCCTAACATCTCACGGTCCCTCCTCCTCCCTCTTCCCACAACATCCTACGCACTTCTCCCTCCCTCCCTCTTTCCCCAACAGTCCCTCCTCCAACTCTCTCTCCCCGTTCTCCTAACATCCTTCTCTCCCTCATTCCCTTTCTCCCTCCCTCATCCTTCCCACCCTGGTCACATCCCCCTTTCTCAATCATCAGACGCTCCCTCTACCTCCTCCATCCCTCCCCCCGCCGCCTTCCCCCAACATCCCACTCTGCCTCCATCACCTCCTTCACCCTTCCCCTTCCCCTTCCCCCAACATCCTTCCCCAACATCCCCCGCGCCCCCTTCTCCACCCCCCTCCCTCCCTCCCTCCAGACCGCCACTCGACTCGCCGCGAATAAATGAGCCCAATCCATTATCACCCGTAAAGGTGGGGGACTGATAACTAACATATTAAATCATCTTTAATCTGCCGTCTCTCGCAACACGACACACACACACCTTGAGTCGAGGAGAGGGAGGGGTGGAGGGGGGAGGAAAAGGGAAGGGGGAGGGGGAGGGGGAGATAGGTGGAGGAGAAGAGGGGGAGGGTGAAATGAGTGGAGGGAATGAGAGGCGGATGAGGGGGGTGGAGGGGGAGGGTGATGTGAGTGAAGGAGGGGGTGAGAGGCGGATGAGGGGGGGTGAAGGAGAGAGGAAATGAGGAGGGGGAGGTAGAGGAGGTGAAAGGGGGGGTGCGTGGAGGAGAGAGGAAATGAGAGGGGTTGAAGAAGAGAGGAGGGGGAGGGGGTAAGATATGGAGAGGGGATGGGAAATGTTTCTTATTCTCTCACTCTCACTCTCTCTCTCTCTCTCTCTCTCTCTCTCTCTCTCTCTCTCTCTCTCTCTCTCTCTCTCTCTCTCTCTCTCTCTCTCTCATTCTGTGTGTGTGTGTGTGTGTGTGTGTGTGTGTGTGTGTGTGTGTGTGTGTGTGTGTGTGTGTGTGTGTGTGTGTGTGTGTGTGTGTGTGTGTGTGTGTGTTTGTATGTGTTTGTGTGTGTGTGTGTGTACGTGCGTGTTTGTGTTAGTGTGTGTGTGCGTGCGTGCGTGCGCGTGAACGTGTACACATGCACGCGTATGTATATATTTTTTCGACAACTTCAATAAACACTTAACTCAGACCCCACGCAAAAAGCAACCACAGAAA
>NW_028234407.1:29030704-29038204 GCF_977035675.1 Penaeus japonicus | reverse complement strand
TCCCTCCTCCCCTCTCTTTCTCCCCGTCCTCCACCTCCCTCCTTCTCTTCCATCAAATCTAACCCTCTCTCCATCATAATCATCCTCGCTAACCATCCTTCAGCCTACCTCCTCTCCATCCTCCTTCATCCATCCCTACCTCTCCTTCTAATCTCTTTCGTACCCTCCTTCATCCTGCCCCATCCTCCCCCCATCTTGCAGAATATCCTTTTATCGTGTAACATAAAAAAAATATATATATATTTTAAGTAAATCACATTATTAAGTAAATGAAAATATAAACATATCATGAGCAAAGGTACAAAGATATGCAATCATGGAAAAAGTAATTGCAAATAATAATAATAATAATAATAATAATAATAATAATAATAACGCTTAAACAAAAAAATAAACAAAAGACCTTCCAGATTTCCTTTTTCCCATCCTCTCTCCTCCCTTCCTCCCTCTTTCCCTCCTTCCCTCCCTCCCTCTGCCTCTGCCTTTCTCCCTCTCCCTCTCTCCCACTCTCATGGATGGGATGTAACACTCGCTAGGTATTTGGGCGACGAATGGCGCCGGACTAGCAGGTATCTATAGCGATAACGGAAGAATCATCGCCGACATTCCGTTGCAGATAACATTCGAATATGCATAAATAATGGACACATTTAAAACATAATAATGATAATAATAAGAATAATGTTGATGATGATGATGATGATATTAATAATAATAATAATAATAATAATAATAATAATAATAATAATAATAATAATAATAATGTTGATAAAAATAGTAATAATAATGTTGATAATAATAATAATTATGATAATAGAATTAATAATAATAATTTTGATGATAATAATAATAATAATAATAATAATAATAATAATAATAATAATAATAATGGGAAATCCCACAGTTGCTATCCAACGTGAAAATTGATAGGAAAGTCTCTTGGTATCTAACTGCATATAATTACACTCACAATCAAACGGATATCATTCTACATCTGAAACATACAGTTTACCCACCTCCTATTCTCGATCATGTACGAAATAATAAATAAACTAACAAAAAACTAGTCATTTTCTTTCCTTAATCCAAAATCTAAGACGCTAATAGCTAATCATTTCCGAACTCTTTTGGTGTTTTCCGCTCATAATCAGAGTGAAAACATAATAATAATGAAGCCCACTCTCCTCTTCCCCTCTCACCCTATTCTGAAACTCAACAGCAAGCATGATACAAACGGATAAATTGAGGTTAGAAAAGAACTTAAGTTCAACAAAAGTGCTTCGAGACACAACACGAAAAGATTCTTTAAACATGTTGTCTATGTTTTACTACCATTGCCTTCTTTCTCTCAACTTCCCTTCCTTTCTTTTACTTATGATATTAATCTTCAATAGATTGTACTCAGCTCTCTAACAATAAAAATAAATCATTTTTCGAAACAGGAACTCAGCACAACGAAAAGGCACCAGGAGGCCGCTTCATTCAAGCCCGTTTTCTATTCCCAGCGACGAAGGGGTGACGATCGTATTTTTCAAAGGGAACAAATAACAAACATAACATCATTTGTTTCGCTCGGTATATAAAAATCACATCCTCTTCACCTGTCAACATCAAGAATGTTGTGAACTAGGAAGTAACACATAATAAAAATTATATCCAATATTCGAATTTGTGAAAGTTCCTGAAAATAGTAGTAAAGATTATATTTCTTTGCGAGGCAGCCATAAATAATACAAAACTAAAACCTTTGAGAGAGAGAGAGAGAGAGAGAGAGAGAGAGAGGACGAGATGTAGAGGGAGAAGTGTTGAGGAAGGAGGAGATGAGAGTCTAGGAGGGGAGGGTTAGATGGAGGAGGAAGAGAGATGGGAGAGTGAGGAGGGAGAGAGAAGAGAGAGGAGAGAGAAGGGCGGGAGATGATGTGAGAGAGAGAGGGAGACGAGAGGAGGGAGGAGGTGAGGGAGAGAGGGAGGGGATTGAGGGAGGGAGAGAGAGAAGAGTGAGCGGTTGAGAGAATTACGGAGGTGCGGATCTGAGAGGAGAAACGAGAGAGAATAGAAGAGAGAAGGGAGAGTGAGGGAGAGGAGGTGGGAGAAGGGGAGAGAGATGGAGAGAAGAGGGAGTTAGGGGAGGGACCACGAGGGTAGAGAGAGAGGGACCGAGGAGGAGAGGTGGGGGAGAGAGATGAGAGTGGGAGGGGAGATGTAGTGAGGGAGTGGGGAGAGAGAGTGAGGAGATGAAGTGTGAGGAGTGGTGAGTGAGAGAGAGGAGGGAGAGAGTGGAGGAGGGTGTGGGTGTGTGTGGAGAGTGTGAGAGTAAGTGTGTTGTGAGGGAGGTGAGTGGGAGTAGGAGGAGAGAGGGGAGTGAGAGTGAGAGGGAGAGATTGGTGAGAGAGGGGGAGAGGAGTAGGGGAGGAGAGAGAGGAAGAGAGAGAGTGAGTTTGGATGAGAGCAGGGGGAGAGGGAAGGGAGAGGAGAGAGAGAGAGAGAGAATGTGAGAGAGGGATGACCGACGGGGAAGAGAGTTGAGGAAGTGGGGAGGAAGATGGAGGAGGAGAGAGAATGAGGTTGAGAGAGGAGAGTGAGAGAGAGCGACGAGGGATAGAGGGGAGAGGAGAGAGGAGAAGAAGAGGAGAAGAGATGGGAGAGCGGGGATAGGAGAGAGAGAGAGAGAGGAGAGGAGGAGAGAGATGGCGCAGGCGGGGGGGGGGGGAGGGGGAGAAAGACCAAGAAAGACAGTTCTCCTCCCTCCTTTCCCGCCATTCCCTTCCCCTCTCCCCCTGCCCCTGCCCCTATCAACAGTGGGGTCGGCGCGGTCTCTCCCGGACATTGACGATATCAAATGCATCAAAGAATAGTAAATTCAGGCGTTATCGGTGGCCATTGTGGACATCTGCTATCACCGCGCCGCCATCTTTATGCGCTTCGCTTTTGTTTTCCGACTCAGGAGTTACGACCAGAAATTTTTGCTCCTTTTTTTTCTTATCCGTTTTTTTTTCTTCTCTATCATATTATTCAAAGTCTTGATGCTCTGTCGTCCAGGTTGGCTACAGGTCGAGTCTCAGCCATCGCACGTCGATTAGGGCGACTGGGCGAGACGACTAAATGTTACGATGCCTTGAGCCGCCAACGCCATCCTCCTTCCTCGTCTTCTTCGTCTTCCTCGCTCTGTATCTCACTTTTCATTTACGATCGTCGTTTTCCTTATTCTCCTCCTTAAACTAACTTTCAGTTTCCATCTCCTTTGTCTATTTTATCTCCCTTTTCTTTCTCTGCCCCTCACCCCTCCCTCGTTTTAGTCGTCTTCCTTCTTCATCTTTCTCGCCTTTCATCATCTTTTTTCCTCCTCTTTAACTCTCTTTTCCCCTCCTCCTTCTCTCCCCTCCCTTACCCTCCTCGATCTCCCTGTCTCTTCCTTCTCTTCCCTCCCTCTCTCGAGGCGCGCTTCTTTACCTTCGCGCTTTACATAACCTCAACTCGCGGCGGACGGGGATAGGATGGCAGGAAGGAAATATTCAAGGCAGGAAGAGGATGAGGAGGGTCTCTCTCTCTCTCCCTCTCCCTTTCCCCCTTCTTCCCCCACTCTCTCTCCCTTTCCCTCTCTTCCCCTCCTCTCCCTCTCCCTCCCTCCACTCCCCCCACACACATACCCCTCCCCCTCCCTCCCTCCCTCCCTCCCACACAATAACGCATCGCAATGTGCATCTCCTGCTTTCACTCCCTCACTCGTCATCATCCGGGAAGGTCACTAACACCCACTTTTCCCCACGACTGTGGTGGTGTGGGAGGGGAGGGGAGGGGAGGGGAGGGGGAGGGGAGGCAAGGAACAAGAGGGAAGCAGGGAAAGAGGGGGGAAGAGGAAGAGGGTAGAGGGGAGGGGAGGGGAAAAGGTGGGACGGCGGGAGGGGAGATGGAGGGAGGCGGAGGAGGGGCGAGGGGACTGAGGGAGGGGAGGGAGAAGGGGTTAGGAGGGGGAGGCCAGGGAGGGGGGGGGGAAGAGAGGGGAGGGGGAGGAGGCGAGTGAGAGGGGGAAGGGAGAGTGGACAGGGGAGGGGAGGGGGGGGAGAGGGGGGAGGGGTAAGAGTGGAGAGTAGAGAACGAGGAAAAGGTAGGGGGGAAAGAAAGAGGGGAGGGGAGGGGATGGGGAGGGTATAATATAGGGGAGAGAAGGGGCAAAGGAGGGGGAGGGCGAACGACGTCAGAGTGAGTAGGGAGACAAAAGGGGAGGGGAGGGGAGGGGTAGGGGAGGGGATGAGGGGGAGAAAAGAAGGGGACGGAAAAGGAGTGGAGAAAAGAAGAGAGGGAAAGGGGACGGGGAACCCGGGGAAAGGGAGAAGAGTGTTAGGGGAGCAGGGGGAAGACTGGGGAGGGGAGACGGGAGAGGGGAGGGGAGAAGAGGGGGTAGGGGAAGGGGAGGGTAGAGGGGAGGGGAGGGGGGGAGGGGGAGGGCGAGAGGGAAGGGGAGGGGAGGGGGTAGAGGAAGGGGAAGGAAGGAGGGGGAGGGGAGGGGGAAGAAGGGGGAGAAAATGGGGGACGCAGAGGAACAGAGGGGAGAGGGGAGGGGAGGGGAGGCGAAAAGGGAAAGGGAAACGGAGGGGAAGGAAGGGGAGGGGGGGGAGAGGGAAAAGAGAGGGAGGGAAGAAGAGGGGAAGGGGGGGGGGAGAAAAGAAGAGAAGGAGGGGGGAGGGGAAAGAACGGGGAGAAAAAGAAAGGAGAACGGGGAAGCAAAGGGGAAGGGGAAGGGGAAGAAGAAGGGGAGAAGGGGGAGGGAAAAGAGAAGACGGGAAGGGGAAATGGGGAGCAGGGGGAGAAGAGGGGAGGGGAGGGGAAAAAGGGGAGAGGGGAAGGGGAGGGAGGAAGGGCGGGAGAGAGGGAAGGGAGGGGGGGCAGGGGAGGTGAGGGGAAGGGGAGAGACGGGGGGGAGGGGAGGGAGCGGGGAGAAGGGAAGGGGGCGAGGGAAGAAGTGGGGAGGGGAGGACAGGGGAAGAAGGGGAGATAGGGAAGGGAAAAGGGGAAAGAAAAAAGAGAGGAGACAAGGGGGAGGGGGAGAGAGAGTGCAGATAGGGAGATCAAAGGGGTGATAGGACAGGGGAGATGAGATGAAGGGGATAGGGGAGGGGAGAAAGGGGGTGCAGGGGAGAGGGGGGGGGAAGGAAGGGGAAAGGGCGCCCAGCAGAAAGAGAGAGGGGGAAAGGGGAAGAGAGAGAGGAAGAGGGTAGAGGGAAAGGGAAGAGGGAGTGGGAAGGGGGAGAGGGAGTGGGAAGGGGAAGAGGGAGGGGAGGGGGAAGAGGGAGGAGAAGGGCGAAATGAACGAGGGGTAAGGGGAGAGGGGTGAGATAGAGGGGGTAAGGGGGAGGGGAGGCAGGCAGGGAAGGGGAAGAAGGAGGGAGAGAGAGGGGGCCGGAGATTAGAAGGGGAGAGAGAGGGGAAGGGGAGGAAGAGGGGGAGGGGAAGAATGGGGAGGGGGAGGAGAAGGGGAGGGGGAGGTGGGGAGGGGAGGAAGGGGAGGGGAGGGGAAGGGGGGAAGCAGGGGAGGGTGAGGGGAGGGGAGAGGGGATGGGAAGACGAGAAGGAGGAAGGAGGCGAGGGAGGGAGAGGGGGGGGGAAAAAGGGGGGGGAGGGACTAAGGGAGGATGGGGGGCAAAGGGGAAAACAGGAGGAGAGGGGGCAAGGTAGGGGAGGGGGAGGGGTAGGGAAGGCGTGGGGGGAGGGAATAACAGGGAGGGGGGGAAGGGGAGGGGAGAAGGGAGAGGAAGATGGAGGGAAGAGTGGGACTGAGGAGGGCGAGAAGAGGGCGGAGGAAGGGAAGGTGGAAGAAGGATGAGTCGAAAGGGGAGGGAGGGAGAAGGAGGGAGGGGAGAGGGGAGGGTGAGGGGAGGGGGAAAGAAAGGGGATCAGGGGAGGGGTGGGGAAAAGAGGGAAAGAAGGGGGGACAAGGGGTGAAAGTGAGAGAGGGAAGGGGAGATTGTAAATAGGCGGAAAGAGCAGGGGGAGGGGTAGGGAGGGGAGGGAGGGCGTGGGGTAGGGGAGGGGATACGACGGGAGGGGAAAAAGGGGAGAGGGGAGGGGAAAAGGGGGGAGGGGAAGAGGGGAGAGGGGTAGGGGAAAGAGGGATAAGGGGCAGGGGTAGGGGAAGAGAAAAAGAAGAGAAAAGAGGGGAGGGGGCGGAGGGGAGGGTGAGGGGAGAAGGGGAAAGAGGCAGGGGAGGGGGGGGAAGGGGGAGGGGAAGGGGAAAGGAGAGGGGGAAGAGGAAAGGGGGAGGGGGAAGGGGATGGGAGCGGGAAAAGATGAAATAAAGAGAGGGGAGGGGGAGGGGAAGCGGGAGGGTGATTGAGAGAAAAGGGATAGGAGGGGAGACGACGGGAAGAAGAGAGGGGCAGGTGGCAGAAAGGAAATAGTAAGGGCGGAGAGAAGGTGGGAAGGGAGGAATTAGAAGGGGTAGGGGAGAGGGGAAGGGAGGGGGACAGGGGGGAGGGGGAGGGGAGGGGGTAGGGGAGGGGAGACGGGGACTAGAAAAGGGGAAGGGGAAGGGGAGGGGAGGGGAAGGGGAGAAGGGGAGAGAAAGAGTAGGATCATACGGGGGGGGAAGGGGAGGGGAGGGGAGGGTGGACCAGGAAGGGGAAGAAAGGGGCAGGAAGGGGTAGGGGCGGAGAGGGAAGGGGAGGGGTGGGAGGGGCTAGGGGAGGTAGAGGCGAGCAGAAGGGGAAATGGAGGGAGAAGGGGAGTGGGGGGGGAAGGAGAGAGGGAGGGGAGGGAGGGGACGGGGAGGGGAGGGTCGTCAGGGGAGGGGAGGGGATGGAGGGGGGAGAAGGGGAAAAAAGGGGGAAAATAAGGGAGGGGAGAAGGGAAAGATGGGAAAAAGAGGGGAAGGGGGAGGGGGGAGGGGAGGGGCGGGAGGATACCTGAAGGGGAGGGGAGGGGAAGGGGAGGGGTAGGGTAAGGGGAGGGGAAGGGGAGGGAAAAGAGGAAGGGGAAGAGGGGGGAAAGAAAAGGAAGGGGAGAAGGGGAGGGGAGGGGAGGGGGAAGGGAAGCGGAGGGAAGAGGGGTAAGAAGAGAAGATCAGGGGAGAAAGAGAGGGAGAAAAGGGGAAGAGGGAAGCGGGGTGGGGGGAGTAGGGGCGGAGGGTTGAAAAGGGGAAACAAGAGAGCTTGGAAGTGAGGGGTGGGAAGAAAAGGGGGGAGAGGGAGGGTGAAGGGGGGAGAAAAGAGAGGGGAGAGGGGAAGAGTGGGGCAAGGGGGCTAGAAGGGGAGCCGGAGAGGGGAGGGAGGGGAAAGAAGGGGGAAGTAGGGGAAGAGGGGAGAGGAGGAAAGGGGAAGGGGAGGGGAAGGGAGAAAAGGGGAGAAGGGAGAAGGGAAGGGGAAAGGAGGAGAAGGGAGAGGGGAAGGGGAGGGGGAAGGGGAGAGGAAAGGTTAGAGGGGAGGGAGAGGGGAATGAGAAAGAGGGGAGGGGGTAAGGGTGACGGGGATGGGCGAGTGGGGGGCGCGAGGGGATACCTGCTGGGGT
>NW_028234407.1:29020704-29023204 GCF_977035675.1 Penaeus japonicus | reverse complement strand
TAAACTATTTAGCTTAGAAAGAAACGACGTGGGCATTAGTCTCCGACCCTCCGCTCTCAGTCTTTATCTGGACAGATGCAACGCAAACAGTTTTGCAATTACGGTATCGTTGATAAAGTTTTTACCCCCCTCCCCTCCCCCGGTGATGTAAATCACCGCGTGTCTCTCTGTAACCACAATTCATTCTTTCCTTCATCAAACTCAATTTTACTTCACAGGCGTAAACAAAAATCAAAATACTTGACAAATCGCAAATAGCAAGTGAGTCCTTCCACCCCTCCCCTCCCCTTCCCTTCCCGATGGCACCGCGCCAAGGGGAACACCCCCACAAAAAAGGTAACCCCTCTCCCCCCTTCCCATCCCCCATCCCCTTACCCCCCTACCTCCACCCACTCGAAATTCCAGCAAGGTCCCTCTTATCTCTCCGGCGCGATACCAGGCACGGTGTCACGGCGATAACATTCGTGCGTTATCTCCCGCTAGCCCGGCCACGCCTCCCTCCCATTCCCTGCCTGTCTGCGCCTTATCGCGCCCTTATCTCCCTACATGCTCGCTCAACGCCACGCTCGAGGACCAGACGTCCGATCGCCAGCCGCCCTGCCACGCCGTCCTTCGCGCGCGCCCATCTCGCCCGCCGCGGATCAGGCTCTAATCATCCTCCGTCAATCCTCCATCCGCCCAGCCTGCCCCTAACGGTCCTCCGCCCGTCCGCCCGCGCCGTCCAGCCGGCCTGCGACACTCCTCTGGGCTCCTGGGATTCTGTCCGCGTCGTTTTTCATTAGCTTTCTTCAGACGACCCACCTCCTCCCTCGCAGCATTCGCTCGACGTCGTATCGACTGTCCTTCTTCCTAAGAACCCTCCCCTTCCCTCCTGTAGTTCGCTCGACATCGTTTCGTGAGACCTTCTTCCTACGACCCTCGCTTTCCCTCCTCGGATTCACCCGCGCTGTCGCTCCACTTCGTCGTCGTCGTCGTCCCCACCTTGTCTCTTGCACACCTGTCGCTCCCTGTCACCAGCACCTAGTCCCACCTGCATCGACCGACGCTCGGCCATTCCGCCACGCTGTGCTTCCGATACGACAGGGGTGTGTGTTTGTTTACTATTATTCTCTGAAAGCAAAAGAAAACATGTGTTCTTCTCTCTCACCCAAACTGCGTGCGTCCCCCGTAAGTGTTCGCACCTGTCGATGTTTTTCCAAAGTTCAATGAAATATAAAATCTGCCTTTCTAACTACCCTTTCCTTTCTTTTTCCTCCTCTCTCCCCTTTCCTTCTCATTCTCTCTCTACCTCCCTGTCTCCTTCCCTCCACTCTCCTCCTACACCCCTCGTACCCCCTGTCCATCTCCTCATCTCCCCTTTCCCCTAGCTGCCCCCCTCCCTCGCCCCCTCCGGCAGCGCAACGGCTGATACAACGGACTCGTGGCTGCATGTCTCGCGAGATGACGGGCCGACTCCTCCCCATCGCCCGCTCGCCATCATCAGCATCATCATCTCGGGCCAAACTTCACAAACTTCGGCGTAAACATCCAGTCGCTGATATTCTTCATCGCCGCGACAGATAAAGGCACACCCCGATGCAAATGGGGTGGAGGGGAGGGGGCGAGGGGAAGGCAGGGAGAGAGGGAGGGGGATAGTGAGATGCAATGTACGTAACAGGCATCAACACTTGCTCTCTCTCACTCACTCACTCGCTTTCTCTCTCTCTCTCTCTCTCTCTCTCTCTCTCTCTCTCTCTCTCTCTCTCTCTCTCTCTCTCTCTCTCTCTCTCCCGCACATGGGAAAAAATAAAAACAAAGCTTCAATTCTCCCCAAATTCCTCCGTGATAAAACCCGGAATCTGCACCACGTCAAAGCGAAGACAACCGTAAAAATTACAAAAACAAACACAAACAAACAAAAACAAATAAACAAAAAAATAAGCAGAGAAGCATATCCCCACTACCTCTCTTTCATCCTTCTTCCCCCTCCCTCTCCTTCATCCATCTATCCATCTATCCATCCATCCATCCATCCATCTACCCACCCTCCCTCCCTTCTTCCCCACTCTCTACCTCCCCCTCCGTCTTCCCTTCCCCTCCACTCCTCCCCTTCCCATACCTCACTCCTTCACCCCTCCCCCCCTTACGAGCTCTATCAGCCGAAGATAGAGCGCTTTATTGACGTATTACGATAACTCCCTTGATATATCGACATACCAGAGAGAAATCTTTAATTAGAGGGAGTCCACAGATGGGCCACAAGCTAGCTAGTCTCGACAGGGCTTATGTTTCGTCTTTTTCTTCTATCTTTTTTCCCTTTTTCTGATTCTTGTTTCTTCACTTCCATTTTTTCTGTCTATCTTTCTCTCTCTCTCTATCTGTCTATCTTTCTGTCTATCTTTCTCTCTCTCTCTCTCTCTCTCTCTCTCTCTCTTTCACTGCCTGTCTTTCTCTTAGTCGCACTGTCTCTCTTTCTCTTACTCTCTCTGCCTTTCTCTCGTCTTATCACTAGCATATATCA
>NW_028234407.1:29013204-29015704 GCF_977035675.1 Penaeus japonicus | reverse complement strand
ATAAAAATAACAATAAAAATAACAAAAATCAAAAGCTCTCATCCTTGGTGTATGCAAAAACACTCATGATGACTCATACCGAGCGATCACAGTGCAATGCTTACATGCAATATATGCAACTCGATACACTAACAACATACATTAATGTCGCGCCTAAGCTGCGTTTAAAAGGATGTTCGCATTGTATTGTATCGAATTGTCCTGTAACGAAGAATGTAGTACAACATGATGGTCTTGTATTGTGTTGTATCGTTCTGTAGAAAAATGTTGTTGTTGTATGAAGATATCGTAGTGATTCTACTGACGCCCGTGATACTGTATGCCATTTTTGTATCATGTTTTCTACAGTAAAGAAACACACAAGTATCTTGCAATATTGTACCGCATTCTATCAGATTGCATTATCAAGAAAAAATACTTACATTTTATCACACTATGAATAATTCTACTGCCCATAAAGATGTCGCTCTTGTACCATACTGTACCATATTACATCATCTAAGTTTTCCGACATCGCATCGTGACAACAGACAACAAAGACAACAAACCCAATCCAATGACAAATGATTCGAAGGTGAATAAAAAAAAAAAAAAATCTACACATCACACTCTTCTTCCTCTGATGCGAAAGTGAAGTGTGTATTTGGAAAGTGAGCGACGTCTTCTGAACATGAGCAACGGAGTCTAAAATTGTTGCAACGTGTATTGAATTTGTATTGCAGCTTCTTAAGGGTTCCAATGATATAATGACGATGATACTCTGTGAATCATCATCGGTATTGAATATTGGCGATTCCTTCTCATTCTTGATATTATGTATGTATATTATAGTGACCGAGTGATGTTGATGATAATGTGGTAATAATAATTGTAGTAATAGTAGTAGTAGTAGTAGTGGTAGTAAGAGTTGTGGTACTGGTAATAGTAGTAGTAGTAGTAGTAGTAGTAGTAGTAGTAGTAGCAGAAGTAATAATAGTAATAGTAGTAGTAGTAGAAGTATTAATAGTAGTATTAGTAGGAGGAGGAGGAGTAATATGGATGATGAAAATAATAATGACAATGATGATAATAAAATAAATCGTATGATGAAAGTACTACTACTAATACTACTAATAATAATGATAACAAAAACAACAATAATAATAACAATAATAATAACAATAAAACTAACAATAACAAAATAACGCAAACAATAAAATTAACAATGACAATAAAAATAAAAATAATAGCAACAACAACAGCAACAACAGAATAAACAACAACAACAAGGAATAATAAAACCCAACAATAACACCAAAACGGCAATGCCAAAAATACGACCTCCCTCCCGAATGGACAAGTGACGAGCCATGAATAATGAGAGCCTCTTTTGTCACACAAGAAATCGGAACAATAGGTATTATTGGGTCTGGTATGGAAATGGTATGGGAGTGGCATGAGGCGACAGGTGCTCGATGCTGGTATGGGAGTGGTATTACGAAAGGTATTTCTTAGATCTTATTTAGTTTCTTTTTGTTTGTTTGTTTAATGTTTTTTTTTTCGGAGGCCTAAGTAAATATGCCTTAATATGGAAACAAAAAGAAAGTGTATATAAAAATGATAAAAAAAAATCGTTTCCGGAGAGAGAGAGAGAGAGAGAGAGAGAGAGAGAGAGAGAGAGAGAGAGAGAGAGAGAGAGAGAGAGAGAGAGAGAGAGAGAGAGAGAGAGAGAAAACAGAATAAAGAAGAAAGAAAAAAGAGAGAAGAGAAAAGCGAAAAGAAAATGCAAAATGGAGAAATATACCGAGAGACAGAAACAAACCCGAAAAGATAAAAAAAAGAAAGAAAAAAAATCAAAGAAAAATCGACCCAGACCTTAGTAAACAAGTAAACAAATAAACAAATAACAAGACACCCCAAGTCTCCCTCTCGCTACCTGGATTGAGCAGCCGACCTTGAAATCACTGTTCATGCAAATTCAGACAAGTTGTCTAATTAGTTAATTTGTGATAATTAGTTCCAATGACTAGGGGAAATAAGGACGTAAATGCTTTACATGCATAGAGGGATGTGTGTTCAATTGGATTCTGGGAGGGAGGGAGGGAGATAGAGAGGGGGAGAGAGAGGGATAGAGGGAGGGAGAGGGGAAGAGGGGAGAGAGAGGGGAAGAGAGGAGGGAGGGGAAGAGAGGAGGGAGAGGGAGAGAGAGGGAGAGGGAGGGAGAGAGAGAGAGAGAGAGAGAGAGAGAGAGAGAGAGAGAGAGAGAGAGAGAGAGAGAGAGAGAGAGAGAGAGAGAGAGAATGACAAGAGAGAAAAAAAAAACATCCGGGTAAACTTTCTACTTGCTTTCTCTTAAATGTATCACCGCAACTGATTACCTTTGAAAAGACTTCCACGTCCAATAATAATGGGTGATGATGATGATGATGATATAATTTGATGCGATAATGAAGGTGATGCTGATATGATTATGACGCGATGGTGATGATGATATGATTATAATGATATTGATGATATGATT
>NW_028234407.1:28993204-29008204 GCF_977035675.1 Penaeus japonicus | reverse complement strand
TCAATATAAGTGCCTCTCCCCCATCCCCCATCTCCAACTCCATCTCCATGACCCCTTCCCCCCCAATCACCACTACTCCATACCAACCGTCTTAGCAAACGCGAACAGAGCAAGAAGAAAATCAACGGAAAAAGAACAGAAAAAAAAAGAAAGCATGAAAAAAGCATATATATATATATATATATATATATATATATATATATATATATATATATATATATATATATATATTATATATATATATATACACACATACGCATAAATAATATATATATATATATATATTATATATATATATATATATATACATATATATATACATATATATATATACATATATATATACATATATATATACATATTATATATATATATATATATATATATAAAAATATATAAATATGTATATACATATGTATATACATATATATATACATATATATATACATATTTATATATATATATATATATGTATATATATTATATATATATATATATATATACATATACATAACAAACGAAAACAAAGGGTGAACTTAAACAACACAAGTAACTTAAATCACAATTCTGAGTTGTGGTTTCGAGAGGTTCAAATTTGGAGGTTCATTTGATTGAAATTTCGATGCGTTTTTTTGTATAAAATAAGTGACGAGGGGAGGAGCTAAGTAGAAGAAATGGAAGGAGAGGAGGAGGAGGAGGAGGAGGAGGGGAAGGAGAAGGAGGAGGAGGAGGGGAAGGAGAAGGAGGAGGAGGAGGTGGAGGAGGAGGGAGGGAAAGAGTGAGTGAAGGAGGGAAGGAGGGAAGGAGGGAAGGAGGGAGGGAAGGAGGGAGGGAGGGAGGGAAGGTGGGAGGGAGAGAAGGAAGGAAGGACGGGAGGGAGGGAGGGAGGGGACGGGGGAGAGGGAAGAAGCGGGAGAGGGAGAGGGAGCAAAGAAAGAGGGATGATAGGATGGAAGGAGGGCGAAGTAAAGGAGAGATGGAAGGATGAAAGAGAGAAAGAAGGAAGGGGGAGCAGGGTAGGAGAGAAAAGGAAAAGAGATAGAAGGATGAAAAAAGAAGTAAGGAGGGGGGAGGGGGGCAGGAGAGAGAGACCAAAGAAAAAAATGAAGAAAGGAAGAAAGGAGGGCAAAAACGAGGGAAAAAGCGAACGGAAAGGTGGAAGGAGGAGGGGGGAGGAGAGTTATTTACATCGTTCTTGCACTAAACGTTCAGCGATATAATGGAGGTGCGTTTATTTAGGTTAAAATGTGGCGCGCAGAATGCAATAGGAATATATTTAGAAGCACAGAAGTGATGTATGGGCGTTTGTGCGCAAAGGGATTCGCACGCAAATTGCCTGTCATGGCCTGTCTGTCTGTTTGTCACTCTCTCGCCCAAAGGCAGTCAATTCAAGTCTGTCTGCCTGTCTGTCTCTTCTTCTCCCCGTATTTTCACTCCAGTTTGTTCATTCAGTCTCTTTCTCTTTCTTTCCTCTGTCTCTGTCCCCCCCTCTCTTTTTCTCTTTCTCTCTCTCTCTCTCTCTCTCTCTCTCTCTCTCTCTCTCTCTCTCTCTCTCTCTCTCTCTCTCTCTCTCTCTCTCTCTCTCCCCCTCTCCCTCTCCCTAACACGCCCACATACCCATACCACATGCAGGACGCAGCAGCAGGCATCATTAGCGCACATGGCAAGCGCATGACAATTCTCCGCCGTTGACTGATGGCCTGATGATGCTCAGACAAGACTCAGCATCATCATCATCTGCGGGAGATAAGACTCGAGAGGAAGTCACATGTTCCTCTACATGGGTCTCGCTCCAACGTCGGGTGCACGCCATTACATGTCGGGAGTTTCATGATTTATTGGGTTTTCATATAGTTTCTATTTAGTTTTTTTTCTTTTTCTTTTTTAGTTATTATCGGATTCGTTTGTTTGTTCTTTTCATTGTTTTGTTTTATTCTATTTCGAATGTTTTCGTCGTAAGTTATCTCTCGCTCTCTGTTGGTTGTCCTCGTGTAAAATTAATTTAAAACTCGTATCGCGCGATTCGGGAAAAACGCAGACGCACACGCACACACACACACATATGCACCTCCCTCTCCTTCTCTCTCAACCATCCCCTTCCCTCTTTCCTCTTCTCCCCCCCCCCCCTCTCTCTCTCTCTCTCTCTCTCTCTCTCTCTCTCTCTCTCTCTCTCTCTCTCTCTCTCTCTCTCTCTCTCTCTCTCTCTCTCTCTTCCTCTTCCACACGACTACCCAATGCACATGCTCATAAGGTCATCATGACGTCATGCACCTCCTCCCCCCCTCCCCCCCTCCTCCTCTTCCGCCTCCGCTTTTTTTTCTTTTTTTTCCTGACAGTCAATTTGTCTCAGAAGCGAGAGTATGATGATAGCATCCGTTCAAAGTCCTTCGCTGGCAGATAAGACAAGGAAGGAGAAATGGAAGAAGTAGAAGAAAGGGAGGGAGGGAGAAGGGGGGGAGGGTTGAGGTTAAGGATGAAGAGGAGGAAGAGGAGCTGGAGGAGGAGGAGGAGGAGGGATAGGGGGAAGAGGGAGAGGAAGAGGAGGAGGAGGGATGGGGTGAAGAGGAAGAGGAGGAGGAATAGGAGGAAGAGAAGGAAAAGGAAAAGGAGAAGGAGGAGGGATAGGGGGAAGAGGAGGAAGTGGAGGGAGAGGAGAAAGAGAAGAAAGGAGGAGGAGGAGCATAATTGAATAAAATAGAAGAGGAAAAGGGTGAGCGAGACATGGGGATAGGGGAGGAGGAGGAGGAAGAAGGAGCGGAGGAGGAGAAGGAATGAAAGGAGAAAGAAACAAAGAGTATGAAACCCAACGTTTCCACCATTTCCTTACAAATATGAATCAAGCAAATGAAAAACACTGAACAAAAACAATAATACATTCAATTAACTAAATAAAGTGTTATCATCCTCCTCATCCTTGTCCTCTTTCTGTCTCTCTGCTTCGGCGTTATCTTTTTTATCAGCCGTGCCTCACCCTCATCAATTTAATTGTGTGTGTCTGTAAACACTCCTTTTTAAAACTTCGTTCGGAGAATCTTTTGTTGTTTTTGTTTTCGTTATATCTTAGATAATTTAGATATTAAATAACCTCTTTAATTCAGTAGATCAGCGTAGTTAAGTAATAACTCTTGTGTAAAAATGTGATAATGACAATCATAATGATAATGATAATAAGAATTATACCATTACTACTATTATTACTACTGCTAATAATAATAGTAATGACAATATTGTTGATGTTGCTGATGATAAAAACAACAAAAATAACAATACCCGCTAAAGTGGTGATGATGATGATGACGATGATGCTAATGCTGACGTTTGTGATGATTGTAATTACGATGACGATGACAATGACGATGATGATGATGATTGATGATGCTAATGCTAATGCTTGTGATGGTTATGATTATGATTATGATTATGACGATGACAATGATGATAAAAAAACAACAGTAAAACCAATAATAAGCAACCCAATCCCCAAAAAAACAACAATGACGAGAATAACAGCAAACAACAACAGCCGCCACAACAAGTCTATCATCCAAGAATTCAATTGAAAAAAAAAAAAAAAAAAGGCCATACAAAAAAAGTAGATAACCAATGATAAACACTTAATTGAAGCTTCGGAGTCTCGGTGCAGTTATGGATTCATTAATAATGTGAAACACGAACCGTTGGAAGAACCTGCTAATCTCTTGCTTGAACTATTGCCAGGGGCTGAGTCATCAACCTTTCTCCCTTTCTCTTCTCTTCGCTCTTTCTCTCGCTCTTTCTCTTTCTCTCTCGTTGTCTCTGTCTGTCTGTCTCTCTCTCTCTCTCTCTCTCTCTCTCTCTCTCTCTCTCTCTCTCTCTCTCTCTCTCTCTCTCTCTCTCTCTCTCTCTCTCTGTCTGTTCTCTCTCTCTCTCTCTCTCTCTCTCTCTCTCTCTCTCTCTCTCTCTCTCTCTCTCTCTCTCTCTCTCTCTCTCATTCTTAATTCATCACCTCAACCAAACCTGAAGAAAGTACACCGGATTAGCAAATCATCCTTCAACATCTCCATCGACATCCTCCACCCTTCGACCCCCACCCCCACCCCACCCAATCCTCCATCCCTTACCTCGCCCTCACTCCCCATCCCCTCCTTACATTTGCAGGATCCCTCGGGTGATCCCGAAAGATCCTTCAATCCAAACACGTTTTTTTTTTTTTTTTTTTTTTTTTTTTTTGGGGGGGGGGGGTGTTGGAGAGAGCCAGCTAATGAGACAGGAGGAAGAGAGGAAAAGGAAAAGGAAGAAGAAAATGCAGAAGAAAAGGAGGAAGAGATAGAAAAAAATAGGAAAAGGTGAGATGCTGAGGAGAAGAGAGGAGAGGAGGAGGATGATGATGAAGAGGAGGGGGAAAGGAGAAAAGGAGAGGAGAGGAAAGGAAAGAAAGGGAAAGGAAAGGAGAAACAAAAGAGAAAGAAAATAGAAAGAAAAGAGAAGAGAATAGATAAAAGAGAAGAAAATATAAAGAAAGAAAGAAAGAAAGAAAAAGACAAGGATGGAAACAGAAAACAAAAAGAAAAAAGAGAGACGAAGGAGAGCATAAGAAAGGAGCGGAGAATAGGATCGAGGGATTCCAGCGCCGCCCGATTACATTCCCCGGTGGAGTGCGGAGACAATGCCCCTGCGGAAGGACCCGAAGTCGAAGGAGACACACCAAACCCCCCTCACCTCTCCCACCCCCTCCCCCCTCCTCCCTCCACTCTCTCCACCCTCACCCCTCCACCCTCACCTCTCCCTACCCCCTCCTCCCTCCTCCTTCTCCACCCTCACTCCTCCCACTCCCGGGACGCCACGGAATCCCATGCGGCGGCGGCGGCGGCGGTGGCGGGAGCGGCGGTAGGACCCAGATAGGATCGGGCGCCGCTTATCATTGATATGCCAAGCCGCCAACCAGGTCGACTCGAGATGGGTGCAGCCGATAAGGGAAGCCATTTTAATATTAAGCGTAACTTTAAGGATCGGCGTCCCTCGGACACCTTGGGCCCTCGGCACGGCGTCCTCCTCCCGCGGAGACTCCCTCCTGCAGGACTCCCGCGCCAAGGACATGGAAGGACTCGCTCGCTCGCCGGCGGTGGGGATTCCAAGCGGGATCGCAGGGGGTGGAGGGGGAATAAAGGGGTTAAGGGGGTGTGGGAGGAGAATGGGAGGGGGACGGGGGAGTAAGGGGTGGCTGAGGGAGTAGGAAAGGGGGGGGGAGATAAAGGATTGAAAAAGGAGTAAGGGGAGTAGGAGGGGATTGAGGGAGAAGGAAGGGGGAGTTGGGGGGTTAAGGAGGAGGGAGGGAGGGGGGATGGGGAGTAAAGGGGGGAAAGGTCAAGGAAGAAGGCGAATGAACCAAGTGGACACATAAAAAGCTGATAATGACAAAAAAAAAAAAAAAACGTGGACGTTTGACGTAACGCTTCGCAAATCACCCCCAAGGAATTATAAACGTATGTAAGCGTGTCTGTATCCGCCACCTTTAAAATCAACACCCATTCTCCTTCCTGTAACTTCCAGCACAATGCCCACTACCGCATAATCGCATTAAAACGTTAACCGCCGACCAAAATAGCCGTCTACATTACCGAGTCATAAAATACAAAAACAGCAATGCCCTCATGTAAACACATTCCACATTACGAAACCTAATAACTAACCCCCCAAAGCACAAACAACAACAACAAAGGAGAAGCTTACAACCGTATAAAGCCTCAAAATCGCTTATAACAACACGCCAAGCTTACTGCTCTCTCGAAATGATCTGATATCCGATAAAGATCCTGAACATTGCACACACACAAAAAAAAGAATAAAAAAACTTGAGCTGATTACAAAACCTGATTTTGTATTATTTTTGTTATTATTTATCAATTTTTTTATTGCAGTTTTTGTAGGTATTTATCTAGTTTTTTTTACTATATCCTTCTCTCTCTCTGAAACTCTCGGTCTCGGTCTCTCTCTCTCTCGGTCCTTCCCTCCCTCCTCCTCTCTCTCTCGGTCTCTCCCTCCCTCCCTCTCTCTCACGGTCTCTCTCTCTCTCTCTCTCTCTCTCTCTCTCTCTCTCTCTCTCTCTCTCTCTCTCTCTCTCTCTCTCTATCGATCTTCCGGTCTCGGTCTCTCTGTTTCTCTCTGTCTGTCCCCTTCTATTCTACTCTCTTTCTCTGTCATTCCTTTTAACCTTCCTTCTCTTTGTCTTTTCCCATCCACTCCTCCCTCTCGCCCCTCTCCCTCCCTCCCTTCATTCCATTCTCCCATATCCCTCCCTCCCTCCTTCCTTCAACTCCTCTATCTTCCTCTCTTCTTCCTTCCCACTCTCCTCTCTCCCCCAATCCCACTCCCTCACACCTTTCTTCCTCATCTTCCTCCCCCAACGCCTCTCCATCATATCCCTCATCCCAGTCATTTCCCTCCCTCACTTCCTGCCACCCTCCCTCCCTCCCACCCTACCCCCAACCCCCTCCCACCCTACCCCCTCCCTCCTACCCCCCACTCTCCATACCCTCCCTCCCTTCCTACCCCTCCCCCTACCATCGGCAAAAGCGAACACCGACGCAGAGGTGCAATAAGGGCGCTCTCTCTTGCAACTCGGCTCTTGCGCATTTCAGAATGAACGATTTCTCCCAACCTCTATTCAAGCCTTCATCGCCTGTCTGAGTAGTTATAAAGATTATGGCTTCACCCTGATTACCTTTGAAGGATAAATTTCGGGGGAGGAGAAGGGAGGGTGGGAGGGTGGGATGGGGGAATTGGGGAGGGGGTAGGGGATAAGGAGGGAGGGAGGGAGGGAAGGGGGAGGTGGAAAGAGGAGGAGGAGGAGGAGGAGGAGGAGGAGGGGATAGATGGAGAGTGGGAGGGAGGTGGAAGGAAAAGAGGCAGGTGGAGGCAGGTAGGAGGTGGAAGGAGATGGATGGAGGTGGAAGGAAAGGAGGGTGGTGGAGGTAGGTAGGAGGAGGGGAGAGAAGTAGGGGGGATGGATGTAGAAGGAAAGAAGGATGGGTGATGGTGGCAGGTAGGAGGGAGGTGGAGGGTGTGGGAAGGATAAGGAGACGGGAGGAGACTGACAATGATATTCAAGTATTAATACTAATGATAATCATAGTCATAATAATAATCTCAATAATAACATAACTAACAACAGCTGGAATACAATAACAGTGGTAGTCGTAGCTGTAGTAGTAGTAATAGTGGTAGTAGTAGTAGTAGTAGTAGTAGTAGTAGTAGTAGTAATACCAATAGCAATAATGATAAAAATAAAACAAAGAAAAATGAAACCTTCCTAATACCAATAACACTACTGATAACAACATTAAGAACAACGAGAACAACAAAACCATAAGAATACCAACGATAGCAACAAGAAAAGCGACAATGAAGACAGCAAAACCACTGTTACAACAACGGAACCATAAGAACAGCGACAACAAAATCACAGCAGCAGCAACAACAACAATTCCCCAGAAGGAGCGGGCATCCGCTACCACTTCTCCTCCTCTTCTCCTTCTCCTTCTTCTCCCCCTCCCCTCCTCATTCTCTTCTTCTTCTTCTTCTTCCTCTTCTTCCTTTTCCCCCTTCTCCTTCTTCCTTTTCTTCTTCTTCTTCTTCTTCTTCTTCTTCTTCTTCTTCTTTTTCTTCTTCTTCTTCTTCTTCTTCTTCTTCTTCTTCTTCTTCTTCTTCTTCTTCTTCTTCTTCTTCTTCTTCTTCTTCTTCTTCTTCTTCTTCCCTCCTCCTCCCCTCCCCTTCCCCCCCCCTCCTCCTCCTCCTCCTCCTCCTCCTCCTCCTCCTCCTCCTCCTCCTCCTCCTCCTCCTCCCCTTCCTCGGCGCGGGTCAGGTTGTTGTACCGCAGCCTTCTCGCCAAACCAATCATCAACCGAGCCATCAGATTTAATCTAGAACAAAAGCGAAGGAGCTCTTACGACGATCTGTTCAGCCGCAACTATGTGAACAAACACGCACACGGATGGATAAGTACAAAGATATTTACACGTGTACATTCATTTATCTGTTCTCTTGTTCTTGTTTTTTTTTTGGTTTTTTTTCTGTCTCTGTGTCTCTATGCCTCTTGTCTATGGTCCACATTAGCTCGGTTAGAATCTAACATCAGATTTTCAATCATCTTTAGAAAGGTATTCATGTCTTTCTTTTGTTTTCTCAATGACGAAGATCAACTGTCGCAAAATACTGTTAGAAATAACTCTCACAACATATGCACACGCACGCACTCACACAATCGAAAAAATAAATCTAAATCGTATTTATATCTACATGAACACCTATTTGTACACACAAGCACACCTGCAGAACAGCCAACTAACTGTCAATCAACACTCAAAAACAACCACAAGCTTTTCCTCGTTCGGGTCAAGGGTTACGGGGGGTGGGGGAAGGGTGGTAGTGGTGAGGGAGGGGGGGCTTTACGTTATATCTCTTCCTCTACCTTCCCCCCCTCCCAGTATTTTTCTTCTTTTTCCTTCTAATTCTCATTTTCCTCTTTCCCTCCGTCCTCCTTCCCTCATCCTCATCCCTCCTCTCCACCATCCCCTACTCATTCTTTCCCTCTCCCTTACCCCTCCTTCTTTCTTTCCATCCTTCCCCTTCTTTGTCTCCCCTCATCCTCGTCTGCTCTTTTCCTTCACTTTCCAGATTCTCTCGAATTTGGCCTGTTTCTACCTGTCTCTCCCTTTCCCGCCTTCTCTTCCTTAATGCTCTCTCTTCCTGGCCACAATTCCCTCCCCATTTTCCCATTCCCTCCTTCGCTTACTTTTGCCCCCTTTCCCTAACTCCCGATTCCCTCTTCATTCTCCCTCCTCATTCCCTATTCTCCCTTTCCCTCCTTCCCATCCATATTCTCCTTTTCTCTCCTTCCCAACCATATTCTCTTTCACCCATTCCTATTCTCATTTACCCTCCTTCTCATCCCTTATCCCCCCTTTCTAACTCCCCGGTCCCCCCTAATTCCAGCAATGAAAACCCAAACCTATCCCCTCCCTCAAAGACACCTACCCTCACTCTACCCCCCCCTCCCCCCAACCTTACGAACAGGGCCGAACGCGTGAGTGGCTCCCCTCGATAACATACACACACACAGCCGGACGTGTTTATTCAATCCCCCCCCCCCCCCGTCCACTCCTCCCCCACTCCCCGCCTTCCTCCTGGTCCGCCGAAACAACAATGTCCTCGGGGCCGGACAGCGTCCAGGGCATTCGTCTCCCCGAAGTGGCCCGCGCGTCTGTGTGTTATTGTTAATTGCCGTGGAGATGGATTTCGTCCTTCGAACGACCCGCCGTGGGTACGCCCGGCAGGCAGTCTGTCCGGCCTTCTGTACTTCCCTTGCTTCCCTCCTTCTCACTCTTTCTTACTTCCTTCCTTCCTTCATTCCTCACTCTCACTATCTCTCTCTCCTATCCTTTCCTTTCCTTTCCTCTCTTCTCTTCGTCTCAATCCCTCCCTCCCCCTTCCTCTCTCTTCCTCCTTCACCCTAGCTCCCTCTCTCTCTGTCCCTTTTTCCCTATCTAAATTCCTTTCATTCTCCCTCTCTCTTTTTCCCCTCTCTATCTCCCTCCTCCCTCCCTATCTCCCTCACGCCCATACCCGCTCACCCATCCACTAGTTTACATATCACTCCACCCGCCCACTAAGTAACACAACTCCGCCCATGCTGTGCCCGCACCGCCGATTCCCTGTGGACACTTGATTACCCCTTTGAGAGAGAGAGAGAGAGAGAGAGAGAGAGAGAGAGAGAGAGAGAGAGAGAGAGAGAGAGAGAGAGAGAGAGAGAGAGAGAGAGAGAGAGACAGATAGGAGGGAGGGAGGGAGGGAGGGAGGGAGGGAGGGAGAGAGGAGAGCGAGAGAGGGAGATAGGAGGGAGGGAGGGAGAGAAAGAGAGAGAGAGAGAGTGGGGAGGGAGGGAGGGAGGGAGGGAGGGAGGGAGGGAGAGAGAGAGAGAGAGAGAGAGAGAGAGAGAGAGAGAAAGAGATAGGAGGGAGGGAGGGAGGGAGGGAGGGAGGGAGGGAGAAAGAGAGGAGAGCGAGAGAGAGAGATAGGAGCGAGGGAGGGAGGGAAGGAGAGAGAGGAGAGCGAGAGAGAGATAGGAGGGAGGGAGGGAAGGAGGGAGGGAGGGAGGGAGGGAGGGAGAGAGAGTGGAGAGAGAGAGAGAGAGAGAGAGAGAGAGAGAGAGAGAGAGAGAGAGAGAGAGAGAGAGAGAGGGAGAGAGGGAGAGGGAGTGAGGGGAGGAGGGAGGGAGGAAGGGAGTTAGAGAGAGAGAGAGTGGGGGCGCAAAACAGATACAAAGTTACAATAGACGAAACAATTACAAATTAATAAAAAGTCAAGACGCGACGGTATGAATAATCATGAAAAGAAAATTAATCTAATATCAAATAGTTAAACATTCATCAGTAAATATAAAAATAGAAAAAAAATATATGTATTGTGAAAACGGTTGAATATGAAGAGAGGGAGAGAGGAAAATGGATTAATATAACAAAAAAGGAAAGATAAGTATATGGAGAAAATAAGATAATAGAAAATGGTGGCTGTGAACATTTTTTTTTAAGAATGGGCAGAAGCGATTAAGAAAAAAATAGGTAATGATTGTGAACAGAGAAGTCACAATACACAAAATAATCGTCACATTGACATGAAAATTGATCGAAACGAAAGAAAACACAATAAAAGGGGAAAAACAAGAGAAAATGAGAAACCTCCTCCTGCCCCCCCCCCCCTCAACACTGCAAACGACCTGCCGCAAAGTGTCCCCCCATCCTCCTCCCTCTCCTTCTCCTTCCTCCTCCCTCCCCCCTCCCCCACCCAACGGCGAACGACCTGCCGCAAGTGCCCCGCGTTCAAGATCTCGCTGATTGATGTGTTCTGGTGCTATCGGCCGCCTCCCACTCGCTGCCTTGTACGCCTATGATATGTTTACGAGTTTACACAAAAAACGAGAGAAGAGAACATAACGGGACGCTGACTTAATTAATATTCATAAACGTGAACTTAATTACTCGTATACACACACTCTCCCTCTCACTCGTGTCTCTTCAAAGCACGCACATACATACACGTGTGCGCGTGCACATACGCACACGCCTACACTAAACACTACAGCGTAACGTTAAAGATGTGTAACTTGTAAAACAATCGATAGATGTTTCTAAATGGCGTATTCTGTTGCACTAATGACAATACAATGTCTTGCAGTTTGGTTGCACTTCTGTATCTTTGCTGTAGGTTATCTGCTGATGTGTTTGTGTGTGTGTTTGTGTGTGTGTGTGTGTGTGTGTGTGTGTGTGTGTGTGTGTGTGTGTGTGTGTGTGTGTGTGTGTGTGTGTGTGTGTGTGTGTGTGTGTGTGTGTGTGTGTGTGTGTGTGTGTGTGTGTGTGTGTGTGTGTGTGAGTGTGTGTGTGTGTGTGTGTGTGTGTGTGTGTGTGTGAGTGTGTGTGTGTGTGTGTGTGAGTGTGTGTGTGTGTGTGTTGTGTGTGTGTGTGTGTGTGTGTGTGTGAGTGTGTGTGTGTGTGTGTGTGTGTGTGTGTGTGTGTGTGTGTGTGTGTGTGTGTGTGTGTGTGTGTGTGTGTGTGTGTGTGTGTGTGTGTGTGTGTGTGTGTGTGTGTGAGTAGGTTAGCGCGTACGTGTGAGTGTGTGCTTCCTTTGCATTGTGTTGTTGTGTTGTTGTGTTATATTTAAAGTGTAATTTGCATATAAGTACCTCCCCGATAATGAAAAAAATGAAAGCGAGAAGCAGCGAGTGAGCGATAGCCATAAAACGAACGAGGAGATAAACAAAGATGATAAAGAGTAAATGAGAGTGGAACACAGCAACAGGTGAAGGTTAAGAGAGAAGGAGAGAGAGAGATGAAGCGAAGGGAGGGAAGGAGGGAGAGAGGAAAGAGAGAGGGATTGGGAGATGGGGAGGGGGAGGGAGCAAAAGAGATAAGGGGAGATAGGAGAGAAAAGAAAAGAGGGAGAGAATGAGAAAGAGAGAGAAAAGAGGTAGAGCGAGGGAGAGGGGTGAAAGGAAAAGTAGGAAAGAGAAGTAAAGGAAAAAGAGGGAAGAGGAACCCTTCCTCTCCTCCTCCCCATCCTCCTTTCCCTTCCCCTCTAACCCCCTCCCTCCATCAACCCAGTCCTTCTCCCCCTAACCCTCCCAACCTCATCTCAACCTACTCCCCCCTTCCCTCAACTCCTCCCACACTTACCCCCCTCACCTACTCAACCTCACCCCTTCCTTTTAACCCTACCTACCTCCCTCCCACTTCCCACTCCCCTCAACCCACTGCCCCTCCCCCCCCTCAACCCCCACCCCATGTGCAATGCTCGTCTTCATCCGGTTTATGTGGCCGTAAGGACTTCACGGCCTCTCCTTAATCAAGCGATCAAGCAAACGCGCCTCTCAATCACTGGCCTTAATCGGGGGGGAGGGGGAGGGGGAGGGGGGAGGAGGAAGAGGAAGGGGGAAAGAGGCGGAGGATGGGGCGGAAGGGGGCTGGACGAGAGAGGGGAGGAGGAAGAGGTGGGGTGGAAGGGGGAAGTGGAAGAGAGAGAAAGAGAGAACGAGAGAGAGAGAGAGAGAGAGAGAGATAGAGGAGAGGAGAGAGAAAGAGACAGAAAGAGAGAGAGAGAGAGAGCGGTAAGCAAGGCGAGTGGGCAGACAGACGCAAAGGCGAAGGAGCGAAGCCGCCGCATTCCTCAGTCAACTCGCAGTTAACGACCATTCATTACGCCCCGCTACTGCTACGCTGCGTGCATTATTAACTCGCTTATTTTCGGGAGTAGAACATAATCAAGATGGCGGACTCGTTCACTCAATCACCCATTTGTTCAAGCGCTTTATTCACCTATTCACATACTCAGTTCATTATTCACTTTATTGGATAATCCATTGACTCATTCACACGACTACTCGTTCATTAGCCTGTTCACTCGTACCATTAACTCGTTCAATCGCACAATTAATCACACTTACACACCCAACCAATCATTCACTCGTTCAATCATTATCCTCATTCATCCATCCACCCGTTCACCTAATTACTCCTTAATTTACACAACTCATTACTCATTAACTCAATCACGTCAACATCCGCTCGTTCATGGACTCATTAACTCGCTCGCTCGTGCCGCCGTCCCGAGCAAAGCGGCTACTTGAACGCGACTTGTACGACTGTCGCGTCCGAGCAATTAGCGAGAGTTTCGGTATGCCGTCGTGGGCGCCCGTGCGGGGGGGTGGGGGTGGGGGGAGGCGGGGGGAGGTGAGGGATGGATGGGAGGGGCAAGATCTGTGGTAGACCGAAACATCTGAGAGAGAGAGAGAAAGAAAGAGAGGGAGAGGGGAGGAAGAGAGAGAGAGGAAGATGGGGAGGGAGAGAGAGAGGGAGAGAGGGAGAGAGAGAGAGAGAGAGAGAGAGAGAGAGAGAGAGAGAGAGAGAGAGAGAGAGAGAGAGAGAGGGAGAGAGAGAGAGGGGAGGGAGAGACGGAGGGAGGGAGGGAGGAGAGGAGAGGGGGAGAGGGAGGGAGAGGGAGGGAGAGAGAGAGAGGGGAGAGAGAGAGGGAGAGAGAGAGAGAGAGAGAGAGAGAGAGTGTGTGTGGAGGTGTGTGTGTGTGTGTGTGTGTGTGTGTGTGTGTGTGTGTGTGTGTGTGTGTGTGTGTGTGTGTGTGTGTGTGTGTGTGTGTGTGTGTGTGTGTTTGCGCGTGCGTGTCGTTATATGGCGTCCACTTTTCACCCTTTTTTGCTTCTTTTATCTTCTCTTGTGTATCTTTAAACCTTCCATCACTAGAAAATTATCATGAAATAAGTCAGTAATGTAGCCAAGCCTAAACCGAAACATCAATTGCAAATACATCCTTTTAATACTGTAAATATATTCACAACTGCACGCGCAAACATAAATCTTGTTAAATATACTAACTATTCCAAATAAACATTATCAAACAAGTATTTCACAACATAATTACGCATATGCAAATAACTTTAGTAACACGCAGTTACTCAATATTCCATTAGACACAACAAACCACATGTTTCACAATGCATCAACCACCGCCTCACCGCCTCACTTCCTGCAAGAGAACCTCAATGTTCTGCCTCCCCCCTTCTCTCCTTGCCCCTCCTCCCTCTCCCCCCTCCCCCTACGCCCCCTACAAGACGAGATGGCAATCACTCCATACCCCCTTACCCCCTTCCCCCCTCCTTCCATCATTGTTAGCGGCGCCTGGGCCATAACAGCTGGTCACACGCTCATTACATGCTCCGCTGGGCTCGTTAGCGATCAGGAATGCTCCGTGGATCGTAGGAGGAGAGGAAAGGAAAGGAAAGAAGTTCCCTCTTTTTTTTATGATCTTTCCATCCCCTCTATCACCCTCCTCCCCCTTGCCACGTTTTCGTTCTTTCTCTCATTTTCTTACTCTTCCGTCTCTTTTCACTATTTCTCTTTCCCTCTTTCTCCTTTAGTTCTTCTAAACTTCCTTTCTTGCTCACTCATTCCTCCAGATTTACAACTTACTATTCATTTTCTCTGTTTCTTTCTTCTGTCTCCTTTATTTTCTTCATCGTTTCTTCTTTCGCACATCTTTTAGACTATCATTACTACTACTACTACTACTACTACTACTATTACTACTCCTACTCCTACTACTACTACTACTACTATACTACTGTTACTACTACTAACAGTTCTACTTTCATTACTATTACTGCTGATATTACTGCAATAGTAGTAATATACTACTATTATTTCCTTTTTCTTCGTGATCCTTATAATCGCCATCTACCATCTACTACTACTTATCCTTCTTCATAATCTTCTTCTTCATTCTTTTCCTCCTCCTACTTTTTCCTCACTCTCCCTCTACTTCCTTCACCTCCACCTTCTCCCTCTCTCTTCGCCTCCTCCCTCTCCCTCTACCTCCACCTTCACCCCCTCCATCCATCTCCTCCCCCCACAGCAGCAGGTCGAGCCGAGTTGAGAAACCTCTTCCACTTTGATTTATTGCGGT
>NW_028234407.1:28988204-28990704 GCF_977035675.1 Penaeus japonicus | reverse complement strand
GAGGGGGAATAAAAAAAAAACTTCCGAACAAGGAAACCCATGCCCTTGTCTATACCCGCGCCATAAAGCAACAAACAAACAAACGAAAGAAAGCAGTTCACACGACAGGAGAGAAACAAGTCACAACGAGTCCCATTGCAAGTCGATAATCACACGCGAGACCCTAAGCTGAGACGAGATCGATCGAGCCACTTTTCTGTCTCTCTTGATTATCATCACGCTTGCTTTATTTGCTTAGATAGATAGGTCGATAGACAAGGAGAGATAAAGAAGGAAAAGGGGGAGCGGAGGTACAGAAGACAGAAGAGAGCAGGAAGTGAGCGACTCGAGAGCAGAACGGGATGGGAGATTAGAGAGAGAGAGAGAGAGAGAGAGAGAGAGAGAGAGAGAGAGAGAGAGAGAGAGAGAGAGAGAGAGAGAGAGAGAGAGAGAGAGAGAGAAAGTCGTCCAAAAAAACTTGATCAGGTTACCAAACAAATCCGACCAGGATACCCCTTACTCATCAAGGCCTCCCGCCCCCTCCATACCCCAACCCCTTCCCAGCCATTCCCCTCTTCACTGAACCTCGTCCCCTCTACCCCTCGCCCTTCAGTCCAACCTAGTCCCTCCACCTCCTCCCTCCCTCCTATCCCTTGCAACCTCCCCCGCCAAACCAAACCCTCCTCCCTTCACCCTTCCCACAACCCCCTCCTCTCTTTCTCCTCACCCTTACCCCCAAACCTTCTCTCCTCTCCTCTCCTCACCCCTAACCCCAAGCCGCACTACCACCACCACCCACTACCACCACCACACCCACCACCCAGCCCAACGCAAAACCTCGTCTCAAGCGCTGAAGTTACAAGTCTTCAGAGTAACAAGCCCCCGGACTTCGATAGTATCAGGAAGCGACCAATCACACGGCAGATAAGTATCGCGGACGACCCTATCACAAGCGCTGACGAACGATCGCCCCATTAGAGTGCGCCACGACTGGAACTGCTCGCTATTTACAGCTCGCTACGATTTCCTCGTGTTTCTGTCGTCCCTCTTGCTATCGTTGTTGTTGTTGCTGTTGTTGATTGCGTTTGTTCTTCGTGGTGGTGGTTGGTGGTGGTGGTGGAGACGTTAGGAAAACAGCTGTTCTCTTTTCCTAACAGCTGTTCTTGGTCTTGAGACGGGAGGTCGGGGGTGTTGGTGATAGTGATATAAATAATACTTTTATTTGTACTGACGATAATAGATAATCATAATAATTACCATTATCACTGTTATGATAAAAGTAATAATGGTGAATATGATAATATTAATGATAATAAATAGTCACAATAAAAGTAATAAAACAAAGTCATAATAATAGCAATAATATGATAATAACAACACTAATAATAGTAATAATAATAATAAAGTAATAAATGACACTACCATTAAAGGCCCCAACACCTCTAATTCCCCCTTCCCCTCTCCCCCTCCTGCCCTTATTTGCAAGGCGTGAAAGGGAGGGGCGGGGGGAGAGGTCAAGACGTCAGGAGGCCAAGGACATCGCCTGACATCCTCCTCCTTGAGCGGAAGTAGGACTGAGAGCGCAGGAGGTCGAGTCTCTGAAGGAATCTTGGAAGGATTCAGGAGTGAAGGATGCTGGAGGGTGACACGCCCATGATATACCACGTCCCAAACCTCGTCAATACCACACTATAACCATTCCGCATCCACGCCCAAACCTCACTCTTAAAATCTTCGTCAAATTCACATCCACTCACGCCCCTCCGCCCAAAACACACGCCCATCCCCCCGAAAAAAAACACGCCCCAATCGCAACCCAAATCCACGGCCCAACCTCGGCAGCTACCACGCCCACCGGCCGCCCCAAATATCGCGCCCACGCCCGCACCAGTTTCTCCAACGCCCGTCGTCAAGACCCCTCTCATTACGAGACTTCAACATCTCTATTATGATTTATGGGCGGAGGAGGAGGGGGGGGAGGGGGGGGGAGGAGGAGGAGGAGGAGGAGGAGGAGGAGGAGGAGGAGGAGGAGGAGGACGAGAAGGGGTAGGAGGAGGAGGAGAGAAAGGGAGGACGAGGAGGAGGAGGAGGAAGAGGAGAGAGGAAGAGGGAGAGGAGTGGGGAGGAAGAGGGAGAGGAGTGGGGAGGAGGAGGAGGAGAAGGAGTGGGAGGAGGAGGAGGAGGAGGAGGAGGAGGAGGAGGAGGAGGAGGGAGGGGGAGGAAGAAGAGGAGGAGGAGAAGGAGGGGGAGGAAGAGAAAGAAGAGAAGGAGAAGGAGGAGAGGGAGTAGGAGGAGGGGAAGAAGCGGATGGGGGGGGGGTAAAAGGAGGGGGAGAAGGGGAGTGGGAGAGTGAGAGGAGGAGGAGGAGGGGGAGGGGGGAGAAGAGGAGCAGGAGGAGGAGGGGGCTAGGGAGGAGAAGGAGGAGGAGGGAGTGGGGCATAAGGGGAAGGGGGTACCGGGTGCAGAATGATGAAGCAGGGGTAGGAGGGGGAGGGGGGGTGCCAGAAGGGGTTAACAGGTG
>NW_028234407.1:28968204-28980704 GCF_977035675.1 Penaeus japonicus | reverse complement strand
TGAGAGTGTGGGGGTGGTGATCGGATTTGCACGTAATATATCAAGCGAGATTAAAGTTAATGGCTTGATGTTGCAACAGCAAGAACGGGGAATGTGCACAATTCGTTGTGAATATTTCTCCCTAAATAACTTAAAAGGCTATATGAAAGAAGAAGAAGAAAAGAACAGAACAGACCTACAACTGAAATAAAAAAAAACAGAAAAATAAATAAATAGAAAATGGAAAAAAACCCAGAAAAAAGCAAAGAAAGAGAGAAGGATTGACGAGCCTCATCGAATCTGAACAAGAAAGCCTATCAGGATGAGGTTAGGCCTACGACATTTATTTGCTATTTTTTGGCCTTTTCTTACTTAATTCGTGTTTGTTTGTCTACCTATTTGTCTGTCTGTCTGTCTGTTTGCCTATTTGTGTGCCTGTCTATCTGCCGGTCTGTCTTGTTTCATTTGTCTAACAGTCTGTCTTGTTTTGTTTGTTTGATAGTCTGTCAGTCTTGTCTGTCAGTCTTGTCTGTCTGTCTGTCTGTCTGTCTGTCTGTCTGTCTGTCTGTCAGTCTTGTCTGTCTGTCTGTCTGTCTGTCTGTCTGTCCGTCGTGTCTGTATCTCACCCCATATAAGGGTAATCCCAACCTTTCCCTTCGGTTCTCGGACATGTAAATCATCATTAATATTCTAATCAGATTGCAACACTGACACGGCGCTTCTCGAGAGTCTCCCTTTATTTCTAATCCTTAGCGGCCCGGGCTCCGTAATCCTAATCAAGTCTGGCGTCTCTCAGTTTAAGGAGTTCGGGGAGGGGCGGGATGGAGGAGGAGGAGGAGGAGGAGGAGGAGGAGGAGGAGGGGGAGGGGGAGGGGGAGGGGGAGGAGGAGGGGGAGGGGAGGGAGAGGAGGGGAGGAGGAGGAGGGAGGAGGAGGAGGAGGAGAAGGATGAAGGGGTGGGGGTGGAGGATGGGGGAGGAGGAGGAGGAGGAGGAGGAGGAGGAGGAGGAGGTGGAGGAGGTGGATGAGGAGGAGTAGGAGGAGGGGGACGAAGAGGGATGAGGGGGTGGGGGTGGAGGATGGGGGAGGGACAGGAGGGATGAGAGGGTGGGGGTGGGGGGGGAGGAGGAGGAGGAGGGAGGAGGAGGAGGAGGTGGAGGGAGGAGGAGGAGGAGGAGGAGGAGGAGGAGGAGGAGGAGGGGGAGGAGGGGGATGAAGAGGGATGAGGGGATGGGGGAGGAGGAGGGGGATGAAGTGGGATGAGGGGGTGGGGGTGGAGGATGGGGGGGAGGAGGAGGAGGAGGAGGGGGATGAAGAGGGATGAGGGGGTGGGGTGGAGGATGAGGGAGGGACAGGAGGGATGGGGGGGTGGGGGTGGAGGATGGGGGAGGGACGGGAGGGATGAGGGGTGGAGGAGGGGATGGGGGGGATTGGGTGGAGGAGGGGAAGGGCGGGATGGAGGAGGAGGGGGGAGAAGAGACGGAGGAGGGGGAGAGGGAGAAGAGGATGGAGGGAAGGGGGAAGGGAGGAGGAGGAGGGCCCAGAGAGGAAGATATGGGGGAAGAGAGGGTAGAAAGAGGGGGGAGAGGGGAGGTAAGAAGAAAAGGAGAGGATGCGAGCGAAGGGAAGGACAGGGGTAGCGGCGGAAGAGAAGGGGAGAAGGGGGAGGGAATTGGGAGAATAGGGGAAGGGAAAAGGGAGACGGGAAAAAAAGTAGTAAGGGGGATGGGAATAAAGGTGGGTGAGGGGATAGAAGAAAATGGATGAAGAGGCGAAGGGCAGAAGTGAAGGGATGGCCCAGAAGCCAGAGCCGAAACAGAGAAGGGGAGGCGACGAGCGGAGCCGAGTCCGAGCCTGCAACCAGGGAGCGCAGGGAGGACGAGAGAACAGCACCAAGGCCCCCATCACCTGTCAATCAGCGCCGCCCTCGATTGCATGCACGTTGCACCGGCAGAAGGATCAACGGCGACGGCGCCCTCGGAGCCCGTTCGCACCCGCCCATCCTCCGCCGTGGATCATCTGCTCGGGGCAAGACAGGTCCCTCCTTTGCAATGTTACGACAACCGAACGTGCAACAGCATCCTTTGCAACAAGCGTTATCGGTACTCATCATCACTACAACGGCAGCGAGACGTAACGAGTTTGTAATGTAGATGATTTAAGTCCCAGTAAGTTACCTGCGCCGCTGACTTAATGAGTGACTTACCCGGACGGCGAATACACAACTTGCTCGGATCGTCACTTACCTGTAAGTGAAACAAAAGGAAAATATATTAATTTGCATATCTAATCATATTCGCTAACTTCAATACGAAGCATTAAAAAATTGTTTGCGAATAATAATAAGTAATTAAAAGAAGAAAATAATCATATGTTTACATATGAGTTTCGGAATAAACAATATACCCCATAAACAAACACAGGAGTTTTGTAGCGAGATCATACTTTGATCATGCTATGCTGAAGGAGAAGGGGGAGGAAGAGGAGAAGGTCATGGTGGAGGTGGTGTTGGTGGAGGAGGTGGTGTTGGTGGAGGTGGAGGAGGAGAAGGAGAAGGAGGAGGAGGAGGAGGAGTTGGAGGAGGTGGAGAAGGAGGAAAAAGAGGAGGTGTTGGTGGAGGTAAAGGTGGAGGAGGAGGTGGAAGAAGAGGTGTTGGTAGAGGAGAAGGAGGAGGAGGAGGCGGTGCTGGGGGAGAAGGAGAAGGAGGAGGCGGTGGAGGAGGAAGAGATGGAGAAGGAGGAGGGAGAGGAGGAGGAGGAGGAGGAGGAGGAGGAGGAGGAGGAGGAGGAGGGAGGAGGAGGAGACGGAGGAGACTGAGGAGGCGGTAGAGTAGGAAGAAATGGAGAAGGAAGCAGATGATAATGATGATGATGATGAGGAGGAGGAGCAGCAGGAGAAGGAGGAATGTTGGTGGAGATAATGAAGGAGGAGGAGGAGGAGAAGGAAGCAGATGAGGTGGAAGAGGAGGAGAGGAGGAGGAGGAGAAAAAGGAGAAGAGGAAGGAGGAAAGGGAGAAGGAGGAAGAGGAAGGAGGAAAGGGAGGAGAAGGAAAAGGGGAAGGGCGAGGAGAAGAAGAAGAGTGAAAAAAAGGAGGAGGAGGAGGAGAAAGAGAAGGTGGCAGTGGAGGAGTAGGAGGTGGTAGTAGAGAAGAAGGAGGAGGGGGAGGATGAGGAGAAGAAGAAGAGGAGGAAAGGGGAGGATGAGGATGAGGAGGGGAAGGTGGTAGTGGAGGAGGAGGAGGAGGAGGAGGGGAAGGTGATAGTGAAGGAGGAGGAGGAGGAGAAGGTGGTAGCGGAGGATGAGGAGGAGGAGGAGTAACTCTTGGTGGTGGAGAAAGTGGTAGTGGAAGAGGAGGATGAGGAATAGAGCCAGAGTAGTAGGAGGTGGTGGTTTAGAAGAAGAAGAAGAAGAAGAAGAAGAAGAAGGTCGTAGTGGAGGAAGAGGAGCAGAACGAGGTGGTAATGGAGGAAGAGGAAGAGGAAGAGGAGGAGGTGGTGGAGAAGGAGAAAACAGAAAAGGACGAGGAGGAAGAAGAAAAAAAAAGGAACGGACGCCAAGGATTCAGAACGACCGATTCATAAATTTCAAAGTTCAGAAACAAAGACAGTTTACGATCATCTCCGATATCCTCTCCACCCTTACTCGTACCCCTTCCCCCTTCCCCCTCCCCTTCCTCCCCTCCCCCACACCCTATCGCCAACCACCGTAACGCGAGAACCACCAAAAGTACACGTTCCCCACCTCTTTCTCTCCACCCCTCCTTCCCTTCCTCCCACCCTCCCCTTCCCCCGAACTTCTGAACTCCCTACCTCTTTACCTCCCTCTTCCCCTACCCCCCTCTCTCTACCTCCCCGCCCAACGCCCACCCTCCCTTCCTTTCCCTTCCCCTCACCCATCCCCACACTGTCTCGCCCGGTACACCCCCCACCCTCTTACAACCCTTCCCCTCCCCATCCCCTCTCCCTCCCCTTCCCTCCTTTCCTCCTTTCCTCCTCCCTCCCTCCTACCACTCCCTCCCCCCGCCCTCCCAAATGGGCAGGTGAAGCCAAGCGGCGTTTCGAAATCGCGGTGATCACGGCGGAGTTACGGGCCTCGAGGTGCCCATCATGCGATTGACTTAAATGGCAGTCTCGATCGTAAATACTTTCCTTCACAACCACCACGCGAGGGCCACCCTCCACCCCACCCCCCACCCACCCCACTCCCTCCGATGTGGGATTGTCTTCCTTACACTAACCTATTCCCTGTTCTTTATTCTATCCTGGTCTGACCTGTAGCCTGTTCTCTCTTACCTTAATTTATGTCATGTTCTCTATCTTACCTTATCCCTAACCTAATCTATCTCTTGTTCTCTACCCTACCCTAACCTATCCCATGTTCTCTATCCTACCCTACCTAACCTATCCCATGTTCTCTATCCTACCCTACCTAACCTATCCCGTATTCTCTATCCTATCCTATCCTACATTACCTTAATAAAACCTATGCTACCTTACCATACCTTACCCTACTTCTGTTATATACCCTACTCTAATCTATTCCCTGCTATCTATCCTATACTATCCCATCTTAACCAAACCCAACTCAGCCTACCCTATCCCATACAATCTACCCTACCCTACCCTCCCTTCCTGTAGGTCCCCCCCCCCCTGGCAAGGTAGGGGTAAAGAGGTGATAGGAGGAAAGGAGGTAGGGTAGTGTATATGCAAAGGGGTAAGGGCAGATCATTGCAAGATTGGGTGGGAAGTGGAGGGGAAGGGACAGGGGAAGGGACAGGGGGAGGGACATGAAGGGAGGGGGGGGTAGATGCATGTTCAACTTTCATTCATCGAAGGTCTTCCTTAATTGTTTACTGATCTTGGATTCTGCACTGTGGCTCTCGCATTCCCTTCGATTTCTCCGTAAGGGATTTTCCGACGCGATTTATGACTCGGTGCCGACACGAAGGTATACACAAGTTCTCTATAAAAGGAAAAGGAAAGTTACGTGGGCTAATCACGCAACGTATTAGCAACACATTATCCATAATTCGTCGGTACACACACTAACACACACACAAATGCGCGCGCACACACACAAAAAAAAAGGAAATTAAATCCTAAAATCACATGCTTCTCTGGGATGAGCTTGCCTCCTACAGGATAAACGCTACACTGAGCCCTGCGCCGATCCTTTAAGGGAATAAGGATTCAACCCCCCTCAGCCTCCTTCCCTCCCATCTTTTCTTCTCTTTACCTCCTAATTTCCCTCTCTTTCCGCCTACTTCCCCCCCCCCCTCCTTCATCCCACCGACCCTCCACCTTTCTTTCTTCTTTCCTTGTCTTACATCCTTCCACGTCGATAAATGGTGGGCGATGAGTTCCACATCCTCCATGTGCTAGAAAGTGGGTTGCTTTTTTCCCTAGACCTTCCGCTGCTTTCAAGGAAAGGCCGTGTCCATTAATAACATAATCATAACAATAATAATAACATAATCATAACAATAATAATAACATAATCATAACAATAATAATAACATAATCATAACAATAATAATAACATAATCATAACAATAATAATAACATAATCATAACAATAATAATAACATAATCATAACAATAATAATAACATAATCATAACAATAATAATAACATAATCATAACAATAATAATAACATAATCATAACAATGATAATAACATAATCATAACAATAATAATAACATAATCATAACAATAATAATAACATAATCATAACAATAATAATAACATAATCATAACAATGATAATAACATAATCATAACAATAATAATAACATAATCATAACAATAATAATAACATAATCATAACAATAATAATAACATAATCATAACAATAATAATAACATAATCATAACAATAATAATAACATAATCATAACAATAATAATAACATAATCATAACAATAATAATAACATAATCATAACAATAATAATAACATAATCATAACAATAATAATAACATAATCATAACAATAATAATAACATAATCATAACAATAATAATAACATAATCATAACAATAATAATAACATAATCATAACAATAATAATAACATAATCATAACAATAATAATAACATAATCATAACAATAATAATAACATAATCATAACAATAATAATAACATAATCATAACAATAATAATAACATAATCATAACAATAATAATAACATAATCATAACAATAATAATAACATAATCATAACAATAATAATAACATAATCATAACAATAATAATAACATAATCATAACAATAATAATAACATAATCATAACAATAATAATAACATAATCATAACAATAATAATAACATAATCATAACAATAATAATAACATAATCATAACAATAATAATAACATAATCATAACAATAATAATAACATAATCATAACAATAATAATAACATAATCATAACAATAATAATAACATAATCATAACAATAATAATAACATAATCATAACAATGATAATAACATAATCATAACAATAATAATAACATAATCATAACAATAATAATAACATAATCATAACAATAATAATAACATAATCATAACAATAATAATAACATAATCATAACAATAATAATAACATAATCATAACAATAATAATAACATAATCATAACAATAATAATAACATAATCATAACAATAATAATAACATAATCATAACAATAATAATAACATAATCATAACAATAATAATAACATAATCATAACAATAATAATAACATAATCATAACAATAATAATAACATAATCATAACAATAATAATAACATAATCATAACAATAATAATAACATAATCATAACAATAATAATAACATAATCATAACAATGATAATAAAATAATCATAACAAAAATAATAACATAATCATAACAATAATAATAACATAATCATAACAATAATAATAACATAATCATAACAATAATAATAACATAATCATAACAATAATAATAACATAATCATAACAATAATAATAACATAATCATAACAATAATAATAACATAATCATAACAATGATAATAACATCATCATAACAATAATAATAACATAATCATAACAATAATAATAACATAATCATAACAATAATAATAACATAATCATAACAATAATAATAACATAATCATAACAATAATAATAACATAATCATAACAATAATAATAACATAATCATAACAATAATAATAACATAATCATAACAATAATAATAACATAATCATAACAATAATAATAACATAATCATAACAATAATAATAACATAATCATAACAATAATAATAACATAATCATAACAATAATAATAACATAATCATAACAATAATAATAACATAATCATAACAATAATAATAACATAATCATAACAATAATAATAACATAATCATAACAATAATAATAACATAATCATAACAATAATAATAACATAATCATAACAATAATAATAACATAATCATAACAATAATAATAACATAATCATAACAATAATAATAACATAATCATAACAATAATAATAACATAATCATAACAATAATAATAACATAATCATAACAATAATAATAACATAATCATAACAATAATAATAACATAATCATAACAATAATAATAACATAATCATAACAATAATAATAACATAATCATAACAATAATAATAACATAATCATAACAATAATAATAACATAATCATAACAATAATAATAACATAATCATAACAATAATAATAACATAATCATAACAATAATAATAACATAATCATAACAATAATAATAACATAATCATAACAATAATAATAACATAATCATAACAATAATAATAACATAATCATAACAATAATAATAACATAATCATAACAATAATAATAACATAATCATAACAATAATAATAACATAATCATAACAATAATAATAACATAATCATAACAATAATAATAACATAATCATAACAATAATAATAACATAATCATAACAATAATAATAACATAATCATAACAATAATAATAACATAATCATAACAATAATAATAACATAATCATAACAATAATAATAACATAATCATAACAATAATAATAACATAATCATAACAATAATAATAACATAATCATAACAATAATAATAACATAATCATAACAATAATAATAACATAATCATAACAATAATAATAACATAATCATAACAATAATAATAACATAATCATAACAATAATAATAACATAATCATAACAATAATAATAACATAATCATAACAATAATAATAACATAATCATAACAATAATAATAACATAATCATAACAATAATAATAACATAATCATAACAATAATAATAACAATAACAAAATAATAACATAATCATAACAATAATAATAACATAATCATAACAATAATAATAACATAATCATAACAATAATAATAACATAATCATAACAATAATAATAACATAATCATAACAATAATAATAACATAATCATAACAATAATAATAACATAATCATAACAATAATAATAACATAATCATAACAATAATAATAACATAATCATAACAATAATAATAACATAATCATAACAATAATAATAACATAATCATAACAATAATAATAACATAATCATAACAATAATAATAACATAATCATAACAATAATAATAACATAATCATAACAATAATAATAACATAATCATAACAATAATAATAACATAATCATAACAATAATAATAACATAATCATAACAATAATAATAACATAATCATAACAATAATAATAACATAATCATAACAATAATAATAACATAATCATAACAATAATAATAACATAATCATAACAATAATAATAACATAATCATAACAATAATAATAACATAATCATAACAATGATAATAACATAATCATAACAATAATAATAACATAATCATAACAATAATAATAACATAATCATAACAATAATAATAACATAATCATAACAATAATAATAACATAATCATAACAATAATGAAAACATATATCATAACATAATAATAACATAATCATAACATAATAATAACATTTAATCATACAATAATATAACATAATCATAACAATAATAAAATTCACTAATAATGATAATAATAATAGTGACAATGATAATAATGACATAATAATAATTATAATGTTAATAATGAAAACATAATCATAACAATAATAATAACATAATCATAACAATAATAATAACATAATCATAACAATGATAATAACATAATCATAACAATAATAATAACAATAACAAAATAATAACAATAACAAAATAATAACAATAAAAATAACAATAATAATGACAGAAACAATACTAATCCCGCAGACAAATCCACAACCCGCGAGTAAAACCAGGCGAGGGAGGTGTTGTTGAGTCACTGCCACCCAGCGTCCGTGAGGAAGCCCTGAGCCCTGACTCCGGCGGGTCTCCCCAGAGGGCGAGAAAGTCCCAATTCGAGAATCACAAAGAGCGAAGTTCGAGAGAGTCCCTGACCTGGATTATATTTTGGGGGCATTTCGAAGGCACGGAACACTGGCACGCGAATGCTCACGATCTCACTCTCCATGGCGTCATTGCACGAATGGAAATGCACGCGGACAGACAAGCTTAGATGCATATGAAGGCGCGGGCTTAAACACAGATGCATTAATATAATCCAGACACACACTTACGCACACTCACTTACTCACTCTTTCTCTTACTTTCTCTCTATCTCTATCTCTATCTCTATCTCTATCTCTCTCTCTCTCTCTCGCCCCACTCCCTTCCTCCTTCCCTCCATCCCTCTCCCCCTCCTACCACTCCCCTCCCTTCTGCCCCTCCCCGCTTAAAATACGCACATTCACATACACAAACCCAATTCCTCGTTCCCGTTTCTCTTTGTATGAGTGCGACTTTTTTTATCGTTTCTTTGTCTGCTTTTCCTTCCCCTCCATTTCCTCATTTGCTCCTTCTATGGCTATCGGCGTTTCGTCATTTCTTTTTTTTTTTTTTTTTTTTGCTTATCTTTTTTAGTCTCGTTTTTTTGTGTTCTTTCCTTTTTTGTGTGTGCTATTTTTTATTCCTATTTTTTTCTTCTCGTTTTCTTTTGCTTTTGAATATTTTTACAAAACTTGTTCATATCTTTCTCTTCTTTCGTTTTTCTTCTTTTTATTCCTCGTCTTCTCTTCTCCTACACTTCCTGTCCTACTTTCTCTCCTCCTGTCCTATCATACCGCTTTTTTTTTTCCCCTCCTCCTCCTCCTCCTCTACCTTCGTCTCTCTCCCCTTCCCTCCATTGCATGCAATTGCCTTCCTGCGCCTCCTTGACCCCCGGCTTGCAGGAGCACCTACGACGATGTACCGATTGCATCTCCTAAATCGTCCTAATGCTTCACATCACCCAAGAAACAACCCCTCCCCCCCTTCGTCATTCTCTCTCTCTCTCTCTCTCTCTCTCTCTCTCTCTCTCTCTCTCTCTCTCTCTCTCTCTCTCTCTCTCTCTCTCTCTCTCTCTCTCTCGCTCCCCCTCTCTCCCTCCCTTCACTCCCTGTCTCTTTTCCTTCCTTCCCTCCTTCACTTTCAATCTTCTCTCCTTCACTCCTTCATCCTCTGTACCCCTTCTTTCCCTCCTTCATTCTTTGTCTCTTTTCCTTCCTTCCCTCCTTCACTTCCAGTCTTCTCTCCTTTAATCTTTCCGTTTTTGTATTCCTTCTTTCCCTCCTTCACTCCCTGTCTCTTTTCCTTCCTTCCCTCCTTCATTCTTTGTATTCCTTCTTTCCCTACTTCACTCCCTGTCTTCTCTCCTTCCCTCCTTCACTCCCTCTCCATCGCATCCTCGTTTCCTTCTCACTTCTCTTACACCTCCTACATGCTCCATTCCCTCTGTTTCTGCATCCCGTTTTCATTTTCTTCCTGCTCCCGTATCTCTTCTTCTTCTACATTTCCTCCTCCCGAACTATTCATTTTCCTCCTCTCCTCTTCTCTTTCTTTCTCTTTTTCTATAAAAAAAAAACTTCTCTACTCTCCTCTCCTCTTTCTAAATAAAATACCTCCTCTCCTCTCCTCTACAAGAAATCCTACTTCCTCCTCATCCCCCCTCTCCTATCCTCTCAAGGAGAAAAAAAAAGAATCCTACCAAGAGGAAAAGCATCCTCGGAGATTGCATTCATCGCTATATTATTTTTCCTCCCACTTGAAGACTGGATTCTTACTCCTGAGGCTTCAAGAAAGTACGGCCATTTTCGCGTCACGATGGCTGGGCGATGAGGGAGAGAGGGAGAAGGCGGATGGGAGAGGGAGAGGGAGAAAGGGTGGAAGGGAAAGAAATGGAGAAGGAAAGAGAGGAAGAGAGGGTGGAAGGGAGAGGGAGAGGGGAGAGAGAGTGGAAGGGAGAGAGGTTGAAAGGGGGAGAAAAGGAGAGGTTAGGTGAGGGAGAAAGAGAGAGAGAGAGAGAGAGAGAGAGAGAGAGAGAGAGAGAGAGAGAGAGAGAGAGAGAGAGAGAGAGAGAGAGAGAGAGAGAGAGAGAGAGAGAGAGAGAGAGAGAGAGGAGAAAGAGGAGAGAGAGAGAGAGAGAGAGAGAGAGAGAGAGAGAGAGAGAGAGAGAGAGAGAGAGAGAGAGAGTGAGAGAGAAAGAGAACGAGAAAGAGAAAGAGAGAGAGAGAGAGAGAGAGAGGAGAAAAAGCACAGAAAAGCACTCCTGAACGAGTCCTTTTCCCGCGGCCGGATCGCTCCCGTCCCTGATTGACGCCCTCCCCCTTTCCCCTTCCACCTCTGTCCCTGGCTACCTCCTCCTACCACTCTCCCCATTTTCCTCTCTGATAACCTTCCCCTCTCCCCTCCCTCACAGACTGACGTCCCCCAACCCCCTTGCTCCTTTCTCCCCCTTCCCTTTTCTTACCACTTTCCTCTCCTTATCCTTTACCACGTACCTCGAACCCCCTTCCCCTCGCTTTTTCCTCCCTCCCTCCCCTCCTGACGTCCCCGTACCCGTCACCCCTCCCATCCCAACGTCCCCTCGAGCACCCACCTACTCTTTCCCCTCCCTTTCCTCTTCTTCCCTCACCTACTCTTTCCACCCCCTATTCTCCTCTCCTCCCCCCCTCCCGCCAATCCTCCTACCCTTTACCACTTACCACTCCCTCCTGCTCCCCCTCCCACCCACTCCCTCCTCCTCCCCCCCCCCCCCTCCCGGCACCTCCGCCATGATGGAGTGAATCTCTCCGGCGGGACGTTTACGAGGCTGCAATTCATTAATTAAACAGGTTGGCGGTGGGAGTCCGGCCGAATCTCGGGGACTCGTTTCCTCGCCGAGATTTATGCTTTGGGATCTTTTCTTCGGTCTTGTTCGTATTTTCTTCTTTTTTTATTGTTGTGTTTCCTTCCGAGTTTGTCTATGGCTGTGATTTGTTTAAGAGATGGTCGGTCTCTCGAATTAAAAAAATATATATACATACATATATATTCTTCTCTATTTTTCGTTCTTCTATTTTTCTTCTTCATCTTCTTTTGCTTCTTTTCTCTCTCTTTTTTTTTTTTTTTAACTCT
>NW_028234407.1:28958204-28963204 GCF_977035675.1 Penaeus japonicus | reverse complement strand
CCTTTTCTGTGGATATACTGATCGTTTTTATTGTTTGTTCGTCTCTTATTTATGGCTGACTGTCTACTGTCTGTCTGACTGACTAACTGACTGACTGACTGACTGACTGTCTACTGTCTGTCTGACTGACTGCCCTTCCCTACATCTCTCTCTCTCTCTTCCTTTGGGTCTGAATTCCAAATCTTGGAGTGAACAATGACAAGAGAGAAAACGCACTACACAATGAGAGCAGTGAGCAGTGACTTCAGCGGTGTGAACTGCTAATGTGTTTCCCGCACCTGTTAAGACACCTGTCGTGGATCGATGCGCTTGAGAAAGAAATAAGTTCGACTGCTCGTCACGATAAAAGTTACGTATTACAACGAATGCAGGTAATCAAGCCAAAATGCACATGCATAATACACACTAGCATACACAACCACATAATTTAGAAATACATAACAAATATCATAATCTAGAAAAACAAACACACACAAACAAATTTAAACATACAATACACACACAAATATCACATGTAGACTGCTACTAGCACATGGTCTTAAACATTCACACACACACACACACACACACACACACACACACACACACACACACACACACACACACACACACACACAAACTCGCCTACACACACGCACAATCAACGACACAAAATCAATTTCCTACCCAACCCTGTGCGTCATTGCGATCATATCAACACAATAACTGCCTTCAATAACCAGCCATCCCACAATAACAGCAACACAATTTTCACCCTAATGAACACCTTCCACTCAATAAAGAAGAAGCGTGTTAATACAAACTCTAATGGGATTTCGAGACCCGTGGTTGCAATGGATGTCGTTGGTCGTACGTCCTATTACCATGACTCCGTTTTTCATTGCAAGATATACCACCATTAATCAATGGGATTATCATTGTAACTAATAGCAGAGAAAGCATTATACTAAAAGATTGGATACATAATCACCATTAATAAAAATGTCAGGAATCTCTTCCCATCTTTCAGAGAGCCATCCTTTAGAGTACTAATACTGCACAGCATAAGAGATGTGAGAAAAAAAAATGGATGAGATGAATCATCGTATTTAGACGTCATTATTTGATCTTCGCAAAGGAACGATTCTATCGCTGACTGACACATACACTTCGGTCAATAATAATTGATCGTATCGCATCACAGCAGCATAAGAAAAATACACTTAAAATAAAAGTTTCAAGCTTGAAACTACTCTAGAAACAACACGTGTGTGTGTGTGTGTGTGTGTGTGTGTGTGTGTGTGTGTGTGTGTGTGTGTGTGTACGTATATCTTCATTATAAGAGTATGATGCATCACCAAATAGCAGCATCGTATTGAAACATCGTCACATAATCTATGCACTGGAATATTGCACACGCAAATTAACTATAGATTAAACTAGTTTAAAACTTTATCCACAGATATAAAAATTTCCGGACTTCTGATTACCTAACACATCACCTTAGAGAGGTAATCACAGTATCGTATATACTAACATCAATACATTTTTAATTAACATCATACTTTTCATCCCAAAGTTACATAACACTATCACTGGCCATTATCTTTTTTCTTCCTCCTATTTTTATGTTTTTCTTCCTTCTTTTTCTCCATCTTCTCCGATTTCATCTACTTTCTTGTTATAAATCCCTCCTCCTCCTATAACTATGCTTCCTCCACCTCCTCGTCACCTCTTTCATCCTATCCCTATTTCTTCTTCTTCTTCTTGTCTCCATTACCATCACTCTTTCCTCCTCCTCTTCCGTTCATCATCCTGATCCCCATTATCATCCCTTCCTCCTCTCTCTTCTTCTTCTTCTTCTTCTTCTTCTTCTTCTTCTTCTTCTTCTTCTTCTTCTTCTTCTTCTTCTTCTTTTCCTCCTCCTTCTTCTTCTTTTCCTCCTCCTTCTTCTTCTTCCTTCTCCTCCTCCTTCTTCTTCTTCCTTCTCCTTCTCCTTCTTTCTCCTTCTCCTCCTTCTTCTTTCTCCTTCTCCTTCTTCTTCTTCTTCCTTCTCCTCCTCCTTCTTCTTCTTCTTCTTCCTCTTCTTCTTCTTCTTCTTCTCTTCTTCTTCTTCTTCTTCTTCTTCTTCTTCTTCTTCTTCTTCTTCTTCTTCTTCTTCTTCTTCTTCTTCTTCTTCTTCTTCTTCTTCTTCTTCTTCTTCTTCTTCTTCCTTCTCCTCCTCCTTCTTCTTCTTCCTTCTCCTCCTCCTTCTTCTTCTTCCTTCTCCTCCTCCTTCTTCTTCTTCCTTCTCCTCCTCCTCCTTCTTCTTCTTCCTTCTCCTCCTCCTCCTTCTTATTATTCTTCTTCCACCTCCTCCTCCTCCTCCTCCTTCTTCTTCTTCTTCTTCTTCCTTCTCCTCCTCCTCCTCCTTCTTCTTCTTCCTTCTCCTCCTCCTCCTCCTTCTTCTTCTTCTTCTTCTTCTTCTTCTTCTTCTTCTTCTTCCTCCTCCTCCTCCTTCTTCTTCCTTCTCCTTCTCCTTCTCCTTCTCCTTCTTTTTCTTCTTCTTCTTCTTCTTCTTCTTCTTCTTCTCCTTCTTCTTCTTCTTCTTCTTCCTCACACCGACGACTTCGTCCCGTAAAACGTCGCCGCCGCACCAACGAGGCGTGTCCGAACACCGTCCTCGCGGCTTAAGATAATCCCCGTAATTTTATCGCCAGTATATTGATGAAGGCAAAGTGGATTTAGATTATAGTCCAGCCGCCGTAATGATACGACTGCAATAACCAAGTCAAACACACACTAGCGAGGTTCTGCGGACCAGTTCATACCCTCCTCCCCCCTCCCTCCTCTTTCCCGCCAACCAACCCCTCCCCTGCCCCTCCCATGCCCGCGTCCGATCGCGTGCGTCATGGCCTTGGCTTGCTCTTCTTTTTTATTTTATCTAATCTTTGAGGGGGTAGGGAGGGGGGGGGTACGGGCGGACTGACGGGCGTGGTTTCGAAGGATGTCAAATTCTTTTCCAATGAGGTATAGAACTTTGAATATCTTACGGACCGATTTTCATAATTCGGGAACATGTCAATTTTTTTACTTCCCTCCCTAGATTTACATTTATTCTAGTCAGTGGCCAGGACGAACATCGGAACTGACCCCTCTCTCTACCCCCCTCCAACCCCCACGCTCCCCAGGCCAGTAATCCCGCAAACAAGTTTAATCATACGCATTCAACGCCAGAACAGTCATCACAGGAACAAACATATACGTCGATACAGCAGCGGACTCAGACAGACACAGACACATTCACATTCACACATACACATACATACATACATACACACACACACGCATATATATATACATATATATATATATATATATATATATATATATATATATATATATATATACATACACACACATATATATAAATACATACATATACAAACAAATAAACACAAACAAACACAAACACATATATATAAATATATATATCTATATATCTATATATCTATATATCTATATATATATATATATATATGCATACATGCATACATACATACACACACACAAATTCAAACACGCACGCAAGCAAGAATTCCAAGAATTTTCCTGCAAGCAGCGACTTCACGATTGGACGTGCACTTCTCCACACCAAAGAGTCTTCCGTCCTGGAGATTTGGGCCTGACATCTTAAGAAACAAAAGTGCTTAAGGTACTTTTGGCATTTTACAAATATTCTTTAAAAACTAATTATTACTATTAGGAACGTCTTTTCATTGTTATTCTTATTATAAATAATAATAATAAAATAATAAAAAATCCATATTACTAGTTAGCAAGCTCTTTTATCAGTATTTCTTTACAAACCCAATTGCTATTTACAACCAATTTATTATTTCGTCTTCCATATATTTTTTCCAATGTGAAAAATCCTGAGCAGCAAAATGAGGCACTGAAACTTTCTTCGGGATGGATGAGCATGGGTCAAAATTTCCAATGAATGAAATGGATGAAAATTGTTTCAAAATGAACATCTGTTGAGCGTGAACATCTGTTGAGCGGCGAATACTGCTTGAACGGATGCTACTTAATGAGTGAAAATACGAACATTATTGAACAACGATTGAAAAGGTTACCTTGTAATACAATATGCAAAAGATTGAATATACGATCTAGCTTCAAGAATTCAACGTGAAAGACATAATCAATGACTGGTATGCTTGATAGGTAATGCTTGAACATGCAGGAATTGCTAAACTGCTTTACAAATTGTGAAAAAAAATCTATGATACAGAAACGTTCTTTGATTATAGCTACACTATTTATTGACTAATCATATTCACTTTATGCTCGAATACAGGTCTTTCTACAGGTCCCCCTTCCTCAACCTTGGGGTCGCCAAGCCCTTAAAATATTATATCATATTATACAAGTTTCATTCCTGATTCTGTGATGTTGCCTGCATATAATCATGGTTATTATCAAGAAGCATATGTTTTTTTACCACTGGCAATAGAGATGATTACTTTTAGTTAAGCAGTCGGTGGTAAATGATAAAATATCATAACAGAAGGATATGCTCCCTTTTGGTTTGTTGTTGTCATTAAGGTAAAACTGAATAATGGTCTATCAAGTATTTGGTAGAATACTTCACGTACTTTTATTTACACTGTATATTGATAAAACTACTGAAGACATGCTTCATTTTGTTTTGCTGCTGTTAACAAACAATGGTCTATTGACCACCTGATAGAATACTCAGATTACTTTCATTTACCCTATAAAACAATATGGGGGCCGGGCCATGACAAGCGGTGCAAGAGAAAAAGGTTGAGAGCCTCTGCTACAAGGGAAAATTTATGTCTTATCATCCCACTCTGATTTCGAAAAGAACCTTGCCGGTTCCAGCGAGGTGTATTGCACATCCCGACGTGCGACGTCGTGAAGGAGAGCCACCTATTGCTCTCGTTTCCAGTATCTTGCAGGCATTTCATTGCAATGTGAGCAGCCCCTTTTTTTGAACCCGCGTTTAGTACCAC
>NW_028234407.1:28943204-28945704 GCF_977035675.1 Penaeus japonicus | reverse complement strand
TACTTCTACTTCTACTTCTACTTCTACTTCTACTTCTACTTCTACTTCTACTTCTACTTCTACTTCTACTTCTACTTCTACTTCTACTTCTACTTCTACTTCTACTTCTACTTCTACTTCTACTTCTACTTCTACTTCTTCTTCTTCTTCTTCTTCTACTTCTACTTCTACTTCTACTTCTACTTCTACTTCTACTTCTACTTCTACTTCTACTTCTACTTCTACTTCTACTTCTACTTCTACTTCTACTTCTACTTCTACTTCTACTTCTACTTCTACTTCTACTTCTACTTCTACTTCTACTTCTACTTCTACTTCTACTTCTACTTCTACTTCTACTTCTACTTCTACTTCTACTTCTACTTCTACTTCTACTTCTACTTCTACTTCTACTTCTACTTCTACTTCTACTTCTACTTCTACTTCTACTTCTACTTCTACTTCTACTTCTACTTCTACTTCTACTTCTACTTCTACTTCTACTTCTACTTCTACTTCTACTTCTACTTCTACTTCTACTTCTACTTCTACTTCTACTTCTACTTCTACTTCTACTTCTACTTCTACTTCTACTTCTGCTTCTACTTCTACTTCCACTTCTCCTTCTACTTCTACTTCTACTTCTACTTCTACTTCTACTTCTACTTCTACTTCTACTTCTACTTCTACTTCTACTTCTACTTCTACTTCTACTTCTACTTCTACTTCTACTTCTACTTCTACTTCTACTTGTACTTCTACTTCTACTTCTACTTCTACTTCTACTTCTACTTCTACTTCTACTTCTACTTCTACTTCTACTTCTACTTCTACTTCTACTTCTACTTCTACTTCTACTTCTACTTCTACTTCTACTTCTACTTCTACTTCTACTTCTACTTCTACTTCTACTTCTACTTCTACTTCTACTTCTACTTCTACTTCTACTTCTACTTCTACTTCTACTTCTACTTCTACTTCTACTTCTACTTCTACTTCTACTTCTACTTCTACTTCTACTTCTACTTCTACTTCTACTTCTACTTCTACTTCTACTTCTACTTCTACTTCTACTTCTACTTCTACTTCTACTTCTACTTCTACTTCTACTTCTACTTCTACTTCTACTTCTACTTCTACTTCTACTTCTACTTCTACTTCTACTTCTACTTCTACTTCTACTTCTACTTCTACTTCTACTTCTACTTCTACTTCTACTTCAACTTCTACTTCTACTTCTACTTCTACTTCTACTTCTACTTCTACTTCTACTTCTACTTCTACTTCTACTTCTACTTCTACTTCTACCTCTACTTCTACTTCTACTTCTACTTCTACTTCTACTTCTACTTCTACTTCTACTTCTACTTCTACTTCTACTTCTACTTCTACTTCTACTTCTACTTCTACTTCTACTTCTACTTCTACTTCTACTTCTACTTCTACTTCTACTTCTACTTCTACTTCTACTTCTACTTCTACTTCTACTTCTACTTCTACTTCTACTTCTACTTCTACTTCTACTTCTACTTCTACTTCTACTTCTACTTCTACTTCTACTTCTACTTCTACTTCTACTTCTACTTCTACTTCTACTTCTACTTCTACTTCTACTTCTACTTCTACTTCTACTTCTACTTCTACTTCTACTTCTACTTCTACTTCTACTTCTACTTCTACTTCTACTTCTACTTCTACTTCTACTTCTACTTCTACTTCTACTTCTACTTCTACTTCTACTTCTACTTCTACTTCTACTTCTACTTCTACTTCTACTTCTACTTCTACTTCTACTTCTACTTCTACTTCTACTTCTACTTCTACTTCTACTTCTACTTCTACTTCTACTTCTACTTCTACTTCTACTTCTACTTCTACTTCTACTTCTACTTCTACTTCTACTTCTACTTCTACTTCTACTTCTACTTCTACTTCTACTTCTACTTCTACTTCTACTTCTACTTCTACTTCTACTTCTACTTCTCCTACTCCTTCTCCTCCTCCTCTTCTCTTCTCCTTTTTTTTCTTCTTCTTCTACTTACTTCTACTCTTCTATCTTCTTCCTCTTCTACTTCTACTTCTACCATTTCTTCTGTTTCTGCTTCTACTTTTATCACCCCCCTCTATTTTTCTCTCTGTCTCTCGCGAGAGAATATGCAAATACCAGAAGAAAAAAAAAATCATCCACACTGCCATGCCTGTAATCCATTCGGTATCAAAGGAGGCTGCTTCCACGGTATCACCTCGCGGTATCTCAAAACTCGACTCATTCCAACGATCAAAGTCGAGAGGGTTCGGAGCGTCTTTCCTTTTCGCCTCTTCGGCCGCGTCGACATCGAGGTGCGCGCGGGACTGCACTGAAGCCTTGTTTTTTTTATAGAGATAGAGAAATCGTGGTGTAGGGAAGGTATAAATGTTAAGAAAAAAAAAGATGAAAGAAAAGAGGGTACGAGAAAAAAATACAAGAAAAAAGGATAATGATCCTATAAATAAGCTCACATACAGATAGATAAACACCTTT
>NW_028234407.1:28928204-28933204 GCF_977035675.1 Penaeus japonicus | reverse complement strand
CCTCTCTCCCCCTCTCCCCCACCCTCCCTCCCTCCCTCTCTCCCTCACCCTCCTTCCCTCTCTCCCCCTCCCTCCCTCCCTCACCCTCTTTCTCCCTCTCACTACACATCCTCTCCGCCGGCGTTCCTCCCGGATGCATTCCATGGAAGTCGGGTACACTGTTCACTTCCTTTCAAGAAAATCATTGTTCTGCAGTAATCCCACTCACCTCGGGAACAGTGCCGATAATAACAAGCATAACAATAACAATGACAATCGGAATAACACCTGAACAACACGAAGGGGAAAAAATAACATCAATGAACAATAGCAACGAAACACAATTGCCAGATAAGAAGATAAGAAATATACAACAACAATGGTAAAGAAATATGTTTGATAACAAATCATAAAAAAAATTGTAATTAAATACAATATCAATGTGACAATGTTACACGGTTTGTTTATTTCCTTTTATATCTTTATAGTGTTTCAGCAGTAGTAGAATTATCGTTGACATTACAACCACGACTACTACTACTACTACTACTTCTACCACTATCATTATTACAAATACTACATCTACTACTACTGTCTTGACGAATGATAAGAATGTTCATAAGGAAAGGAGAGAGAAGTGAGAGAGAGAGGAGAGATTAAAGAAAATGAGAAAGGGAGAACGAGAAATAGAAAAAAAGAGAAAAGAGAAAACATAATGAAAGTGAGAGAAAGAAAGAGAATGAGAGAGAGAGAGAGAGAGAGAGAGAGAGAGAGAGAGAGAGAGAGAGAGAGAGAGAGAGAGAGAGAGAGAGAGAGAGAGAGAGAGAGAGAGAGAGAGAGAGAGAGAGAGAGAGAGAGAGAGAGGGGGGGGGGGGAGATGAAAGAAGGAGAAAAAGAGGATGGAGGAAAGAGGAGAGATTAAAGAAAAAAAACGAGAAAGGGAGAACGAGGAGAGAGAGAGAGAGAGAGAGAGAGAGAGAGAGAGAGAGAGAGAGAGAGAGAGAGAGTGGATAGAGAGATTAGAGAAAAAAACGAGAGAGTGGATAGAGGAGAGATTAGAGAAAAAACCCAGAAAGGGAGAACGAAGAGAGAGAGAGAGAGAGAGAGAGAGAGAGAGAGAGAGAGAGAGAGAGAGAGAGAGAGAGAGAGAGAGAGAGAGAGAGAGAGAGAGAGAGAGAGAGAGAGAGAAAGAGAGAGAGAGAGAGAGATCGCGCGCGAGAGAGAGAACGGGGAAAAACGACAGAAAGAGACAGACCAACAGGGTACAGCCCCACCTCCGTAAGGCAGTGCACAAGCCCGGCGCAAGTCAATGATAAGAGTTGCAGTCCTAATAAATCTCCATTGCCCTTAAGGATAGCCATACTGCAACTTCTCCACCCCCCCTCCCCTCCCCCCTTCTCCCCCTCACCCCACCTGCCAAGTCGTATGATGTGATCATACTCATTACCACGGCACTCGGACCTGCCCTCTGTGTCCTGCCTTCTGCAGGCTGGACCGGCCGCTGAGGCTCCCTCTCCTTTTCTATGGTTGTATTAGTGTGAATGTTAATGGTAATGGTAATAGTGATGATGATGATGAAAATGATAACTGCAACAACAACAACAATTGATGCTGATAACAACAATAATAATGGTAATGGTAAGTGTATTGATAATCATAACAATGATAATAATTGCAATAATAACCATAATCTTAATAGCAAAAACAATAACAACAATAATAATAAAATCCGCAAATAAAACAGAACAAAAGTAACAAAAAACAATAGCAACAACAACCACAACAGCAATAACAACTACAATAACGTAATATCAAGGATCCTATGAAAATTAAGACTAATCCTACCGCTCCTTAGAAAAATACTTTTCTAATATTACTACTACTGATAATAATAATAATAATAATAATAATAAAAGCAATGATAATAAAAATAATAATAATAACCACACTACTACTTCTATCAACAAAACTAAAGCTACCCTAACCAATGGTGATAATGATAATGGTAATAACGAAAACAAAACTAATATACGTTAACACTCCAATAACTCAAAATAACACTACAATACCCTCTCCATCCATACCACACCCACACTCCTTCCACACATCTGGACACCCATCACCTTCCCCCACACACTACACCCACGCCCCCGCACTTAAACACAATTTACCACCCTACACTCATCCCCGCCCCCATCCCCAACACCACACCCTTGACACCCCTCCACCCACACCTAGACACTCCTCCACCCACATCCAGACACTCCTCCACCCACACCACACACTTCCTACACCTGCACCCGCACCACACACCACACACCCTCCACCCTCACCACACATCCGTCCACACACTCACCCGCTCATACCACCGTCCCCCACCCTCCACCTACTCACCCTCATCCCCCTATCCCCCCCCACTCCCCGCACTCCCAGTCCAGACGCGACCGAGCAGAACGGAACTGCACAAATCGCAATGATAAAAATGTATCAGGTATTAAACTCCCTCTCGACAAATGCTACACCATAATAAATGTTGAATGAACAGGGTTGGGGCCTCTCCCCATCTTTCTTTCGTTTTCTTTCTCTTTCTCTCTCTCGTTCTCATTCTCTCTTTCTCTCTCATTCTATTTCTATTTCTCTCTCTTCTCTCTCTCTCTCAGTATCCCATCTTTTCTTAATTTGTTCTCTGTTTCTGTTTCTTTGTTTCTTTTCGATGTCTTTATTTTTTTCTCACTTCTCTCTCGCCCTCTTTCTTTCCCATCTCATTCCCCTTTCACAACTATTCTCCCTTTCTCTCTCTTCCACATTTTAAAGTTTCCCCTCTACCTTACTCTCCTTATTCCCTCTTACCCTTACCCTCCTCCTCTCTTTATTTCCTCCTTTCCCCCTCCCTAATACCCCCCTCCTCCCCCTCCCCATTTCCCCCCCCCCCACCTTCCCACATCTCCCTCCCTCATTCCTCTCTCTCCCCCGATTTTCCCTCCCTCATTCTTCTTTCCCCTCCTGCTCCCCCCCTCCCCCATTCCCCCTCTCCCTCCCCACCCGCCCCTCCCCCTCGCACACCCTCGATCACTTCCAAGGGCTCTCGACTGTATCACCAGTTTTTATCTCTGCACCGCGACCCGTAAGTAAGGACGAGGCCTGCGATACCATCAACAACACCCGCCGCCGCTCATAATTCCGGGTGCTGTTGCGGCATTTAATATACTAATTGTTAATTGTTCAACCAACTCGCTGCGGTGTGTTGCCCTGGCGCCTGTGCACCCCGGTAGCCATCTCGGTGGGTGAGGGTGAGGGGTGAGGGGTGAGGGGTGGAGGAGGGGGGGGAGGTGAATGTGTCTTTGTGTCTGGGTGAATGATTGTACCTTTCGACTCGCTCCGGGTTGGGTAATTGTGCGTCTCTGTTGGGCTACTGTGTGCTTGGTGATGCTTCGGAGAGGGAGGGGGAGAGGGGCAAGGGAAAGATGGAGGGAGGGAGGGAGGAAAAGGAGGAGGAGAGAGAGGAAGAGAGGGAGGGGGAGAGAGAGGAAGGGAGGGAGAAGGAGGAGAGGAAGGGAGGGAGAAGGAGGAGAGGGAAGAAGGGAGGGAGAAGGAAGAGGAGAAAGAGGAAGGGAGGGAGGGAGAAGGAGGAGGAGAGAGAGGAAGGGAGGGAGGGAGAAGGAGGAGGAGAGAGAGGAAGGGATGGAGGGAGGGAGGAGAGGAAGGAAGGGAGAAAGAGGAGAGGAAAGGAAGGAAGGAAGCAGTGAGGGAGGGAGGGAGGAGGAGGAGAGGGAGAAGAGAGAAATTTTAATATCGTAACTTCCAGATCAAGTGGCCTTTTGCTACACAGATGTGGATTATACCTTCCCAAGTTGTTGAATAAATTAACAGTACTATTACTACCAATGTTCTTATTATCAATACCAACATGAGCATTATCATCACAGTTATCAACATCATTCTATCATTGTTTTCATTATTATAAACATCATTATCATTACTATCATTGATAATAATAATAATAATAATAATAATTTTAATGCTAGTACTACTGATTCCAATTACTATTATGAACAAAGCTAAGTAAAGAAAAGTACCAAACCAATGTTCATGTATTCATTATAAGCTCAATGTGTTAATAAGCTGTTCTCACCTTTTCTCCGAATCAGTTGACACTACCTCGGCTAATGACAGTACCACCTGCCAATCCTATTCCTCCCCCCCTTCCCCTTCCTCCTCCCCTCACCCTATCCTCTTTCCTACTCGCCTTACTCTCTTCTTTATTCTCTTTCCCCTTTCCTCCTCTCTTTACTCCCTCTCCTCTCCTCTACGCTTTCTCTTCCCCCGATACCCATTTCCCTCCCCTCTTATTTTCCCCTCTCTCTTCCATTCCCTCCCTCTCATTTCCTCATCATCCTCTCCATCACCATCCCCCTACTTCCCCTCCCCTTCTCCATAACCCTCCCTCAATCCCTCATCTCTTCTCCCCGTCCCCTCTCCTCTCCCCTTACGATCCAATCCCATTCCCCTCCCCTCTAATCATCGCATCCCCTCCCCTCCCCTCCCCTACTCTCCCATCCCATCCCATCCCCTCCCCTCCCCAATCCCCACCCCTTGCACTGGGCGTGTGTGTAGCCATCCCTCAGCGCGGGGCCGTTTTTGGAGCGCCAGAACTCAGCCTGCTATAAACACTTCCCCCTTATCGTGTTCAGCGCTTTTTTTACGCTGATGTAAAGAGGTTCCTTTATAACTGGACTGGTCGTTTGAGGAAGTACGCGCTCGCCTCTGCTGCCTTTGTGCATGACGGTGGGGACATGGGCCTTTTATGTCACCCATGGCTGAGAGGTGGTATCTTCATTTTTTTATGGATGTTTGTGGTTTACTATAAGTTTGTCTGGCGGTCTGTATGTGTGTTGATACTCTGTCTTTATATTTTTTTCTTTCTTTCTCCCTCCCTCCCTCCCTCCCTCTTCCTCTCCCTCCGAAGTTATTTCCATCTTATTTTTTCTAGATTTTTTCCCCTGATTTCCATCTTTAGTTTT
>NW_028234407.1:28923204-28925704 GCF_977035675.1 Penaeus japonicus | reverse complement strand
TGGACTGGGCGCCAAGAATGAGGATGGGGGGATGGAGGGAGGGTGAGTGAGGGAGGAAGCTGGGGGTAGATGGAGGGAGTGAAGGAGAGGTTTGGCGACGGAAAGAGGGAAGGAATGAGGGAGTCGGCGACGATGGAGGAATGGAGGGATTTAAGGAAAGTTGGAGAGAGGGAAGTACGGTGAAATGAAGGGAGGGAAGAAGTTAGAAATGGAGAAAGGGAGTTAGAAATGGAGGGAGGGGAGTAAGGAGGGAGAAAGGGAGTTAGAAATGGAGGGAGGGGAGTAAGGAGAGAGTAAGGGAGTTAGGGAAGATGGGAGGGAGTTAAAAATGGAGAGAAGGAAGTTGAGAGGGAGGGAGGGAGCTAGGGATGGAGTTAGAAATGGAGGGAGGGAAGTAAGGGAGGGCATCCTGACTCATCGCACCCGAAACAGTGTACGGCGCCGCTCGGCCTCCGGAGGCGAACACATGCGCGCGTTTTTGCAATTAGCGACCGTTTGGAGTGATGTCAGGGCTTCCATTATAGCTCATTAGCCAATCAGGCCAATCAGAATGATCGGCTCGTCCAGCCAGGCCAGTCAGTCAGTCAGTCAGTTAGCTGGTCTGTCCGCCAGTTAGCCGGCCGCCAGCGAGGAGGCGAGGCCGGACACCGACCGATCTCGTGCCGCTAAGAAGTCGCGGACTAGCTTTTGCTCGGGGAAGCGGCCGGGCTACAGTAGTAGGGGGCAGGGAGGGGGAAGGGAAGGGGTAGGAAGGGCGTGGAGAGCGGGAATAGGAGGGGGAGGGCATGGGGGCACAGGAGCCGACAGGGAGGTTCAGAGAACATGGGTAAAGGGCACGGGAGATGACAGGGAGGGTCAAGGAGCAGGGGTAAGAGGGGCGCAACAGGTGACCGGGAGGGTCAGAGGACATGGGAAGGGGCAGGGGAAGGAGTCCTAGGAAGCGTGCAACAAGTGGCAGGGAGGTAAGAGGTCATGAGAAGAGGCAGGGGAAGGGGGTCCTATGAGGCGTGCAACATGTGACAGGGGGGTCAGGGGTCATAAGAATGGGCAGGGGAAGAGAGCAGGGGGAGGAGAAGGTAAAAACGGTGACAGGGTGATGAAGGGCATGGAGGGTAAGAAGTGACAGGGGAAGGCCGGGAACAAAGGAGACGGCAGAGAGGAGTAGAGATTGTAACAAAGCAGGCAAAGTGGGAGTGACAGCCCGGGGCAAAGGTGACAGGAGAGGCAGGAAAGTAGCAAACAGAGTCAGGGGAAATGGCAGAAGGGGCAAGGAGCAGAGGAAGGAACCCAGGCGAAGGAAGTAACGCCGAGAGCCAATCGAAAGTGACAAGATGGGGCACAGATGACAGGGAAGGCCGAGAGGCTACAAATAAGGTCGGGGGATGGGGTGGGGTGAGGGAGGCTGAGAAGGGGAGAGAGGACAAGGAAGAGGGGGGGGGGGTAAGGGAGGCTATCGCAGAGGGTGGGGGTAGGGAAGGAGACTGCAAGGAGGGACAATGGACAAGGCGGAGCATTTATTTGGGCAGACAAGCATCCAAGCAGGCTGGACGGACCAACGGAAGAAAGAACAGACAAACGAACGAATCGATAAGCGGATGGACGGACGGACGAACGGACGAACAGACGAGGAGACGGATAGACAGATAGACAGGCGGACAGACGGAAGGACGGACGAACGGCCGGATAGATAGATAGATGGATGGATGCAGACGTCGTCCCCGCCCACCAGCTCGCCGCAGCCAGCCGCTCGAATCACATGCTAATATCCACCATAAAGAAGCCTCGACGCCCCGTAAACGTCAATCACGAGAATCACTTTCTTATAAAACCAATCAAGAGATTCTAATGAAGGCCTCGATACCCGAAACGAGCTTGTCCCACGTCGGGCCGGGTAATCACGGGTCGCGGCTAAAATACGAGTGACACGCTGCCTCCTTATCGCCGCCTCCATCTGTGAGGAACGATAAGGAGGAGGCGGGGAGAGGAGGGGGGATGGGGGGATGGGGGAGAAGAAGGGAAGGGGAAGGAGAGAGGGAGATGAAGAGGAAGAGAGGGGGAGGGGGTGAGAGAGGGAAGAAGGGAGAAGGATGGAAGCTGAGAGGAGGAGCGGAAGGGAGGCATAAGGCAGGATAAGTAAGAGAGAGAGGAGAGAGAGGGATGGAGGGAGGGAGAGAAAGAGAGGGGGGAGAGGGAGGGAGGGAGGGAGGGAGAGAGAGGGAGGGAGAGAGAGAGAGAGAGAGAGGGAGAGAGGGAGAGAGAGAGAGAGAGAGAGAGAGAGAGAGAGAGAGAGAGAGAGAGAGAGAGAGAGAGAGAGAGAGAGAGAGAGAGAGAGAGAGCCTGGGCACGGGCTGGCCGCCTGGCTGCCTCTCCTGGCTTCGCCCCGGGACCAAGTTGTTTATCTTTGGGAGTGACGCGTCAATATACACCACCAAGAAGTCGAAACTTTGAGACGTGTTTCTGCTCTTTGTCTTGATATTGTTAGTCGATACACCGACCCACC
>NW_028234407.1:28915704-28918204 GCF_977035675.1 Penaeus japonicus | reverse complement strand
GCGCGGCCCCCAGGTATCGGGAGACAGGTGCTCGAGATCGGTTCTTCGCTGGGGGGAAACATGGCAACGCCACCGACTTCATCCTACCCGAACTGTTCCCATCCATGACTGACTCTCATGAGGTCTTCGACCATCCGCCCGTCTGTGTTTCCTCTCTTTCTCTCTTTCTCTCTCTCTCTCTCTCTCTCTCTCTCTCTCTCTCTCTCTCTCTCTCTCTCTCTCTCTCTCTCTCTCACTCTGTCTCGGTTTCTTGGATTTTCTCTCGTTGTCTCGTCTGCTTCTCTATTCGCTTCTTCTCTTCCCTTCTTCCGTCCCTCCCCTCTCCTCCCTTACCTAGCTACCTAGCTACCTACCTACCTACCTACCTACCTACCTACCTACCTACCTACCTACCTACCTACCTACCTTCCTTTTTTCCTTCTTTCCTTCCTTCCCCCTCCCTCCCTCCCTCCCTCCCTCCCTCCCTCCCCTCCCCTCCCCTCCCACCGATCCTATCACGTTATAATCCTCAAGCGTCGAATTGCACGGGGCCGCGTCAGCCGTTCTTATTGCGGGCCGCCGGACGTGTAGCACCCCGACCACTGGATTCCGACGTTAATTGGAAGGCGGGCTGGCGTGCGGGGCGCTTATCTTGATAACTCTATCTCGACCCCTACACATACTCCCTCTCCTTCTCCTCCCCACCCTTTCCCCTCCCTCGCTCCCTCCCTCCCCCCCTCTCCGTACTCCCTGTCTCTTTCTCTCTCGTTATCTGCCCCCTTTCGAAGGTTCGCTCGCACGCCTATACGAACGCCCAGCCGGGAGATCACGCGTCCGTTCCGAGCTGCTTTGATATCGAGTCAGAATACGACTTTGGTATCGAGAGAGAGAGAGAGAGAGAGAGAGAGAGAGAGAGAGAGAGAGAGAGAGAGAGAGAGAGAGAGAGAGAGAGAGAGAGAGAGAGAGAGAGGAGAGAGAGAGAGAGAGGAGAGAGAGGGGGAGAGAGAGAGAGAGAAGAGAGGAGAGAGGGAGAGAGAAGAGAGAGAGAGGAAGAAAGAGAGAAAGAGAGGAAGGAGGAGAGAGAGAGAGAGGAGAGAGAGAGAGAGAGATGAGAAGAGGGGAGAGGAGAGAGGGAGAGGAGAGAGAGAGAGGGGGAAAGAGGGAGAGAGAGAGGAGAGGGGAGGGAGTGAGAAGAGAGAGAGAGAGAGAGAGAGAGAGCGAGAGAGAAGAGAGAGAGGGAGAGAGAGAGAGAGAGAGAGAGAGGAGAGAGAGAGAGAGAGAGAGAGAGAGAGAGAGAGAGAAACAGAGAGAGAGAGAGAGAGAGACAGAGAGAGAGAGAGAGAGAGAGAGAGAGAGAGAGAGAGAGAGAGAGAGAGAGAGAGAGAGAGAGAGAGAGAGAGAGAGAGAGAGAGAGAGAACAAAAACAGAAAAAAGTAAGAAGGAAAGAAAAAAACATATGGACATCTCTCAATATGGCTCCATTCCTTTTTAACGTTTTTCAAGCAGGTTAAAGAAAATGGAATTAGTCTGACCAGTTCCCCATCTCATTTTTCCTTCCTCTTCCTCCCCCACATCTACCGAAACCCTATAACCCCCTCCCCTTACACTTACACACACACACACACACACACACACACACACACACATACACGTTTCCCATAGACAAGCACACTAATGGCAGTGTGACCCAACGATCTAAGCATTTCCGATACGCTAATTTAGTTTTTTCTTAATTCCTTCTCGAATATCCATTCATCTCCTCTGTTTCCCCTCTTTTTTCCACTCCACTCCTCTCCCTCTCTTTCTCCTTCCCTCCCTCCTTCCCTTTTTCCTATCCCCTCTTTCTCCCTACCTCCTTCCTTCCATCTCTTTCTCTTTCTTTTATTTCTCTCTCTCTCTATCCTCTCTTCCTTCCACCCTTTCTTTCCTATTCATACTCCTCTCATCGCTATCCCTCCATTCCTCCCACCTGAACTCCACCCCCCCTTTCTCCCACCCCTTCCTCCCACCTCTACCTCCACCTCCCCCCCTTCCTCCCACATCCCTCCACACCCCCGCGTTTGGCACTCGTCAGACGACTGGTCTGAAGGGTCACACGAAGGGGCTCTCTTATCACTCTCATTAGCAACATTGGTCTTAAGCGGCCTAATTAACCCCCCACCCCACCCAATAATCCCCCCCACCACCTATACACCCTCTTCATTACTCCCCACCCCGCCACCCATACCCTTCTTCATTATCTCCCCCCTACCCCCCACTACCCACTTCACTCGCCGATAAAACCTCGGAAGACTGACCGCTGAGGGCTTCCGTATGCCAGATTTCGCCCTTACACTCGTCCCGGTATCGGGACTGTTAATGTCAATGCCGATCTTTTTTTCTGATTTTTTTTTTCTTCTACTAATAATTGACTTATTCAGTTTTTATTTCGCTTATTCTCTTCATCTGGAAAACGTGACTGAGATATGGACGGGTTAGGGGAGATGTTGCAAAGAGACGCAAAAGTATTGATATAACAAGA
>NW_028234407.1:28905704-28910704 GCF_977035675.1 Penaeus japonicus | reverse complement strand
GGTGGCTGGCACGGAAGGGGAAGGGAAGTGGGGACTGCATTGAGAGGAAGGGAAGAAGGGGTTTCACGGGGAGGGGGAAGGAGGGTGGGTGGCAAGGGGAAGGGGGGCGGGGGAAGAGGTTCTAAGATTGGGCCGGAATGGAGGAACGGTTAGTTATCGCTGTCAGGTGCGTTGGCTTGATCGCGTTGCTTGCGTATGTATCGCGCGGGTTAATTGCGGGCTACTGTCGGTATACCCCCGCTGCTTGTATGCTTGCTTGCCTGCATGCTTATCTCCCTATCTCTCTGTCTGTGGCTCTGCCTGTGTCTCTGTCTCTCTGTCTCTCTCTCTCTCTCTCTCTCTCTCTCTCTCTCTCTCTCTCTCTCTCTCTCTCTCTCTCTCTCTCTCTCTCTCTCCGTGAGTGTGTGTGAGCAGGCGTGATTCACTGTGTTTGATTATGCTAAGAAGAACATGCATGAAAGCGTGCCTGAATACGAGAGTGCGTGTGAGTACCTCTTTCGTTATGCATGCACGTGTGTGTGTGTGTGTGTGTGTGTGTGTGTGTGTGTGTGTGTGTGTGTGTGTGTGTGTGTGTGTGTGTGTGTGTGTGTGTGTGTGTGTGTGTGTGTGTGGAGAGAGAGAGAGAGAGAGAGAGAGAGAGAGAGAGAGAGAGAGAGAGAGAGAGAGAGAGAGAGAGAGAGAGAGAGAGAGAGAGAGAGAGAGAGAGAGAGTATCACCGAAACGCGCTAAATAGATCTCTTGCGTTGTCGAAACTATTCAATCTCATTTATACCTTTTACTACATGTAGGTGTGAGTGTATGGATGTAGGCGTTCGTGTACGTGTGCACGTGTGCATCGCATGCTTTCGTACGTGCCCAAATGTGTGCCAACGTAACTGCAAGCAATAAAAGCGCATCTCATCGCAAGCACATCTCATCACAAGCGTGAGTATTTCATAAAAGGCGTGCTCTTCAAAACGGGTATAAGAGTCCAGTAATACAACGTAGTAGTTTAAATTAGAGCATAACGTGTGCTTGGCCGCTGATTATACCCGATCACGCGAGAGCTTGCATCAGTACGTTTCCCAGTGCATGAGTGCAAGCAAAGATGAGCTATCCATTGGCGCTGATACGAGAGGTCGCCAATATAACCCTTATGTCGTTCTGTGATAGTGGTGGGGACGAGAAGGAGTAAGGTGATGTCGATGATGGAGAACGTGCGTTGGCGGAAAGAGTGAATGAAGTGAGTGGGTGAGTGAATGAGTAAACGAGTGAATGACTGACTGAATTATCTGCGTTGTAGCCCTGTTTACCTGCTCATCTACCGAGAACATACCCCCACTACCCACGCCATGTTTTTGTTTTTTTTCCATCAGTTCCTCACCCCCCACCCCCCCCCCCCCTCCCGCCCCCCACCCCCCCCCCCCCCCCCTCCCACACACTCTCCCCCCCCATCCCCCCCCCGGCTCCCTCAGCCCCCCCCCTTCCCCCTCCAACCCCCCTTTGCCCCCCCCCCCCCCCCCCTCCCTCCCCCCCCCTTCCCGCTTCCCTCCCCCCCCCCCCCCCCCCTCCTCCACCGCCCCCTTCCCCGTCCTCCCCCACCCCCCCTCCCTCCTTCCGGCCCCCCCCCATCTCCCCCTCTCCCCCCCCTCTCCCCCCCACCCCCTCTCACACTCCATCAGTTCAGTTTCCAACCTTCCCCTTCCTCAACAGTTAACGAACTAAGAAACCTAGAGTCCTATTATCTTTACCATCTCATTCCCATCCACCCCCCCACGACGGGGGGTACGCCCAAATCATCCGCCCATCCCATCCGCCGCCCCGCCCGCGCCAGAAAAAACGAACCCCATCCTACATTTGTTCTCTCTTTATCTTTAAAAATAAAAAAAAAAAAAAAATTTGATTAAAAAAATTATTACCCGCTGCGGCCCCCCCCCCCCACCGCATATTCCACTATTTCCTGCCTCCGACTTTATCCAAGAAATCCTTTTTTTTTTGTTTTTTTATTTTTCAGTTTTCCTCTCTTTTCCGCCCCTCTCTCCCCCCTCCCCCTCCCGCCCGCTCCCCCCCCCTGCCCCTCTTCCCCCACCCCCCCTTTCCCCCCCCCCTTTTCTTTTTTTTTCCCCCTTCCCCTTCCCGTTTTTTGGTTCCTCCCTCTACTCCACACCACTCCCCTCGCCCCCCCCCCCCTTCCCCCCCCCCCTTCCCCCGACTTATTGCCCGGCCCCGACTCAATCCGCCCTCAACAAGGAGGAAAGGGTGAGGAGGCAAATACCGGAGCTACGCTCGAAGTTACTATTGGTGCGCAATACAATGGGTGGCCACACGAAGCCGCCCTAGAGATGGGGGAAGGCCTACTTATTAAAAAGTAAGTAGGGCCGCACGGCCCCCCCCGACCGTGTCACCCATATCCTTCCTCATGACAAAAAGAAAAAAACAAAACAACAAAACAGCCAATTAAAAAGCGAAGCACCACCACTAAAAACAAATAATAACTAATCAAGAAAAAAGAAAGAAGATTAAAATAGAAAAAAAACAATACGTGAGTAGAGGCTTGATGAGTGCCCAAACTAGGATTTTAAATGAAGTGGCAGATGGGGAGGTTCGGTTAGAAAAGGTGGGCCGAGGGGGGGGGGGAGGAGGGGGGGGGGGGGGGGGGGTTTAAAAAAAAATGGAAGGGGAGGGTGGGGTTTCAACATCGTTTCGTTCTTTTTTCCTTCCTTCCCTTCCCGCCTCTCCAAATTCTCTTACATCTATCATGATAATATAGTGTTATATTAAAACGAAATAGTCAATCGAACCCAAAACGACAAGGAAAAAAATCAATTCTTTGAAAAATCGACGGGCCTAGGAGCGCGGGGTGGGGGGGGGGCGGCGGGGAGGATGGAGGACGGGGGGGCCGGTGCAAGGGGGGGCGGTGGGAGGGGAAAGAGGAGTCCTCCTAAGTCTGGTCTCTACTTAGCTCTATTGGTGCTCTCTGGTCTACTCATCTCTACTCACTTTCTTCTTCCATCTCATCCTGGTACCTCTCTTGCTTCTACTCTAACCTCTAGTCATAACTACTCTTCTCTCACTCATTTCTCATTCTTCTCATCTTTCTTCCTTATTCTTCACTTTACTCTCTTCCCTATCTTCTTTCTTTCTTCTTCTCTCTTTCTTCGGATTCTCTACTTCTTCTACTTCTTTCTCTCATTCCTTTCTACTCTATCCCTCTCTCTTCTCTCTCTCTCCTCATCTCTGATAGACGGTGGATGCCTCGTCTATAAATAAAGACCCGAAGGGGAAGAAGGGCTGCTTGGGGCCGCTCACGAGTTCCAATCGAAAAAAAAAAAAAAACTTGTCCGTAGGTTCTCTCCTCTCTCTCATTTTCCCCCCCCCCCCCCCCCTTCCCTCTTCGTTCGGCGTCCTCCTCCTCGTCTCCTCATATTCCGTCTCTTCTCTCTCTCTCTCTCTCTCTCTCTCTCTCTCTCTCTCTCTCTCTCTCTCTCTCTCTCTCTCTCTCTCTCTCTCTCTCTCTCTCACACACACACACATCCACACCTATCCCCCTCCTAAAGCCACCCCCTCCCAAAACCACACAGCAAAACCACCATCAAGATCATCCCACCGCCGCGCCCCACAGGAGGCCTAGTCCCGTGCTCGGTCCGGCTCGTGTGCGCCCGACCGAACTCCGCGCTCCTCAACATCCCCCTTTACGCCGTCGTCCGCAAAAAACAACCGCCCGCGCGTCCTAGGCAGCCCGCCCCGGGGCCCCGCCCCCCCCCCCCCCCCCCCCCCCAAAAAACCTCCTTTAGCCTCTTTGATCGCTCTTATTTTAACGTTGATGTTGTAATTTAATGGCAGAGGAAAGGGGAAGGGCGGGAGTGGGTTATGTTGCGGGAGTGGGAGTGGGTGGGGGTATGTTGGGGGAGTGGGAGTGGGTGGGGGTATGTTGGGGGAGTGGGAGTGGGTGGGGGTATGTTGGGGGAGTGGGAGTAGGAGTGGGAATGTTGAGGGAGTAGGAGGGGATGTGTAGGAGAGAATAGAAAGAAGTATGTTAAGATAGGGGTGTGTGGGTATGCTTGGGGTAGGGTGGGAGAGGGTGTGTTTAGGGTAGTGGGACTGGGTATGAGGGGGCATATCAAGTATGGGTTAGAGGCATGTAGTATGGGCGTTGTGAAGGAGGTACGGATCATCGGCGTTGGGGGTTGCGAAGTATAGCGGGGGGATGGAAGGGGGGAGAGGGAGGACATGAAAGAGGAGCATAAACGTACGGGTCATAGGGTACAGAGACAGCGAAGGGGGGGGGGGGGCAGGAAGGTAGGGGAGAGGGTGATCGTATAAGAATTCTTCAATTCTTTCTTTTATCTGCTCCATCATATCTAATATTCCATCCTTTATATCTTTCATCTTTTAATATTTTAAAATCTTTCTCATTCTTGAATATCTTAAGAATCAATCATCTCACCTAAATTTTTTTCTTCTTAAAATTTCATCTTTTCTCGGCAGATGATCGCTAGTGACTCACCTGTGCCGCTCGTTATCACTGTTATCAGTATCGGTATCCACATGTGCGGCTTTAGCCTGCTGCGTCATTTCGACAGACCAAACGGTCAAAGCGATAAAGTCTATCGTAGTGAAATACAGAGTGCAAAGGTGTGCGATCTTTTCTGCGCGCGGTGATTTCGACGCGGACATGCGTATCCGCTGTGACTTTACTTCACCGAATATGAATATGAATGAATGAATGAATGAATAAACAGATTGGAGGAAAATATTGCAGGGTTATTAAATGCAATATGGGCTAAATCTATCCAGGTAGTGTTCAGACGCCACCTTGTCCAAATAGCCTACACCATACAGCTCTTTTGGCTGGTTAATGAACTGATCAAACACTGCAGCTCTGCGTTCCGAGACGTTTTTTCGGACTTTTGGGACCTTTTTGTGCCTCAGACCCGCCGATATGGAGGGCCGAGGGGGGGGGGGTGGCCCCCCCCATGCTCCCGGGAAAAAAAAAATCTATGGCTCTCTCGTGTGATTCG
>NW_028234407.1:28875704-28890704 GCF_977035675.1 Penaeus japonicus | reverse complement strand
AATATGTAACATTATCTCCTTTTTAAGACGTCGCTTCTCCGCCCTCCCTCGCGCAAAGACTGTTCGAGAAGGTCATCCTTATATTACTATATAATTGTTATTATAATTGATATTTGAATGATAATAATTAGTATATAATATTAGCATAATTAATCTCTTTAATCAGTAAGGCTATTGACTGATTGGACGATAAGATTGTGATGAGAAAGATGATGGTGATGGTTATGGTGGTGGTGGCGATGGTGATCATCATGATGATACTAATAGTAACATTGAATCAAATGCAATAATGCTTCACGATAACCACGATGACCAAAATAATGATGAATGTAAATGATATTGATAACGATAATGATGATTATGAAGATGATGGTGATGATGACTATGATAATGACGACGACGACGATAATGATAACATCAATAATAACAATAACAACAATAATAACGACGATGGTGATAACGACCTATAGAATATGACGACACCGACACCACCAAAGGGAATCAAAGGAGCTTCCACGACGCGCTGACGTACGTACGTAACCCCCCCCACCCCCACCCCTCCCCCTCCCACCCCCGCGAGGCGGACTCCTCTCTCTTCCCGATTAAAAGAAACCTCGACTCGCTATCTAACTCCTTCTAGGAAGCTGCTATTCTTGGCGGCGGTTAGATTACGATGCGGCGTCCAGATGCAGCGGAGAGATATCCGCCAAGTGGAGATAAAGAGATAAGGTGGGTGAGGATGTGAGGTGGAGGAGAAATGAGGGGGCGTTTGACTGGTGCTTTGGTCTTTGTGGTGGGTGGGAGGTGGGGGTGGGGGTGGGGGTGGGGGTGGGGGTGGGGGTGAAGGTGGTGATGGTTGCGGTGGTGGTCTTGGTGGTTGGTTAGTGGTTGGTGCTGGTGGAATGAAGGTGGTGGTTGGGGGTGATTGGTGGTTATGGTTAGTGGTTTGTGGTGGTTGGTGGTTAGTGGGTGGCTTTGGCTGGTGGTTGGGAGTGGTTGGCAATTTTGGTGGCCGTGACAAAAATTGATGATGATGATGGTGGTGATAACAATATAAAAGATGATGACGATAATAATAAAATAATAACAATAATAATAACAGTAATACCATAATAATGGTAATGATAACAATAATGATAATGATGATGACAATAATAACAACAGCAACGCCAGCACCAAAACAGCTGCAACAATAGCATCCCCATCAACATCATTGCCTCGAACACAACGAACAACAAACAGTATCACTTCCATCAAGAGCAACAGAAACATCACTATCAATAAAGCAACCCTTCCACTGCCAACCAAACATCACTTCCACCAACAACACCAGTGACAACGTCACTTCAGTCAACATCAATAACTTTCCTTTGTGCAGTATTTTTGTAACCACCAATAATTACAATAAAAACATCACCTTTACCACACCAATGACAACAAAACCAACAATAACATCGCTTTTACTACCACCAATAACAACAAAAACAAGAACAACGACACCATAGATTTCGCCAATAATATATAAAAAAAAGACACAATCGCATTATCAACAACAGCAACACCAAAAACAATATAACAACAACATCCCATCGGCCTTCTATCGCCCAGGCCGGACCCTACCTGTTCGCACACACTTGAAAACCGTAACACAAGCAGACTCTCATAACCTCGCGACTAATGGGGTTATAACCTTTCGTCCCCCCTTTCTCCTCCCCTGCTTACTACCCTCTTCTTCCCCTCCCCCTAATCCCCACCCGCTTACTACCCTCTTATCCCGTACCCCCCATCCTCATCGTTTCTTGTCACCCCCCTCCCTCCCCTTTCCATTTTCCTCCTCTTAATCATCTGTCATGTCTCACTTCATCGCACCCCCCCCCCCCAACTACACAACTCCCCTCTCCTTATTTCCTCATGTCTACCCCCTCTACCCCTATTCCCCTCCTCTCATCCCCGCATAGTCCCTACCACCATCCCTTAGTCTCAATAAGCCACCCACCCCTTCCACCCTCAACCCCACATGAACCCTTTCTACTCCCCCACCCCATCACACAACCCATCCCCCTCTCCCCAACACCCCCACACAACACATTCCCATCTCTCACCCCCAATACAACCTCCACCCCCACCCCCACCCCCATCCCTGCCCCCTACCCCCACTGCGGCCACCTGCATCTCAGCCTGCAGCATAGAGTGGCCGCCTTGCCAAACAAGCGATAAGGCGGCCTCCACATTTAGACGCCGTTTATCAGCGGTGACCTACGATGACCTCCCCCCCTCATTCCTCCTATTCCCTCCTCCCCTATTCCATAACTCACTATCAAACCCATTCAATTCCATCCCCCCCCCCCCTCTCTCTCTCTCTCTCTCTCTCTCTCTCTCTCTCTCTCTCTCTCTCTCTCTCTCTCTCTTTCTCTCTGTCTCCCTTCCTTCCTCTTCTTCTAATTCACCTTGTTCCTGTTATCCTCCTTCCCACTCCCCTCCTCCTCGCCCTTTTCCACTCCCACCTCTTGGGGTCACTGCCTAGTGGCTGGGGGGGGGGGGGTTACTCATCACTGATGGTGATAGTGATGATGACGCATCTCATACCGCGTTACGCTTCAATGAGGAAGAAAGAGCGAGAGAGAAGGGAAGAAAGGGAGGAAGGGGAAAAATGTAAGAAAGTAGAGATAGAAAGAGTGAAAGAGAAAAAGAGAAAGGAGGGAAGGAAGGTAGAAAAGAAGGAAAATGCCGAAGAAAGAAAAGAAAAGAAAGGAAAGAAAAAAGGAAAGGAAAGGAAGAAAAAACGAATAATAATTAAGAGAAAAGAAAAAAAAGTAAAGCAACAAAATATAAAAACATAACAATAATAACGAAAGAAAAGAGAAAATATAAAGAAAAGAATGAGAGCAAAATAATAGACACAAAAAATACACTTGATTAGAAGTTGCATGAATAAGCAAATTCGTCTATTTTCTTTATCTACTTCGTGATTCATTTACTTATTCATACGATTTCAATAATCCGTTCTTGGTGATACGGCTGCGTCCTTTGATATATATATACATTGGTGAAATGGTATTGATATGAGAGGAGGGAAAGGGATGGACGAAGGACGGGAAGAAGGGAGGAAAGGGGGAGGGAGGTGTGCGTGTGTACATGCATGTATATATGTATGTATGTTTATATGTATGTATGTTTGTATGCATGTATGTGTGCGTATGTATATGCATATATATATATATATATATATATATATATATATATATATATATATATATATATATATATATATAGATAGATATATACACAGATAGATAGATACATACATATATTTATAGATATATGGGTAGATATATACAGATATAAAGAAAGGGTGAGGGGATGGAGAGTAAGGTGAGAGGAAGAAAGAGAGGAGGGGAAAAGGAGGGAGAGTGAGAGTGAGTGAGAGTGAGATAGAGATAGAGAGAGTGGGGGGGGGGGGCTAGGACTCTTTAATTTTCTGTCTTTTGTTGTCTTATTGTTTGTTTGTTTGTTTATGTCAGCTGTTCTCTCTCTCTCTCTATCTCTCTCTCTCTCTCTCTCTCTCTCTCTCTCTCTCTCTCTCTCTCTCTCTCTCTCTCTCTCTCTCTCTCTCTCTCTCTCTCTCTCTCTCTCTCTCCAGCATTACCTCCTCTCTCGTTCCTTCTATCTCTCCCATCTCTTTACCGTGGGAATAACAAACACACGGATGATCTTGCAAGTACAACAAACGCACCATCTCTCATCTGTGCAATTGCCCGATAGCAACATCGCAAACACAAACGAAGCCCTTGTGAAGGACGTTTATAAGATCAAATTCAGACAAATTGAGATTGTGACGGACGAAAAGACTCCCGTTTTCTTTGTTTTTTATTTTTTTAAATAATTGTGGCGGTTATTTCTTACCGTTGAAAATACTCCTATAGGAATATTTATATTTTCAATTGATAAATCTATATGGGATTTGAGACCAAATCATTGTATGTAACCTATTTTTTGTATGGTACATTCCTATCCTCTCCCTCACTGACCTCATTTAAGAAGTAATGTAGGCCTATCTTTCCTGCGGTGATAAATAAAATAGAAGCAACATCGGCCTCCCCCCCCAAAAAAAAAAAAAAAAAAAAAAAAAAAAAACCCAACAACGTGGCAACGGCTGCAACCTCACGATCCCGACTGCAAGCACAATAACAACTTACAACCACTTGTCAGCCATTACAATACCTCCACATAAAGAATATGGTACGAACTGTTTGGATGTCAAACAAATGGGATGAACTCTAAAATCTGTGTGTGTGTGTGTGTGTGTGTGTGTGTGTGTGTGTGTGTGTGTGTGTGTGTGTGTGTGTGTGTGTGTGTGTGTGTGTGTGTGTGTGTGTGTGTGTGTGTGTGTGTATATATATGTGTGTGTATGTATATATATATATATATATATATATATATATATATATATATATATATATATATATATACATACATAGACACACACACATATATATATATATACACGCACAATTGTTTTACTCGGGAACGGGGGGGGGGGGACAGGAGGTAATTTGGTATGGCAAGTCTGGTATGATAATTGTGATGATGATGATGATGATGACTGCAACGACGACATATGACGACAACCAAGTATCTTCATTGTAGCCCAACAAGACTTCCTGACTCAACAGATCGTCTTCTTGTGGTTTAGTCGTCTTCTTCATGGAAATTATAATAAATGCAAATGAGAGAGAGAGAGAGAGAGAGAGAGAGAGAGAGAGAGAGAGAGAGAGAGAGAGAGAGAGAGAGAGAGAGAGAGAGAGAGAGAGCGACTTTGACTAGAGAGAGGAAGGGAATTAGGGAGGGGGAGGGGGAGGGGGAGGGCGAGGGGAAGGGGAAGAGGGAGAGAGAGAGGTAGGGCGAGAGAGAGAGAGGGAGAGAGAGAGAGAGAGAGAGAGAGAGAGAGAGAGAGAGAGAGGAGAGAGAGACTCTTTGACTAGGGAGAGTAGGAGGGAGGAAATAAGGGAGGGGGAAGGGGAAGGAGGGAAGAAAAAAGGAGGGGAAGAGAGAGGGAGGAGGGAGGAGGGAGGGAGGGAGAGAGGAGGGGTAGAGCTAGATAGAGAGAGAGGGGGGGGAGGGAGAAGAGAGAGATTTAAAAGAATTAAATAAGCTTTAATCAAGCAGTCAACAACTTTTTAATTAGATTTATCCCGCAGAATCAAGCGCTTACTCCATTAACTACAAAGTCCACGACATAAGCAGAGCAGGTAGTGATGATATCGTCACAATATTACCATCTCTTTCTCTCTCTCGTTTACTCGTTCTCCCTCTACGCTCATCTCTGCCTGTCTATTTATCTCTTTCTTTCTTTCCTTATTTATTTCCCTCTCTCTCTCTCTCTCTTTCTCTCACTCTCAGCTCTCAAATCTCTCTCTCTGTCTCTGTCTCTCTCTCGCCCTCCGCCTCCTCTTGCTCCTCGCATCTCTTCCTTTTTATTTCTCTATTTTCTCTTCCTACACCTGCCTCTTCTCTTTTTCTTTATATTCTCACTCTCCACTCTCACTGTTCCACCTCATTTGCTCTTACTCCCCTTCCCTATTCGTCCACCAATCCCCCCCTCCCTTTTCATCATATTTTCCTCTTCTCGTTCCCCCTTCCCCTTCCCCCTCCAACATCCCCATCCCTTTTTATTACTACCCCTCCCACTTCTCTTCTTCTCCCCTCCCTCTCCATTCTCCTCTCCCCCCTTCCACATCTCTGCTCCTTCCCTTTGCCCCCCACCCCTCGTCATCGTTTCCTCCACCCATGCCTCCTCCTATTCTTCGCCCCCTCCTCTTTCACCACCCCTCCTCCCTCCCCTCCTCTTCCTTCTATCCCCTCCCCCCTCCCCCCTCGCTTCCCCCAAGATAAAAATCGGCAGATGGGCATGATAAGCCTGGTGGCGCCCCGATGCGCTGTGTTTCTTTATCTTTCACAAAGAAGACAGTTGCTAGAGCACGGTCTCTCTCTCTCTCTCTCTCTCTCTCTCTCTCTCTCTCTCTCTCTCTCTCTCTCTCTCTCTCTCTCTCTCTCTCTATGCGCTGTGTTTCTTTATCTTTCACAAAGAAGACAGTTGCTAGAGCACGGTCGGTCTCTCTCTCTCTCTCTCTCTCTCTCTCTCTCTCTCGCTATTTCTTTCTCTTTCTTTTATTTCTTTCCCTCTCTTACGCTCTCATTCTATCAACATTTCAGTCAGTCTGTCTGTCCGTCTGTCTGCCTGTCTGTGTCACTCTTTGTCTCCAGCTTCGCTCTGAGGGAGAGGGCGCGAGAGGACACCCAAGATCACAAATTATAGGAAGCCCCTTTATCAACATCCTATCGGCAATTACCGCATACATGTGCTTGGGAGGGAGGGAGGGACAAGATGAGGAAAATGGGAGGAGGGTGAGGAAGGAGGTAGGGAGGGAGGGAGGAGGAAGAAGAAGAGGAGGAGAGAAAGAAAGGAGGAGAAGAGGAGAGAATGAGAAGGATGAAGAAGAAAAGAAAAGGGAGGAAGCGGGAAAGACGGACTTAAAGGATAAAGAGATGGAGGAGGTGGACGATAATGATGACGATGAGAGTAATGATAAAAAGGAATAAGAAAAGTAGAAAACCGAAGGGAAAAGGAGAACGGAAGGGGTAATGTCACCTGATGGGTTTGAGTCGCTATTTCATGCTCGTTCACTATCCGCTGCATACATATAGGTGTCCTGCTAAACGTCTTTGTTTATAATTCACACAAAGCAGATATACGCACACAGACAAACAACACACACACACACACACACACACACACACACACACAGCGCGCGTTATCAGTGTTGTCTCTCGACAGCGCGTATCCAGCGGTCTCTCCCTCCCGCCCTGTGACAGCCCGTCGAACGTAAGGCCAAGCTCTCACGTCGCCCTATCTCCCTACATCATCCCCGTGGCTGTCACACTGCCACGCCATCTCCAAAGGGCTCGTACAATACCAGGATCTATACCGGTGACCAATACCAGGATCTTACACCAGTGACTGAGTCAATAGCTTCTGTTACTTCGCTAATAATATCGGTGTCTCTATCTTAAATAAAACTTATAACTACATTAATAAAACTAATAGTAATATTAGCCATTATCCCACGATCACTCTTGGATATTACTTTAAGGGAATTGTTTCAAGGTTTTGCCTGATGTATCCATGGAATAATATGTCCCAAGATTCAAGAGATTTCGACAAATTGTAAAAATACAATACGAAACCATTCATATTCTAAATTTCATTTTGAGTAACCTTTATTTTTCTTCCTCCGATATACAAATAACTTATCTTTCTACCTCTATCTGTTTCCTTCGACAATTATTTTTCTTTTTCATTCTGCATCATTTCTCTTTTTCATTCAAAACTGAACGTTTGCCATCTTTACCTTTTCCCCCCCAACGTATCTGTACCGTTTAGTCTCTAGTCAAAGTATAAAATGGGTCTGAGACTTTTTCTTATCCTTACTTGCCATCCTTCAGATAGCTCACATTGCCACAGACTTCCAATCTTGCATAGACGGCGCGTTAATGCATGTTCCTGCACCATTTCTGAAGCATTAAGGGTAATGACAAGGCCGTGACAGCTGTTCACGGATCTGGAGGAGAATGCGAAATCATGTGTCTCGAGCAGCAAGTTGATGGCGCTTTCTTACTCGTTCTTACGCACAGATACTCGTCTTACAAAATATTTTTACATTGTGAAGACACACATGCAGACAGATACAAAGAAAGACACCCATACAGATACATTTGCAGCTTATAGACTATCGATTTCACCCTTACGACATTCCTATTGGGACGAAAAGGAACTGTTAACGAAGGGACGTCAGAGAATAACTCAGTGAACATACCACTCGCTTACCATGAACGAAATGAACAAACCACTCACTCACTTATGTTGAAAGCAGAAATAAGAGAATTGTCAAGCGTGATACCGCAAGATGACGAGCAGCTCAGCTCGGTTACTCATCACGAGTCATCTCAAAAGTGATTCATGTTGACATCTGTGGAATGGTGTACTCATCATGGTCCGAAAAGTGCCTTTGGTGGTAATATTTCGCCGCGTGCGCATGATTTACGATGTGCATTGCTTGATAACACTACTTGGCGCGTTATAAATATGTGATATTTTTAATATGATCTTGATAATTCGGAGATATTTCTCGCGTGACGTCATTTATAATGTTCAGATACACTTGAGATCATGAAACATGCCGCAGCAATGGCTACTGTGCAGTAGGATAAGAGAAATTAAAAATAATAAACATGAGTGACACATGTTTGGAACCATGATTCACTCATATGTTTCCAAAGCAACAGACGTAAATAGTAACAGAGGAGATAAAATGCTGACTTCATAGAGTGCTTAAGACAATATCAAAACTCGTACCCTAGCCTAATCACTCCTACCGTAGCATTCTATTTTGAATTAGTTAATTCCAACCTAATCTAAGCGATCCGATTCTAACCAAACTGATCCTCTCCTCAACTAACCTATCCTAACCTAATCTAACCTATCCTATCCCAAACCAACCGCACACAACAATATCGCGCTTTACGTCATTACCAGATTAGGACAACAATATAAAAGACAACAGGTAAAAACAAACACATCCCTCAATCACACTCACATTAAAACAAGACTACATAATTTACCACATTGCGACACCTGACGAACGAACGTAACCACAACTGGACCGCCCCTCTCCCCCTTCCCCTCCAGCGACCCTACATCGTTCCACAACCCCCCTACCTGTCCCCTTCCCCCCTTCCCCCCTTCTCCCTACTCCCTTCTCCCATTCCCGCTTCCACTTATTCCCAGATCCTCCTTCTCCCTGCCCCGTATCTGCCCTTGCTGCTGTTCCCCTCCCCTTACTCCCTACTGCCTGGACCCCCCCCCCCTCCCGGTGCCCCGTCGCAGCTCACTATCCCCTACCTATTGTCCCGCTTCCCCTTTCTTCTCTTTCCCCTTCCTCCCCTTCCTCCCCACCCTCTACCTCCTGTCCCCTACCCCTTATCATCCCCCCCTCCCTCCCTCCCCTCACCACCGTGGCCAATACACACCCTATAATTACCTATCAGAGGCAATGTTAATGGCCCAGTGACGAGGTGACGAGGCCCGCGATGGCCACACTGATACCGCATTCCATCACTATACGTCTCGTAACCACAGGCTTTTTTTTTCTTTCTTTCTTTTTTTTTCTTTTTTTTTTAGGGTGGCACCTTTCGTAACGATGCCTTTTTTAATCTTTGTTTCTAAATGAATAGTTTAACCACGCACCACCGCTGAGTAGTTATGTTATGTTCTCGCCTCTGTATTTGTTGATTGTTCATTTACTTGTTTGTGACAGTTGAGAAACACATAAAACAGAGAGGGTGGAAGGGAGGAGGGGAAGAAAGCGAGGGGATAGGGGATAGGGGAAGAGGGGAAGGGAGAGGAAAGGGGGCATGAGGGAAGACACATTTTACGTAATATCTACACACAAAAAAGAGACAGAAGATAACGTAGGGGAATTTAATGAAGATACATACACGTCTAACGAAAATTAAATACCTAAGAACGTGTATCTAAAGAAAAAGAAAACAATAAGAACAAATAAAAGGAACAAAAAAATATCAGCGAGATGATGAGCAAACAAAACGAAAAAGGGGAAAATAAGAAGTAAAAGAAAGAGAACATATAATAATAAAGATGGAAAATAGATAGATAAAATATGAAAATAATATGAAGATATTGAAAAAAATATATATAGAAGAAAAAGAAATTGAGAAAAATAATAGACCTCCAAGAAAGGAGGTGAATGAGCGTGTATGGTGGAGAGAGATAAGAGCAAAAGACGAAAGAAATAGTAGAGGTGGGGGAGGGGGGTGATGGTAGGGGAGGGGGAGGGGTGGGGTTGGTGGGTGACGGCAGGGGAGGAGGGAGGGAAGAGGTGGGGGATGATGGAAGGGATTGGGGCGGGGGATGAGGGGAAAGGGAGGAATGGAGGGGGGAGAGGGATGGGAGGGAAGGGGCGGGGGTGATGAATGGGGGCATGGAAGAAGAAGGACGGGGGAATAAGAGGGGAGGTGGGGATGGAGAAGAGAAGAGAGCAGGGAAGAGGAGAAGGAGAGGGGGAAATGGTAAGGGAAATTTAGGAGAAAAGGAGAGGGGGAAGGGCAAGAGAAGAGGAGGGGAGGTGAGGAAGGGGTGGAGAGGAGAAGAGGGGGAGATGAGAGAAGGGAACGGGAGGAGGAGAAAAAAAAGGAGAAAATGGAAGGTGAGGAGGAGAAAAGGGAAGAGGAAGAGGAGCAAAACGAGTGAAGGGAGGACCGGGGGATACGGAGGAGGGAGAAGGGGAGAGGAAGAAGAAACGAGGGGTAGGGAGCGAGCGCCCACACGCGGCAGGGGGAGACAAAGGGGGGGGGGGAGGCAGAGGGCAGAATATGGGGAGAAAGGGAAGGAGAGCCGGATGTGGATTGCACAAGTTGCACACACAGAGAAACGGGTATTGCACAGTTCAGTCAGAGCGATAAGGCATTAGAGCAAGAGAAGAAAGGGGGAAACTCTAAGGATGTGTACGCCAGTTTCCCCATTTGGAAAATTGATCATCATTATTATTATCATTATCATCATTTTCAATATTGTTGTTGTTGTACCCATTCTCATTATCCTTTTTGTTGCATAGTTATCGTTATTATAACCACTGTTATCATTAAAACTATAATCAAATATGTAAATCATTTTGACATTATCATTTTCATTCTTGTTATCATTACCATTATTTCTAATAATGTTATCATTATGATTAATAACATAATTGCCATCATACTGTTATCAATAATAACGATAAAAAATAATACCATTAAACAAAAACACTGATAATAATAATGACAATGCAAATAATTAATTTATCAAAATGTACCCAGTGATAATTCCATAAAATCTTTACCTATATCAGTAATAATAATGAGGTCAAAAGATCCGTCCCGCCCCATCACTCATCTAACGCCCACTCCCCTAAACTCCTCACGCCCACCCTCAACCGAACGACAATCAGCGCACGCCCACCGCCCGATCAACGCGCCCCTAAAGTCCAGCGATAACGTGGGAAAACGGGCGGCCACGATTGCCACGAGACTGCCCCCACCCACCCCCTATCGCCACCCCGGGACCACTCCCCCCTCCCCTAAAGACCTGTTACGACCTGTCACGAACCACTCTCTCTCTCTCTCTCTCTCTCTCTCTCTCTCTCTCTCTCTCTCTCTCTCTCTCTCACCCTTTATATCCTAAGCAACCCATCATCGCGTTCTCACCATCACTTTCCAAACCATCAACACCTATCCCACCCAAACCGTCCCACCCTACCCCCTGCTTCTAACCATACCCTCACTATACTCCCAACCTCATACCCTCACTATACTCCCACCCCCCTACCCTCCCTTCTTCCTACTTCCACTTATTCCCTTCCCCCTTCCCCATGCCTCCCATGGCCACCCCACACACCCTTCTTCCCTCTTCCCCCTTCCTCTCCCCACTCCCTTCCCCTTTCCTGCTGCCCCCCCTACATCCCCTTCCCCTTCCCCCTCCTTCTCTCCTCCCTCTTCCCCCCTCCCCCTCCTTCTCCCCTCCCTCTTCCCCCCTCCCTCTTCCCCCCTACCCACGTGATTACCGAGCGGGTGATTAGCATGCGTCTTCCTTTGTTCTATAAAGTTTGTGGCTAAGATATGCATCACTGTGAGTGTGTATATGCGTATGTGTATGTGTGTGTGTGTCAGTATCCGTGCGTTTATGTGTGCGGTGTGTGCGTGTGTGCATGTATGTGTGTGTGTGTGTGTGTGTTAGTGCGTGTGCGTCTGTTAGTTTGTGCGTGCGTGCGTGCGTGCATGCGCGTGTGTGTGTGCATGTATGCGCTCATATACTCCCCCCTCTCCCAGGTGTAGACAAGGCGCATGATGTATGGTAAGATTCACGTGGGGGTTGGGGGTGGACTTGCATCTTGGCTTTGTTCTGTGCAGGTGAAGGGTGGAGTGTGTGGAAAGGTTGAAGGGGAAGAGGGAGGGGGGAGGGGGGGTAAAGGGGAAGAACAGTGTTGGGGAAGAGATCTAAGATTTGGGATGGGCATGACGGAGAGAGATGAGAGGGGAGAAGAAAGAGAGTGTAGGGAAATGGAATCAGATAAGGGAAGAAGAGAGACAGAGAGAGAGAGAGAGAGAGAGAGAGAGAGAGAGAGAGAGAGAGAGAGAGAGAGAGAGAGAGAGAGAGAGAGAGAGAGAGAGAGAGAGAGAGATTATGTGAAGTGGGGGAGAAGTGAGGGGAGTCTCGCTGCCAATAACGATACCCTGCCCCCCCCCCCCCATCATTTACCACAGATAATTAATCATTATTCACACAGGAGGAAATATCTCTAAATCTTACTCTCGATGCATAGCGAAAAGACAGACCGACGGATAAACAGACGGACGAACATGTAGCACGACGTACGGAGACAAACAGACAGACAGACAGACAGACAGACAGGCAGGTAGGAAGACAGCAAACATCTGTCTACCGAGCGACACCTGCGAGAGCGATGAAAACGGGGCGATACGCCGACCCTTTGTTCGAGGGGTGACTTAGGGATTACGATGAGGTGTGAGATACAGGGAGTGGGAGGGAGGGAGGGAGGGAGGGATGGAGAGGAAAGGTGGAGGAAGGAAGGGAGTGAGTGAGGAAGAGGAGAGAATTGGGGGAGAGGAGGGAGGAGAGGAGGGAGGAAGGAAGGGGAACGGTAGGGAGGAAAGTGAGGAGAGGAGGAAAGAGAGAGAAGAGGGGGATAGGGAGGGAAGGAGAGGAGAGGTTGAGAAGAGCGAAGGGGAGGGGGGGAGGGAGGGAGGGAGGGAGGGAAGGGTGGGTGGGTGGATGTATGGATGGCTGGATGGATGGATGGAGGGATGGAATGAAAATAGGAAGGAAGGAATGAGGAAGGTTGAAAGGGGGTGAGGGAGAGACAAGTGGTGTGGGGGAGGAAGGAAGGATAGGGAGAGGGCGAATAAAGAAAGGGAGATGAAGGAAAAAAGAGGAGGAGAGAAGAACGGGGAGTATACGGAGGAAGGAGAGAGAAAGTGCAAGGCGGGGAGAGGGAAATGAGAAAAAGAGTAAGAAATAATGAGAAAGGGAGAAGGGGAAGATGAAGAGAAAGGGATAACGGAAGGGAGGAAGAAGAAGAGGAGGAGGAGGATATCATGCCGATTTCCGCCCACCTCCCACATGTTTGAACGCATGTATGTGTCCATGTGCGTGCCTGCATTTCGTGTGAGTGCAGGTCGGTCAGTAGCCAGTTTCCCATCACGGTCGCTCGCTCGCCGTCGCTCTCGCCTGACACAAAACATGCTCCCTGTTGGCCTTGATGGGGGGAGGGGGGAGGGGGGAGGGGGAGGGGGAGCATGCGCAGTTACATTATCAGTCGATGACGTCAGACAATATGTGGGCGCTTATCAGTTATCTCACACTTATTATCAGCAAGAAACATCAAAGAATCAGGAGATCAGGAGATACATCAAGAACACTTGCGCTTGAGTAAATGCGTGCTATAGCCTTAGCTCAGTCTCTCTCTCGCTCGCTCTTTCTCTTTTTCTTTCTTTCTCTCGCTCTTGCTCTTGCTCTCTCTCGTTCTCTCTTTTTTCTCACTTTTGCTTTCTCCCCCTCTTTTTTTTTGTCGCCCCCCCTCCATCCTCTCTCTCTCTAGCGTTCCTTTACTTCTTCCTGTTGGTTCCCTGATTCCTTTTTCCCTTACTCCCTCTCAGGCCTTCCTATCCTTCCTTATTCCTTCTATTCCTTTCTACTTTCTTCTATCAATCCCATCAATTCGCTTTAGCATTCTCTCCTCTAATTCTCCTCTCTCCGTTCCTTCTTTTACCCTCTCTCCCTTCTTACCTCTATTCCCTCCCTTCCCTCCAATTCTCTTCCTTGTCCTCTCTCCTCTCTCCCTTCTTTCTCTTTCCCTCCCTCCCTCCTTCCCTCTTTCACACTCTCTCCCTTCCCCACTCCTATCGCACTACCACACAAGACACACAAGAGACACAATGACATCATAATTATCACCATGTGTTTCCTCTTCCCCCCCCCCCCCCATCCATTCTGTCAGATTGACGTCACCGCTGTGTTCGTTCGTGAGTTCGTGCGCTGCAAGTCACGTTTTCGGAGCCAGAGTTGGTCATCGTGAATGAAATTACGTCGTGGAAAAGGGATGAATGAAGGATGGGGGGGGGGCGAACAGGAAATGAGTAAGTACAGGGGAATAGGGGAAAAAAGTAATACATTCAGAATGGGGAATAATGAGAGTGACAAGTGATAGTAACTGCAATAGTATAAGCACTATAGTATTGATATAACTAGTAGTAGTAATAGAAATAGTAGGAGTAATAGTAATAGTAACAAGCACATTGACAACAATAATATCAATATAAAAAATAACAACAATAAAAACAATAACAATATCAATAAAAATAACTACAATAATAATCATAATCACAACAACAACAATAATCGAACCTGACGTACAAGCGAAAGGATACATTGCAGATGATATGTATCCAGTACAGATCCTCCTTTATCTCCAGCTTACCCCATGAGACTTCTGGGCACTTTAATAATATGTTTGTTTCTCACTCGCTTTCTTTATCCTCTAATCTCTCTCTCTCTCTCTCTCTCTCTCTCTCTCTCTCTCTCTCTCTCTCTCTCTCTCTCTCTCTCTCTCTCTCTCTCTCTCTCTCTCTCCCTGTCTTTCATCCATTCCTCCTTCGTCCCCCCCTCTTCCTTCATTCCCCTCTCCCTTCTCCATCCAACTCTCGTCCTCCTCTCTCTCCCTCCCTTCCCAAAGTTATCACTTCACATGTCAGAAACAGCTTCTTGTGAAAATATCAAATACCAGAAAAAACACATAAATAAAATTGATTTAAAAATTACATTACAGACACAACAATCCTTCATCCAACTTAACAAAAGAAGAAGAAGAA
>NW_028234407.1:28865704-28868204 GCF_977035675.1 Penaeus japonicus | reverse complement strand
CCACCTCCTTCTCTCTCACTATACCCTATTTGAAAAAAAAAAAAAATGCAACGAAGAATAAAATGTAGTTAAATTATTTCAACGCTATGGGGCATAGTATGAAAATAAACAACCATTGCAGAATTAATTAGAAGATAAGAAAGAGACCATCGCTAATTTCTTTGATATTGACTTTATTGCAGAGAGTCCAATGGCAAAACATAAGATAAGGCTGAAACAGTATACGTGTCTGTTCAACCACACAAACTAATAATATATATTACTAATAATCCTTTCCATATGTGAATAATTCTCGGACTAAAATCTTACAGATATAAAAAAATAAATGAGCTGATATCGAAAAAATAAATTCCAGCTTACCACTAATCACAGAGCACTTTATTGAGGAAAGGGAATGAAACAAACTACAGAAATTAAATAATCAAAATAATTTACATCGAATCTTATACTTAAACAAAGTATTGGGACAAAATATTCATAAAATACTCTAAAAAGTAGACACTGCATGGGAAAAAAACATCACTCACTACCTACTCTAATTTTGAACCATAACCACATAAAAAATAATCTCAACTTGGATTCTAAATAGGGGTAGGGGGAGGGGGTTATCAACTAATAACTCACTTTAACTATGACCTTAAACATAACTACAAAAGAGACAATAACGAATAGGAAAAGCTAACCCCTCCCCCCAACTCCCCATAGCCCGACCCATCCCAACCCAATAGACACATAAACAGCAGCACAACCTCCCTTACCCCCAAAGAGAGAGAGAGAGAGAGAGAGAGAGAGAGAGAGAGAGAGAGAGAGAGAGAGAGAGAGAGAGAGAGAGAGAGAGAGAGAGAGAGAGAGAGAGAGAGGCAGCGCATGAACAGCAATGTCATCGCCGTCATTTCACTCGAGGGGGAAATGAGTAACTCCTCAGACCAGCCCGACTAGTCTCTCTCTCTCTCTCTCTCTCTCTCTCTCTCTCTCTCTCTCTCTCTCTCTCTCTCTCTCTCTCTCACTCTCTCTCTCTTCAGCGAGGGGAACCAGTGCCTCACGACCTCTCCCCTCGCCGGTCTGATAAGGTGGAGATAAGGCGTGATAAGACCTAAGGTTCTGTAAACCAGCCGCTCTACCGCCGCACCGCCACCCCGAAATGGCACGCACATGAGATACATACAGAGGAAGGTTCGTGAGTGTGTGTGCGCGTGTGTATATGTGTGTGCGACAGAGAGGGAAAGAAAAAAAAGAAAGAAAGAAAGAGAGAGTCAGCGACGTGTATGTGTGTGAAAAATGAGAGCCTGAAGCGGCGAATGACGTAGAAGGGTGGAAAGAGGAAGTGATGAATGATAGCAGGGATAAAGGGAAGGAAGAAGGAAGAGGGGGAGAGCGGAAAAGAGGAAGGTGAGAAATATATGAATAAGGGAGAGAGAGTGACAGAGAGGATTGGAGAGAATCCGGAAGGCCTCTCATCCTACCTGAAGAAAATGCGTTGTCTTATTAACCTCCTCCCCTCAAAAAAAATCATAATACATACATAAACAAATAAAAATCATAACACAATCTGCAGCCATACACTGGATTCTATCTTTTTTACAAATCGAATAACAAAATCCAGCCTGTAAATTGATCCGGGAATCTTGAAAATTCCATAGTTTTGAATCTAACAATAAAATATCTTGACGTAAAGTAGGTCTTCAAACAAGTAAACAAAATGACAAATTTACTTAGGGATTTCTCAGTAGATGGCTATAAAGCTGGTCGTTGTGGATTATGTTTTAAAAAATGTATGAGAAGGAAGGGGGAAAGGGAAGAAGGAAGAAGGAAAGAGGGGAGAGGGAGAGGGAGCGGGGGGAGAAGGCAGGAAGGTAGGGGAGAAAGAAGGGAAGGGAAGGGAGGAAGGGGCGAGTTTGGAGGGTAGGGGGGAAAAAAGGGAGGATAGATTGAAGGAAGGGTGGGGAAGGAGGGGGAGGGGCGGGGAGGAAAAAGGGCGGAGGAGAGGAGGGGTGAGAGTGAAACACATGTATAAGGAAAGAAAGAAAAGGAAAATAAACAAAAATTTCATAAATTAAAATGAAATTCATAAAATACAAACAAAAGACATACCAAAAGGAAAAAAAAAGAAAAAAGATAGGCCGAAGAAATAGAAGATGATCGGCAGCGAAAGGAGGGCAGAAGAAAATACAAACAATAGAAAATGTAAACAACCAAAAGGAAAATGCTGAGTATAAGGGGTTGTCTCCAGGCGATCCCGATAACGCTAAGATAAGGCGGGAGATAACACAGACCCTGCCTCGACTGCAGGCTCTGATCCACATGGGAGGGGAGGGGGGAGGAGGGAATGGGAGGGGATGGGAGGGGAGAGGTAGGAGGGGGTGGGAGTGGAGGGGGAGGAGGGGAAGGGAATGGAGGGGGAGGAGGGAAAGGGAGTGGAGGGGAAGGAGGAGGGGAAGGGAGTGGAGGGAGAGGAGGAGGGGAAGGGTGTGGCGGGGGGCGGGGGGTGGGGGGAGGGGAG
>NW_028234407.1:28830704-28833204 GCF_977035675.1 Penaeus japonicus | reverse complement strand
CTCTCTCTGTCTTTCTCTCTCTCTTTCTCTGCTTTCTTTCTTCATTTCTTACCTTTGAGATTGTCTACCTGGTCTACTTAGAAATCTACATCAATTATTGGGCTATTCCGGTGGGTGGGTGAGTGGGTGGGTGGGTGGGTGGGTGAGTGAGTGAGTGATGAGTGAGTAAGTGAGCGAGTGAGTAAGTGAGCGAGTGAGTGAACGAGTGAGTAAATGTACGTTTGTCAGTGTAGTGTAAGTTCAAGTGTGAGTGAGTGTGTGCGAGCGCGAATAAGATGATGTACGTGAGAGCGCGCATGTGCGGCTGCGAGTATGTGCGCAGGAAAGATCGCGGAGTGACACCAGAGAAGCAACATTTGACGTGCGGTGATAGCCATCTGTGCAACACGTCGCGCCGGGCATGTCTCTCGCTGGGGGTGCAGGCCGAGCGAAGCCACGGCCGCTGCCACGACTGCCACGCTCCCTTCCCCAGCCTCCTTCCTCCCCCCCACTCTCCCCCACCCCCGCCTTCGCTCTGCAGGGGTGACCGTCTGAGGTCGTCAAGTTACCACAAGGATGGCGCCCCGAGATGGCAACGATGTGACAAACGGTATACATCCCGAGGTGGTAACACCCTCATTCCTGTTCGGTAGCCCGTGTTACGACTCGCCACCGGGCCCTTGCCTCTTCTTCGCATAGCCTAATCAAATTCAAATTCAGATTCGAAACACTTTGACTTCATTAGTTAGTGATCTCGTATTTCCTTCTATATAGTTCACTTTCTTTTTCCTTCTTTTTCATCGTTCTTAAATTCCATTTTCTTTCTTTTTCTTTTTTACATTCTTATTCTCTTACTAATTTTCTTTCATACCCTTTAGGTTAATCACTTACTTCTACAATCTCCTATTTCCTACTTTCTTTCCCTTTTTTATCTAACTCTCTTCCTTTCCTTTTTTCTCTTTTCTTTCTCCTTCTCTTCCTCCGTCGTTTCTTATTCTCCCTTTACGTTATCTTTTTCTATCTCCTTCATCACTTCCTCCGTCTCACTTTCTCTCCTTTCTTTACTCCCTATTTATCTATTTCCCTTCCCCTGGTTGATTTTCCTCTCTTCTTTCCACCTACACCTCCACCTCCTCCTCCATCACCACCACCACCTCAACCACCACCACCATCTCTTCCATCTCCTCAATCTCCTCCTCCTCCATCTCCTCCACCTTCTCCTCCATCTCCACCTCCACCTCCTCCTCCGTTGCCGTATCGCGCCATCAAACCTTCTGCCGAGGAGATCTGTCATATTCGTTTACAGACTTGCAACAGCAAAGCGCTTGCATATATGGAGGTCAGAGCCATCGTCCAGAGATACCGGGAAGAGGGCTCGCATTACCATCCTACCCCCCCCCCCCCCTTCCCTACCCACCTCGTCCCAAAATGCCCCCCCCTCCTCCTCCTCCTATTCCTACTCCTATCCCTCTTCTCCTCCTACCCCCCCCTCCTCCTTCTCCTCCTCCTCCTCTTCTTCCCCCCACTCCTCCAATTCCTCCTCCCTTTTGCCCTATGCCCCTTCCCTCCCATCCTCTCCCTCCTCCAGCCCTTCCCTTCTCTCCACTCTGTCTATCACCCACCATCTCCCTCCTCCCTCCCCCCCTTCCCCTCCTCCTCCTTTATCCCCCCACCATCTCCATCCTTTACCAAACAGACACTTCCTCCTTCTCTTTATCTAATCTCTTATTATGTGACATCGATGCCGGACCACACACAAAATCCGACCTACGGTTACTCACGGACACACACACACAGACAGATACGTTACACGCGTTCTCACAAAAAAATAAAAAAAGTAAATTCTGAAAAGTAAGGAAATGAATAGACAAAAGTTGTAAATTATGAAACTTTAGGTTCATACCATTTTAATGCCTGTGATGATACACAATACTCTTAACACACAAAGTCAAAATATCAAAACCAAGCACGAACACACGAACACACACACACACACACACACACGCAACCATCCATGACCCACTTGCCACGTTATTAACACACACACATCAGCAAAAGATAAAGAAAGAAAAAAGCAAAAAAAAAAAAAAAAGAAAAGAAAAAAAAGGCACCGGTTTACCCCCCCCCCATATACCCCCTCCCCCACCAAACAAACCGGTCGGCAACCAATCATTATTTTTATTGCTTGACACCGAAGCCCGAATCCCCCGATTACCCAGTTCTCACAAGATAAATCCTCGCCAGTTCATACTTATCTCTAATCGCTAATAACCCTCTCGCGGCTCTTTAGCTTGGGCACCATCATCCCAACCACGCCCGTTAAAATCCACGCCGCCCGCCCGCCCGCTCACTCGCTCTTCTTCTTCTTCTTCTTCTTCTTCTCCTTCTTCTACTTCCTCCTCCTTCCCCCTCTCCCTCTCCCTCTCCCTCTCCCTCTCCTCCGGCCTCCCTCTGGCGGCTGCGTTCACCTTATCTTTTTCATTATTTGTTTTATTTTATCATTTATTACTGTAGTTGTATT
>NW_028234407.1:28825704-28828204 GCF_977035675.1 Penaeus japonicus | reverse complement strand
TGGGGAGAGGAGTGAGAGGAGGGAGAGGAGTAGGTGAATAATAATAAAATGTCATACCACTCATAATATCCGTTGATGATGATGAATATGACCATGACAATCATTTACAATTACTATTAGCCTAGAAGTGCTGCTGCTATAACACTATCATAACTAATAACAACAGCAATAACATCAATATATGCAATATTAAAGAGATATCGTTAATAAGCCAGCGACATTCACAACTAAATTCTAATAACAATAAAAATATAAACAAATTAATGATATGATGATATCAATAGTAGTGGTATTGGAAGTAGTGGTAGTAGTATTAATAGTAGTATTAGTCGTAATAACAAAAATAATGATGATGATGATGATGATAATAATCTTAATAACAATAACAATAATAATAATATCAATGATAATGATAATAAAAAGTAATAATGCCAATAACTACAACAACAATAAAAATAAAAAATAATAATAATAACTTAAAATAACAATTTTGACAAAACAATCGTGGCAAAAAATAAATGATAATAATAATCTTAATAACAATGATAACGATAATAAAAATAATAACAATAACGACAACAATAATAATGAAAAGGCAAAAATTGACTAAAAATTTGTAACTATTGACTCTAGTTTATGTAAGATTCATAGGAAAAAAATAATGGAAGAAAACAACTATGAAGCAAAATGAAGAAAAAATATCATAATTATCATAATTATCATAAAAAAGAAAGAAAAAAAACTGAAACGGATAAATTACTAAATATATGACAAAATACAAAGGACATACATAATCAACATATGAACAGGTGAAAAAAATTATTAATCAAACCTAAAGAATAAAAACATATACAAAGATATGTAAAATCCAAGCAAATCAATAAAAACAAGAAAACAAAAAATTCTACAAATAAATAAATCAAGAAATAAATACGAAGTCACGAGATAAGTTTCATTTTCAAATCTTTATATGCGTTTCCTTTCCCCCCTCCCACCTCCCCCCAATCACCCCCTCTCCCCCGCTGCTGACACACCGAAAGATATCGCATTTTGAATATGTTTTTTTTCTTTTGATAACAGAAAGCCCGTTACTCAACACGATCACATTTCCAAAGTAGATAAAAAAAAAATATATATATAATATATCTTTTATCGACTTATGTCTGAGCTGATAGAGAGAGAGAGAGAGAGAGAGAGAGAGAGAGAGAGAGAGAGAGAGAGAGAGAGAGAGAGAGAGAGAGAGAGAGAGAGAGAGAGAGAGAGAGAGAGAGAGAGAGAGCAAAAGGGAGAAAGAGAGAAAAAGAAAACGAGCGAGAGAGAGAGATAATATTATCAATTATAATGATTTATCTAAGGACACTGTGCACTTCCACCATCACTCGCAATTCATCTGTGAATAACATGTTTCCTAATCGCCGTTACTGGGATGGTGAAAATGATAGTGAAGACGATAGTGACATTGAAGAACATGAAAATATAAACGATGTATATGTTGATACATAATCATAAATTATAGATGGTGAAGATAAGAAAACAACATAAAACGACATGAAATAAGGAGAACATAACAGGGATGTGTATGTTGAAATGTAAATGGCATTGCAAAGATGAGAAATCAACATGACATAACGATATTCGAAGCTGACATAAAAAATGACAAGAGAAAACATGACGGTGAGTTATGACAATAAGACTTATTATCATTATCATTATCATGATTATATCTATTGTTACAAAGTTAGGACAATAATATGTTTTCCTGAGCTCGACTGATGTGTTAAAAATTGCACACAACCAGAATACCTAATTTCTATTCAATGTATTTCAATTAATTTATCTAAATCACTGGTATTCATTCGCATTATATTTGGTACAGTGCAACATGATAATACATATTCTATGTAATTGCAATGTATAATGGTAGAGTTGTGGCGCGGTATGGAGTATTAGGTTATGGTGATATAGTGTGCAATACTATACTAATATGGTGTAGATATCACTCATGGGATGATGCTATGTCCGCTGCAATTACTCTACGATAGAAGAATGCTCTGACAGTGTAATGATAAGAAGCAATATGCTTGCAGTGGAAGTGATGTAATTGGAGTTGTGCAATAGAGTGATAATCTGGAAGGGTTAACAAAATCATTCAATAAACAAAAAAATATATATATAAAATTTAAATTAAACAATTGTCGACAAATATGTATTGGATAAGTCAATGTATTTTATATAATGAAGTATGTCATATGTCAGTGTAATGGGAGTGTATGCATGTTTGTAAGTCTATCAGGAGGGAGGGAGGGAGGGGGTGAAGGAGAGAAGGGAAGGGAGGGATAGGTAGAGGGCTGCAGGGACAGATAGATAAGAGGAGGAGGAGGAGGGAGAAAAGGGGGGAGAGGAATATACAAAAAAAGGCAAGGAGGGAAGGAGGGAGGGAGAACAAGGGGGTACACAGATAAAAAAAGGAGAGGAGGGAAGGAGGGATGGAGGGAGGGCC